>NW_027493846.1:0-350047 GCF_021521415.1 Bidens hawaiensis
CACCTTTGTATCAATGTATAAACTCTATTGCGTGCGGCTAGAAAATTTGACACGACACCACACACATACACACAACCATGCTCCATGAATGCTAGAATGATGACAAATTTTGGCTTAAATGATGTATAAATTCCCAAGGTTTATATGATAGAGTAGATATGACTTGTGCTTTCCAGCATGAGCCCTGAGTAGCCAAAATTTGTGGATGCAAATAAAAGAATACTTATAAGCATAACAAGGCAACATGATATTCATTGAATAACACAGTTATTTGATACATGCTGCAAATTTATATTGACTTCTAGACAATAGATTACAAGAATATAGACTAAGAGAAACAGATGAGGGTATTTCTCCTTCATCTGATCTTCGCGTTCCCATGTAAACTCGGGTCCCGCGTTTGTTATTCCATCGAACTTTCACAAGCGGTATGCGGCTACGCTTGGTCTTCTTGACCTCAGCGATCCATGATCTCGACGGTTCTTCAACGAAAAAGCAGATTGTCGCTAATTCGAACCTCGTCGACGGGAATGTGAAGGGCCTCGTCAACAAGACACTTCTTTAATTGCGAAACATGAAAACGTTGTGAACTCTACTGAGTTCCTGGTGGCAGCTCAAGACGATAGGCAACTGGTCCGATCCTTTCAAGGATTTTGAATGGTCCAACATACCTAGGAGCGAACTTTCCCTTCTTCCCGAAACGGACTATGCCCTTCCAGGGGGAAACTTTCAGCATGACAAACGGTCACCAACTTGAAACTCGAGTGGCTTGCGTCGTTTGTCGGCGTAGTACTTATGCCGGCAACGAGCGTCTTTGAGTCGCTGTTGAATGAAAGCAATTTGATCGGTTGTTCTCCTGTATTAGTTCGGGGCCGATGATCTGTGAATCCCCGGTCCTCGGACCAACACAAGGGAGAGCGACACTTGCGGCCAGTAAAGAGCTTCAAACGGCGCGCATTTAATGGTAGCGTGGTAACTATTGTTGTAAGAAAAATTCTGCCAGTGGCAGATGAGCTTCCCAACTACTACCGAAATCGAGGATACAAGCTCTCAACATGTCTTCTAGGGTTTGTATGGTCTTCTCGCTCTGCCATCAGTTTCTGGATGATAGGAAGAGCTAAGCTTCACACTTGTCCCAAAGGCCTTTTGCAAAGATTTCCAGAACCTGGAAGAAAAACTGCTGTCACGATCAGACGTGATGCCCTTAGGCACACCGTGACGGGAAAACGATCTCACGAATGTATACCCCGCGCCAACTTTTCCGTAGTGTAGTCTTCACGAACCGGGATAAAAGTGGGCGGATTTTGTTAGAATGTCCACAATAACCCAAATTGAGTCATGACCGCTAGGCGTCCGTGGTAGCTTGGTGATGAAATCCATAGCTAACTCTTCCCACTTCCACTGAGGAATAATAGGTTGTTGAAGTAGCCCAGACGGCCTTTGATGCTCTGTCTTGACTCGCGAACAAGTCAAAACATCTTCCTCACGTACGAAGCGATATCTTTCTTCATCCCGGGCCACCAATAATGGGGTTTAAGATCTTGATACATCTTGTTGCTGCCTGGATGAATCGAGTATCTGGACCTTGTGGGCTTCATCTAGAATAAGCGTCCGAAGAGGCTCAGAGTTCGGGATCCACGCTCGGTCAAGAAAAATAGAGGATGCCGTCTGACTTGGTTTCGAATTTCTGCTCGGCTCCACAAGACAAAACGCCCTTGAGATCACCATTCACAAGCGCTTGATTCTGAGCTTCACGAATTAAGGAAGGAAGGTTGGATTGAATCCGAATAGAGTACAGCTGGGTCCTTTCTTTACAACTCAATGCGTCAGCCACCACATTAGCCTTTCCCCGGGTGGGTAGCGAATTTCACAATCGTAATCGCTGAGAAGTTCGACCCCAGCGTCGCTGCCTCATGTTCAACTCTTTTCTGATTGAGGATGTGTTGTAAGCTCTTGTGATCGGTAAAAAAATGACACACTTTGTACCGTACAGATAATGTCTCCAGATTTTTAGGGCAAACACCACTGCACCCAGCTCCAGGTCATGTGTGGCGTAGTTCTTCTCGTGCACCTTGAGTTGTCGAGAAGCGGTAAGCGATGACCTTCCCTCGTTGCATTAAAAACGCAACCGAGGGCCCTGATTCGAAGCATCGCAATAAACGGTAAAGTCATCGTCACCTTCCGGAAGTGATAGAATCGGTGCATGGCAAAGCTTATTCTTCAGAGTTTGGAAAGCTTCCTCTTGATCTTGTCCCCACACGAAAGGTTCCCCTTTCTGGGTCAAAGTGGTTAAAGGCAAGGCAATCCTGGAGAAGTTTGAGATAAAACGGCGGTAGTAACCGGCCAGACCAAGAAATGAACGGATTTCGGTAGGTGTTTTAGGCGCTACCCAATTTCTGATGGCTTCTATCTTGGAAGGGTCGACGTGAATGCCGTCGACATTGATGACATGTCCCAAGAATTGAACTTCCCTTAGCCAAAATTCACACTTGGAGAACTTGGCATATAGTTGCTCTTTCCTGAGAAGCTCCAAAATAAGCCTGAGATGAAGCTCATGATCGGTCCTCGAACGAGAATAAATGAGAATATCGTCTATGAAAACAATGACAAACTGATCAAGATATGGACGGCAGACGCGATTCATCAGATCCATGAAGATGGCGGGAGCATTGGTCATTCCAAAAGGCATAACCATGAACTCGTAATGACCATAAACGAGTTCGGAACGCAGTTTTCCGGGATATCCTCTTCCAGAACACGCAACTGATGGTAACCCAGAACGCAGATCGATCTTAGAGAAAAACGTTGCACCCTGGAGCTGATCAAAGAGATCATCAATTCTCGGTAACGGGTACCGATTTTTGATGGTGAGTTTATTAAGCTCCCGGTAGTCAATGCACATACGGAAAGTCCCGTCCTTCTTTTTGACGAAGAGTACTGGGGCTCCCCATGGAGACGAGCTAGGGCGAATGAATCCCTTGCTAAGAAGTTCTTGAAGCTGATTTGATAATTCTTGAAGTTCCGACGGAGCTAGACGATACGGTGCCTTAGCAATAGGGAGAGCACCAGGAATAAGATCGATACGAAATTCCACCTGCCTGCTAGGAGGAAGTCCAGGCAGATCTTCGGGAAAAAACATCAGAAAATTCACGCCACAACTGGAATGTCCTGCAGTCTCTTTGTCCTCGGATTCCTTGAGAGTAACATGAGCTAGAAATGCGGGATACTTCTTTCGAAGGTACCGACTGGCCTTTAAGCAAGAGACGATCCTTAGGCATCCACCCGATTTTTTCGCCTTGAATTAGTTAGAATTTCGCCAGAAGGTAAAGGGATACGAATAAGTTTCTCGGCGTAGATTACTTCCGCGTGATTGCTGGACAGCCAATCCATTCCCACAACTAGATCGAAGCTTCCAAGACGAAAAGGTATAAGGTCAATACTGAACGATGTGGTGACAAGAGTAAGGGTGCAATTTCGGATGACAGACTTCACTTGTTTGGACTCTCCACTAGCAAGTTCAACAGAAAAGGCAGGGTCCAACTCGGAAATTTTTAATTTCAGCAAAGGAACCAATTCGCAAGAAACAAAGCTCCTATCAGCTCCTGTATCAAATAGGACAGACACCCAGTTGTTGTTAAGAATAAACGTACCAGTAATAACATCGGGGTTTTGGCGTGCTTCGGCAGCTCCAATGGTAAAAGCCCTCCCGCGAGCCGGAGGGATGTTGGTGACGCGGGGGCATCGATTTCTGTAATGGTCCATAGCGCCACACTCGAAGCAGCCTCGAGCAGGGTTAGGCTGAGGGTTAGCATTCCCCACAGCCAGTTGGTTGCCAGGACTCCTGCATCGCTCCACCAGGTGCCCGAATCGTCCACAATTCGTGCACTTGCGGCACGACTCTCTAGTTGGGTGATGATAAGAACATAAGTTGCACTTGGGATGTAGCCCAGTATATTCCTTTCTTGGTCTTCCCTGAGCTGTTGTGGCTGGAGCGGGGGCTATGGAGTTGATAGGCGTAGCATCAGTGATTGCAGCTAAGTTGGTCGCTTTCCGCTTCCTATTGCTCCCCTTTTTCGCTTTCCCCTCGGAGGATTTGCCCTTATCCTGTTGCAGAACACCAGACTTGAGCTGTTCCCTGGTCAGACGGGCAGTGAGATCGATCGCTGCCTTAAGTGTAGTGGGGTCAACTCCAACCGCAATGCCCCTCATGGAGTCCGGAAGACCGCTGATGTATTGCTCGACAGCGCGAGAAGCTGGGGTAACCATATGGGGCACCAATAAGGAGAGTTCATGAAATCTCTCCGTGTACTTCATGTGATCCGCGCCCTTCATCGTGTGCGCCCTAAACTCAGCCTCCAGTTTCTGGATCTCGGTTCTCGGAACGAACTCCTGCGTGACTAGCTCAACAAACTCAGCCCAGGGCAGGGCTAGGGCCACGTCTCGTCCCCTGGTTCTTATCTCGTTATTCCACCACGTGAGAGCCCGTTTGTGGAACATACTCGCTGCGAATTTGACCCTGAGTTCATCCGGGCAGGAGCACATGTTGAATGAAGCTTCGACCTTCTCGAACCACTGGAGAAGACCAGCGGCTCCCTCGGTTCCACTAAAACTTGTAGGCCTAGTGTTGGTAAAAGCCTTATAGAGCTTATCGGCCTGAAGAGTGGGATTCGGTTCTGGGGCTTGTGGTGCACCCGAGGTTCCTTCTTGCCTCATGTTGTTTACCAGACCCGGGAGAATTGCTGCAATTTGCTGCGCTATGAGGGCAGCGAGGTCAGCGGGGTCAGCATTGACGGATGAGCGACGAGGAGGCATTCTATAAAAGAATAAGAATGCGCATTAGTTAAATTGAGAATAAAGAATAACTGGATAAGGAATTGCCAAAGAGTACATCGCTACTAGATTCACAGTTAATGATGCAACACATAAGCACATAGCAAGCATATAAGTGTGGGCATGTGATAGTGATGCATGAATTATCTAGAGTCAAGGGTCCTAGGTTATAGTCTAGGTCGGTTTCCTAATTCCCTATAACCATTGGCTCTGATACCAATCTGTCACACCCCGGTCGTAATTGGCGGAAAAACCGAGGCGTGGCGACGGGGTCGTGATTGATTGAGCACAATAGATTTAAAAGTCTAAATGCATAAACTTAAAACATGTCAACATTTCAACAATTCAACAGGTAGCAAATTCGTTCCATTACAACGGATAATGCTAACATCAATCCTAAATGTCTTCCATCTAAGGCCTCTATCAGCTATTTGCTACTTCCTGCTTCATTTCCTGAAAACATGTAACAAAAACGTCAACTACATAAAGTAGATGAGTGAATTCATAGGTTTAAGGAAAAAGGGATTATACACAAGCATACTAGACTAAGTTGTAGGGGTTTATATATAGGGTGTACCATCGGCTAACCCACCACTCCTACAGCTTATCCTACCATGCTTGGGTATAAAGCCCGGCTTTGAAAAGGTTTGTAAGACAAGACAAGCGTACCAGACTAGGTTGTAGGGGTTTATATATAGGGTGTACCATCGGCTAACCCTCCACTCCTACAACCTACTCTGCTAAGCTTGTTTATATTTGTAAATCCAAGGTATAAAGATAGGTCAACTAATAATGTAGTGATAAGCCCTACACAAGCATACTAGGCTAAGTTGTAGGGGTTTATGTATAGGGTGTACCATCGGCTAACCCACCACTCCTACAACATATCCTACTATGCTTGGGTATGCTTATCAACTCAACCAAGACTGCAAGAGTTATGTATAATGATCCCATGTATTGTTCCCATGCATACAGGTGTAATGATATCAAGGATATATGTATAAAGATACCAAAGAATCATATGTAACCATGTCTTGATGATAATGATGATAATGCATAATGATCACACGAGACCTGACATCAACCCACACAAGACCACACGATGCTACTTGATTTCCATGATGGTAACCCAAATCGATCACTTTGGATACCATGAGAGAATTCTAAAGCGTCCACTTTAGTATCTCTTGGATTCCTAATCGATCACTTAGGAAATCCTTCGGATTCTTAATCGAACACTTTAAGAACCCCATAGGTCACGTGTATTCTAAATCGAACACTTTAGAATCCCACATCTAGTGACGGCCTGTCTACCAATCGACCACTTGGAGACCAAACATATGTACTAGTGTGACCTATACTGCCTATGTTCACACGACCACTAGACCGTCCAATGAATGATGTGTTTTCATGATAATGTATAACGGGCACATGACTTTGATTTCCAAACGTCCATTGTTCCCTAAGCGATCAATGATTCCCATGTTTACTCCTGAATAACTGATTAGACATACACAACTTCCGAGAAAGTTAAGGTATGAGTAACCTGCCATGATTACTTGTTTCCCCAATGTTCATTGTTTGCAAAAGATTTGCCAAGAATGTCTATGATAAAGAATGTTTGAATAAATGAGTTTTGTCAAAACGTGTACAGTTACCATGTTTCCACCCCAATGATTTGAAAAGCTTAAAAGAAAAAGGGGGCTATGAACTCACCTTGTTGGCTAAGTATGGTTGCTAGGGTGGTCGAGTGCTGCCAAACGTCGATCCTCTAAGTCTAGACAAGGACATAATAGGTTAACAACACGCTTTAAGTCTAAGAGTATAAGCCTACGCGACCTCGAGCAAAAACCAAGTTTTAAAGTTGAAAACAAGCTGATTCTGGCACATTCGGTCGAATAAGGGCAGGTTCGATCGAATCAGCTACTTGTTCGGTCGAATATGGTACTGGTTCGGTCAAAGGGGCTGGAAAGAACACGTTCAGTCGATTGAGGACTCGTTCGGTCGAGTAGGATGTACATTCGGTCGAATGTGTATTCTGATTCGGTTAGTCTGTTCGTTTGCCCACTGGTTCGACCGAATGGTCTCTTGTTCGACCGAATAGGACCTATTCGACTCCTTCAAGCCGGATGACGGAGAAACCTACGGGATTTTGACGATTTTCATGATTTTTCGCCCAAAATCAATGTTTTATACATGGAAATGCTCGGAATCCATAGGGCTATTGATCCCTAACGTTTATAACAACAAAAGTATGCTTTTTGACACCAAAAATGACGATTTTTGACCAAGAACACACTTGAAACATAAGTTGGGGTTTTTGCTCGATTCGGGGCCGGATTTGATGATAAAAACGTATGATTTTCAAGAAGATCTTACCAAAAACAACAATAAACAGATTGATGAACTCGAATTTTGGATTGAACAACTTTCTCTCACTACTCTCTCTCTAGAATTGGGGTGTTTGGGTGTGGGTGTGGAAGAGATGAAAGAAAATGGTGGAGTTTGTTCTTGCACTACGCTTATATACTCGGTTCTATCGGGTTCGGGTTTCGGTTACCTACGGGTCAAGGCTAGCTGAGTTCATAAGTTTTAACGAGCTAGAACTTTTCAGTAAAAATTTTATAAAAATCATTTTTCAAGTAATCGCTTGAAATCTTTTTAAATAAAAACCTTTTATTTTTCGAAAACTCAAAATTAATATTTTTCAAACATAAAAGTTCTTTTTATGAAATAAACATTTTTAGCTGAAATAAACAGATTTTCCAATGATATGGATTCCGAACTTATCGTCCAGAACCCAAAGTGTATAGTTTCCGATGATTTCTTGATTTTAGTTTACCAGTCAAATTCCAGGGCGTTACATAACATCATCAAGATAAGCAGACAGGACAAACATTCAGGGTCTAGCCTATCCTAACAATATCACATGATCAGATAACACATATAAACAAACATTTAATCATGACATCAGACAAGTAAATATCAATTTTGACAATATAAAACACTACTTATCTGATATCAATAGCAGTTAACTGACAAGCAAAACATAAGCATCAATGATACCTAAATTGCACAGATAATCACTTAAGCACGTATCAGTCAACTTAACAATTATCATATTCAAGCACATTCACACAACATTCAATTTGTGGGACCTCTAACAATATAATCAATTAGCACATAGAGGCACACAACTAGCACACATCATCAATCAGACCTCATCAGAGTTGATCATTCCCAGGGCTTTCAGAAGAAACTTGAACCTGGTCCTATCAAGTGGTTTGGTGAATAGGTCTGCCAAATTATCACTTGTATCAACTCTTTTCATTTCAATCAAACATTTTTCACTACAATCTCTTATGAAGTGATGTCTGATTTCAATGTGCTTAGTCTTAGACTGTTGAACTGGATTTTTAACAGTAAAGTATGCAGCAGTGTTATCAATAAAAATAGGGGTATTCAGAAAATTCAAACCATAGTCCAGCATTTGGTTATGAATCCAGAGAACTTGTGCATAGCAAGCAGATGCAACAATGTATTCAGCTTCTGCAGTTGAGATTGAGACAGTTGTCTGCTTCTTGCATTGTCATGACACTAGCCTGTCACCCAAAAATTGACATCCACCTGAGGTTGACTTCCTGCTCATGTTACAGCCATCATAATCACTATCTGTGTAGGCAATCAGATCAAAAGAGTGGTTCTTTGGATACCAAATTCCCAAGTCTGGTCTTCCCTTCAAATATCTAAAAATTCTCTTGACAGCATTCATGTGGGAGACTTTTGGACTTGATTGGAATCTTGCACAGACACACACAGCATACATAATGTCAGGTCATGTGGCAGTTAGGTATATCAGGGACCCAATTTTGGCTCTATATTCATGCACATCCACAGGCTCCCCCTTTTCATCAGCAATCATCTTTTCTTTTGTGTCCATTGGAGTTGAAGCTGTTTTGAATTCATGACATTTGAACTTATTCAAAATGTCCTGCACATATTTAGTTTGGTAAATGAAAATCCCCTCAGCTTTCTGTTGAACTTGCAGTCCAAGAAAGAAGTTCATTTCTCCCATAGAGCTCATGCTGTATTTGGATTTCATTACCCCTTCAAACTCCATACACATTTGTTCATTTGTTGAACCAAAAATGATATCATCCACATAGACTTGTAACAGCAGCAAATCTGATCCATTTCTTTTGTGGAAGAGTGTCTTGTCAATGGCTCCCCTTTGAAAACCATTTTCAAGAAGATGAGTTGACAGCTCATCATACCAAGCTCTAGGAGCCTGATGCAATCCATATAGGGCTTTATTTAACTTATACACCCTGTTTGGATACATTGGATCCTCAAAACCTGGAGGTTGAGCAACATACACCTCTTCATCAATCTTTCCATTTAGGAATGCAGATTTGACATCAAGCTGGAAAACCTTAATGTTCTTTGAGGCGGCATATGCAAGAAAAATCCTGATAGCCTCAAGTCTTGCAACTGGTGCAAAGACTTCCACAAAGTCTATTCCTTCCTCCTGAAGGCATCACAGTGCCACAAGCCTAGCTTTATTCTTAATCACTAATCCCCTCTCATCCCTTTTGTTCCAATTGCATACCTGTTTCTTGGCCTATCAACAAGATCCCAAACATGCAGATCTCTGAACTGTGCCAACTCCTCTTGCATTGCCTCCACCCAACTATTGTCCTTTAGAGCTTGAACAATGTTCTTTGGTTCTATTTGGGATAGAAAGCAGGAGTACAAACAGATGTTTGCAGATTCAGAATGACTACTTGTAACTCTTTCATATACATTTCCAATGATGTTTTCAGATGGATGATTCTTTTCAACATAAGGGGTTTGTACTATCATATCAGCAGACACAGTTGTGTCAAGATTTGATTCATTGAATTCTGGTACATCAATAATCAATTCAGTTCCTGCATCATGAAACTCGAGTGCTTCTTCATTGTTCTGTCTTGAAGTGGATGCACCATTGTTTTTCATATTCAATCTTTCAAACAGATCTTGAAACCTTGCTGTTGTTACAACTTCCTCTTCATTTGTTTGGTTGCTTGGGTTTCCCTCAGTCTAAACTTGATCATTCTGTTCTTCTTGATTGTCTTGATTGATATCTGCATGATCTTGTTCTGGACTGTGATTGTTTCCTTGATCATTGTCATGAACTTGTTCAACAATATCACTTGAGGGATCCTTTACAAATGTATACTCCTTTTGAACATAGCAGGCAGTATTTATGGCTTCTGCCCAAAATTTAACAGGTAGATTAGCATCTACTAGCATGGTTCTTGCAGCTTCAATAAGTGTCATGTTTCTTCTTTCTGCAACACCATTTTGTTCAGGAGTTCTAGAAGCTGAGAATTGCTGAAGTATTCTCTTTTCTTCACAAAATTCTTCCATGACTCCAATTTTGAACTTAGTACCATTATCACTTCTCATCATTTTAACCTTCTTATTCAGTTTATTCTCAATCATTGTCACACAGCCCTTAATCAACTCTGCAGTCTCATCCTTTGTACTTAGGAAGTAAACCCAAGTATATCTTGAGTAGTCATCAATGATCACAAGACAATATCTTTTCTTCCCTATACTTGGCACACTCACAAGACCAAAAAGATCCATGTGAAGTAATTCAAGTACTTGATCAATTGAGTTTGTGAGCTTTGTCTTATGAGAAGCTTTGTGCTGCTTGCCTTTCTGGCATGAACTACAATGATCTTCCAATTTGAATTCTCTTGTAGGTAAGCCAATTACATGCTCACCTTTCACAAGTCTGTTCATGTTCTTTGGATTCACATGACACAATTTCCTATGCCACAATTTTGACTCATTTTCAGTGGCTTTGGAAACAAAACATGTACCACCCCTTGAAACAGCTTCTTTCATATTAAGCTCATATAGGTTGCCATTTCTTGGGGCCATCATCATAATCATTTCAAGTGGGATTACAAATTCAGGCTTTAGGATGAAACATTGTGAGTCATAAAAACCAACTTTGTAACCTTTATCACACATTTGTGATTTGCTTAGTAGATTATACTGTAGTCCTTCAACATGAAACACATTATCAAATGAAACCTTTCCATTTGTTAAAATTCCCTTTCCAACTATCTTTCCACCATTCTCATCACTCCCAAATGCCACAGGACCTTCAAATTTTTCTTCATAGTTAACAAGTGGCCTCCTGTCACAAGTCATGTGCCTAGAACATCCACTATCCATGTACCATATTTCATTCAGTGGAGTGGACTGTTCCTGCACAAAAGAAAGAATTTGATTAGTTGAGTGATGAGGTGCAAGCTATCTCAACTTGCAACTCATCAGATTCAATTTTAGTAGCAGCATTGGAAGTGAGTGTTGTTGGTTCAGGATCTTCATGAGTGACTTTAATATTGTTTGAATTATCTGTTTCATAGCCACACTCTCTTGTAGTTTTAACAAATGAGCTTGTGCTCTGGCATGCTTCTCGTGCAATGTCATACTCTTTAACCACATAGTCTTTCTTTTCTGAGGATAAAAATCTCTTACATCAGCAACTTTGTCCACCTTAGCCTCAACCTTAGGTTTCCAAAGGAATCCTTGAGGTTCATAACCATGTTTCAATAAAAACTTCTCATCACCAGTAAGTTCAGTTGGTTTCTTTCTAGGAAAGATACCTCTGATTCTTGTCTTCTCACTGCTTGGTGATCCTTGAGAGCTATCAGACTTTACTGATTGTGTCTCTGGTTTAGGAGTGATTCTCAAGGGTTGAAAGTTCTTTTTGACAACTTTCTCATGCTTCTTAGGAGATTTGCTCCTTTTAGCTTGTTCAGCTACATTTTTCTTGGTCTTTTCATCAATCTTCTTTTCTTTCTTGGTCTCTACTAATGGTTTCAAACTATCTTCACTCAATGCCTCTTTTTCACACACCTTTCCCTTTCCTAGATATTCATCATACTTTTGCTTGTACAGAACAAATTCCTGTCCATACTTTGTCTCAACTGGGACATGAAAAGGCTTGAATTTGAGTCTCTCATTACAAGAATCTATGTGATGACCATACTCATCACATTTCTTGCACCAAACTTTTCCCTTGTATTTTTCATGATCACTTCCCTTTTTGAACCTTTCACTTGGTCTAGGTCCTTTGACTCCAAGTGTCTTCTGATTTTTTAGACCATCAAAATCAATTGAGAAAGGAACAAATTCCTCAATCTTGATGTCTTGTATTTCAATCTTGCTTTTTACAAACACAATCTTCTGCATATTCAAAGGTTCTTCATCTTGACTTTCTCTATGTCTTGACTGCCTCTCCTCATATTCTTCCATGGTTTCCACCTCCCTAATGTCAAATACCTCATGACTAGAGAAAATAGGGTAAACTGGAATAAAGTTGTCAACATCAACTTCTTTAGTTTCTCTTTTCTTTTTGTTTTTACTTATCTTCTCCAATACAGCCTTGCTTGGTGGCTTGACTGCATTGTAGCTTACCTTCTTTTCCTCACATATGTCAAAGGGTACATGTTCTCTCTTCATTCTTTCAATCTATTTCTTCATTTTTGGTGTTATTGGAGGTAGCAGAGGAATTTTGTCTATTGACTCTGGTTTCTTTATCTTTCTTCCTCTATCAGCAGCCTTGATCTCTTCCTCAGTGATCTGATCACTTAACTCACTCAAATCATCTTGATTTAGATCAACAGAATCAAAGTCATCTTCAGAGACTTGAACTCCAATTGACTTGTCTTCTTTCACTTCTTCCTTTACCACAAATTATCCATTTTCATTCACCTCAACATTCTTGTACAAATTAACAAATTCTTCTTTGTCTTGAAAGACATCTCTGAATTGTTGTAGATATGCATCTCTTTTCTCTTTATCAACTTTTGGTATAAAGTTGTTGTTGAATGGTGGTGGAACTGCTTTGTATTTATCTTCCTCTTTTACTCGGTTTAGAATACCACAAATGTTTCCTATGGAGACCAAGTTCTTCAAGAATTCATTTTCAACCCGCAGTTTTGTGTTCTGTACCTTTTCTTCAACAATCATTTTCTTCAACCCATCTAAGTGGTGTATCTTTTCTGAGATCAGTAACTACTTATGCAGTCATCTTCTAAACTTTTAATCTTTTCTTCATTGATCAGCTCACTAGCCTCATATCCATTGATGATACTTTGTTTCCTAAAACACTCACATTCCAGCTTGCCTACTTTTGTATTTAATTCATTGATAATTTCATTTAAATCAACTGTGGGAGCAGAGTGTACCTGAGATGATGATCCAGCTTCTTTCTCAATCAAGGCCATAAATGCCACATTTGCTCTCTTGATGTCATCTGCAATGTCTTCTTCATGATTGCTCCAATCAAAATTACCCTCATGTTATATAGTTACAGCTACATTCCCTTGGTTTCTGGGTTGATTTTGGTTGGTTGGGACTGAGTTGTTTGGAATATTTTGAAGGTTTTGGTTGTAGTTTCTTTGAAAATTTTGATTCTGAGGCACAAATTGATGATGATTGTTCATTTGAGGCTGGAAGTTGTTGAAGTTGGAGTTGGGATTATAGTTGTTGATGTTGTTGTTGTTGGGATTGTCGGTTCTCTGCTGGTTATGTTGATATTGATGCTGCTGATTTCTTGACTGGATTTGGAACTGGTTCATCTGAAAGTTTCTTGGCATGTTACATTCTCGGGAAAAATGACCAGGCTGTTGGCAGTTATAGCAAATGGCTTTTGACTTATCAAAACCAATTCTTTCATTAGGTCCTGATAGAAGTGATCTACCCGTCCTGTTGAACAACCTCTTGCTTCAAAGAGCCAACATGGTTGTTTGCCATTTCAAATCCACGTCCTCCAAGTCATCAGCATCTATCTGCTCAAGGTCATCCTGGATGACACTGGTATGAATCAGATTTTTTGCTACAAAAGCATTGTATGATTCTGTAAACATGGAGAGCAAAGCCTGTGTTTCATTTCCTTGGCCAATTCCTCCACCAGTGTAAGGTACCTGTCCACTTGCCATTGAGGCGGAATCAGTATCATCAATGAGTTGGACATTAAACCTTTGCTGATTTCCATGATGACTTGTGCTACCACCAACAAAAGATTTAGGTGTATCAACACCATGCTCAACTGATTCCTCTATGATGGGGGATCTGTTGTTGGTTTTTGGTTGACAAGTTGCCCATATGTGCAATGAGAGCATTGGTGACCTGGAAACATGGCTTTTCTTCTTTGATCATCTCATTTTCAATCATTTCAATTTCTGCAGCCTGAAGGAAGCACACCACATCATCCACTTTCAAATTATTGAAATTGGGCTTCTGAAGGATGAATTTGCAGGCAGTGTACCATTCCTTAGGCATTGAGTTAAGCAGCTTGGTATTCAGATCAAAGTCAGTCATCACATAATCAGTTGTTCTGAGCTCATTCACAATTGCTAGAAATCTTTCTAGAATTGACTTCAATCTCTCTCCATCCTTATACTTAAATCTCTCTAGCTGTTGCTTGAGCCTTTGCTTTTTGATGTTCTTCAACTCAGTGTTTCCCTCAAACATTTCAAGGATTGCATCATACATAGCCTTAGTTGTGGTGTGATGTGCAACTTTGGTCAATATTTCCCATGACAGTCTTAGCTTTATCATGGCTAAGGCCATGTCATCTACTTTCCTCATTCTTTCATGTACAGCTGCAGTTGCAACTGGATTTGCACCCTCGGTAGTGTCTTGTGGACCATTCTTAATTGAGTTCCACATATCCACATCATTATAGCAAACTGCTGCTTCAAATAAGACCTTCCATTTTGTGAAATTCTCCTGTCCATAAAGTCTAGGAATCTTATTAGTAGACACCTCTTGTTCTTCGTAACCAGACATTTTGAAAATCAAAAACAGTTAATTTGAAAAAGACATATTTTAAAAACAATCAGATCTGAGAACCGGTTTCTCAGATCTGATGAATCTGGTGCGATTAGAACAAAATTTAGAAGTAAAAATTCAAACTTTAATTGAAATAAGGAAAAGAAAACACCGGAAAGTTGTAGATCTGGACGGAAATGAAGAACAAAGCAGTTGACGTCACTCTCTAATGGAACAGTGTTCTGCTTACGTCATTGTTCTTCATCAGATCTTCATTCAGCAACAAATTTCTTAATAAAATAGCAGTGACCAGCTCTGATACCACTTGTCAGGTCCCCGATTGTTGGTAGATCGTAAACAAATCAAGTCATAACTCACACAAATTAACGTGTTGACAAGAGAGTTAATGACGGGTTGCTATATTTAGAAAGAAAACTGTTTGATAAAGGCGGAATCAATAACAAACGATGCAGTTGCTGAACAATTAATCAAAGGTAACTAACACACAAGATTCACTCAAAATATTTCCATTTATATAATATATATCATACAAACGATAATCGATTTAGGGTTTCTTGATGGAAAAGTTATATCGATACAATTCTAGGACAGCCGTCACTCTCACAAATATTCTCTCTTATCTGAAAAGTGTAAAGGCTGGTAATCCATTCGTAGGCGTTCCCTAAATTATTCCTTTTATAGGCCTGACACCTTCTTTACAGCTGTCATTCCTTCTAGAAACCCTAATGATTAAAACATATTCAAAACTATACTAAGTGTAAAACAAGTCTTCCGAGTAGTCTTTACAGCAGTAAACTTTTCCGAGTAGACTTTGTGCTCTGCCTTCCTTTAGACTTGGTAACCTTCAGGTCTGCTCTGGAACAGTACCCGAGTAGACTTTACTTACAAGAGTTTCACCAAGGAAACTACTCACTGGGTAGACTTCAATCCTCTTGATTATATCAAACTTTGTCCGACATGATCTTATGAGCAACCTTGTTCTTCAATGGTCCCTTCAACTCCTTACTAGAATATAGCTTATTAGCAAAGTGTGCTCGGTAGCACTGTACCCTGCTTGAGTTGAACCCTGCCCGATGTTACTTGAGATATTTCATTACACATCAAGCTTACTCGGACCACTGTATTATTAATGAATACCTTGCCCGATCTTCCAATCACTTGGCTTCATAAGCTTGGTTAGCCAAGAGCTTACTCTGAAGTAAACCTTACTCGACTATGAAGAACAAACTTGCAAGATAAAGTGATCCCTGACCGGGTATATACTAACTAGTGAACGTTGCTCGGATATACACTAATTGGTGAACCTTGCTCGGATATGCACTTAAGAAGAATTCTAGAAGATAACCTTGCCAGGTGGACAAAATATCGTGCCCGACTAAGTAAAACCATGCTCGAATGTCTCAGGTGTGCCCGATTCTATACTTAGCGAATTCTAAGGATGTTAAGAAGATTCCAATCTCCCTTATGATCATTTTTAGGTCAAATCTTTGACTCAACAAAACGGTCTCAATATCAAAGACAAACAAAAATAAGAACATCAAATAAAATCAACTTGATAATATTAAGTAGAGATTAAAATAAAAATGTCAAAACAACTTCATCCACTTAGACATCCATGTAACATTCGTTAATTTTTAAACCTGAAATTTTGAATTGTTTAACTAATGATATAAATAAATATGAAAAGATATGATTTTTTACCAATGCTAAATATAGTTGTAAAGTATTTATTTGGAATTTTAATGAATAAATTTAAACCGAAATTTTAACGTTTGATTCTTTTATTTTTGTGAGTTTTATTTTAATATTTGAAACATTTATGGATATAAATTTGGAAATAAGAAAACTTGAAATAAATAAAGTAATAGTATGTATCCATTTAAAACAAATAAAAGGAAAAATACAAAGAGTTTGGAGACTTAAATTGGTTTAAAGACAGTGAATGCCAAATTCAATTTAAAATAAATTATTTGACGTGTTTCCTATTTTGAATCCACATCTTTTCGTTTAGTAGTTAAAGATAATTTACTGTAGGCATTAATTCTTTAAAACCATTTCCAAATCATAACCAATAACTATGGGTATTGCTAAACATAACTCCCCTTACACCATTTTTACTAAATATACACCCCCTTAACTTATTAGATAAATTACTATTACCTCCTAACATTATTTATATACATATTAGTCCCTACAACATTATTTTCACTTAATAATCTATACTATATATATCAAATTAAAAACTATCAAGTATTAATATTAATTTATTTTTTTAGTATTAATATTGTAAATATTTATAATATCTTTTTTTTTTTAATTTTAATAGTATATATATTTATAATATACTTATTTTACCTCTTTATCTTTTACAAAATAAACCCGAAACTCGAAAACCTAAAACCCTAAACCCTAAACTCGAAACTCTAAACCCTAAACCCGAAACCCTAAACCTAAACCCGAAAACCTAAACCCTAAACCCAAAACCCTAAACTCGAAATCATAAAAAAAACGCAACTTGTAAAGAAAAATAATATGAAATCTTTACTTTGTGCTAATTTGGTAATTATATGATTTCAAGGGTTAATATGAAAGTCAGTTTTTCCAAGAAAGGGGGGTATAACAAGAAACCAGGGGTGTACATTTAGCCTAACCCATAAATATACATCTCTATAATATGATTAATTTTACATTGCTTCAAATCACATTTCACAATCAAACGTCACGAATACCTCTATAAGTCCAATTATTCAAACTAAAGCCATCATCCACCTTTTTAAACACGCATGAAACAACTTTCAAGTTTTTGATCAAAGCATAAAAATAATCTTGTTATACGGGAGTTCGGCACTAAAGATTCGGTTAGTTTTATTATCATACTTTTTCAAAACTAAAATTTTAGAATATGATTCACTTTAACCTTGTTTTCAATTCTTAATTATGTTAGACATGAACCCTACTCAACCCGGGTTCATATCCAACAAACAAACTGCACTACTCGCTTATATACTATGCAGTCAAGTTTGGGTTTTTTTTATATACTGAAACTGATAAATTAAAATTTTCATCTCGTTAACATCCTGTCAATATTTTAACATGTTGGAATCAACCTGACATCATATAAAGCTTGTGTCCGGCTAAAACCGAACTTCTCGCGTGTATTACTTTCCTTACCTTTTTTGGGTCCGTTGATTTTCGTGAACGGACCAAATACATAAATGTGATTAACAACTATCGAAACTCAGTTTTAAATAAAATTAATCACTTAATCACTTTTATGTCAAAACTCTAGATTTTAACTAATTATATAGTAAAAATATATTTTTGAAATAAAACAGTAAAAACCACCAAAGTTGAAAACAATCCAATCTTCACATGTACCTTTTCATTTTATGAACATTATTATAACTATAGAAATTATTTCTTAGAATATCTCGTCCAGTTCAGCTCGCTTATTTATTTAGTTCGTCTTTCGTTCTCTTAATTTTATCAGGTGAGTTTCTCACACATCTTTTTTTTACTCTTTTATTAATTTTGGGGGTAGCATATATATCATATCCAATACAATTTCGTTTATTCATTATTTACAAACTACAATTCGTTACATGGACTTGTGTGTTTATTTGCTTACTTGCTCAAAGATTGCGTGCTCATGGTTTTCTCATTAAGTATGATCATACGCCCCCTATGCACTCAGGACCTCGATGTTATGAGTGGAATAGGGACCCCCGATCCGAGTGCGTTGGTTGTTACCAACGGAAATGACACTTACTTGCGCTATTATCCGAGTACATTGGTGCACAATCCCAACTAGAAAGGACCTTACTTGCCTATTTACACTTGTTCATGGAATTGTATATTTTTATGTACTTATATCAAAACTCGTGTGAACTCACAAACTATTCATTAAGTTGACGTTATTTTATATATGTGCTACATGTACCTTATTTAGAGAATGTTGCTGTGAAGAGGACACTAGAACTTAGATTAAATTAATAAATGGACAAGTTGTTAATTGTTCTTGTAATTATTTTCCTTGTATTTCTTGTTACAAACTTGTGTACATGATGTTTAAATTAATTAATGATATTATTGTCACTTAATAGTGTCACATGTGTTTTGAGCAATCTGTGCGTCACACTCGGGCGTGTTCCGCTTTAGCCGGGGTGTTACAATCCATTCTTCTAGCCTTGGAGGGACATGTTGACCGATTATGCCCACGTTCTCCACAAATTCCACAACGGTTACACAACATGTTGCCAATTGTTAATGTAACCGTTGTGGAATTTGTGGAAAACGTGGTCATAATCGGTCAACATGTCCCTTCAAGCCTAGAAGAATGGATGTCTAAGTGGATGAAGTTGTTTTGACATTTTTATTTTAATCTTTGCTTAATATTATCAAGTTGACTTTATTTGACGTTCTTATTTTTGTTTGTCTTTGATATTGAGACCGTTTAGTTTGAAACACTTATTTAGTATGTTTTTATGTTTCTTATCTTATTTTGATGTTTATTTAGTTGATTGTTAAGTTGTAGCTAACATGGCTTGATTATAGAAAAAATAAAAGAAAATAATTATAATAAGTTAATTAAAAAAACATAAATTAAAACTTCATTTGGTTCCTCAAAAACTTCCTGTAGATGTTAAAAATCGTTTTTGTTGGTGTTTTTCATTTTTTCTTTTCTAACTCCATAGGTAAACAGTTAAATAACAAGGAGAGAAGAAAGAAAAAAAATTTCTATTTTAATAAATAATTTTAAAATCTAACTATTCTAATAAAGTAAAATAAATATGACATGTATTAGTTTGTGGTTAATCATCACAATTTTTTCTCCTTCAAAACTAATATATGGCACAAATAAATAATTATTCACTTTCCTTTTACAATCCATTTATATTATATCTAATTAATTATTCACTTTTCTTTAAACTCTATTTATATTATATTTATACACTTTTATACAGATAAATATTTATATATTATATTAATGTATATTGTTAGAATATATTTCACAACATATTTGGTGCAATCAAAAAATCTACAACAAACCATGTTTATTAAATATTGAAAAGAATATAATTTTAAATGTTATTATTAACATATTATACTATGTATATTGTTGAAGATTGTAAATAAAAAAACACTAATATGCTTTCAATTTACAAAGTAATTTTTTAATTATTAAATTATAAATATATGCTTAAAAGTTGATCCTTTTTTTAAAAATAAAACCATTTATTTATTGTTTTTTTTTGTATATTGTCATATAAATTTATAAATTATAAATATATTACTTAATCTATCTATTTAATTTTTCGTTTAATTTAGTAAACTATACATATATGTGTTAAATTGTAAGTATAGTATATACAATCACTTTAAAATATAATAAAGATCATATTTAGTTTCTTGGGTTTTTTTTATCAAGGATTGCTTCGAGTTTTCGGTGAAACTTAAATTTTATTGTTACGGGTTAAATGTTGATAAATAGATCGTTTGGTAGAAATTAACAACATTTGGCTCAAATTTGTTACCCGTAAAAAATTGGTAATCTGAATATTTTTAAAATTTTGAGAATGCAAATTGATTTATCGTCAAACTTTTTACGGGTTCAAAGTTTAGACTTGAAAATGTAAAACAAATGAAAGTTAGAATTTTAAATGTGATTGAGTTTCGAATTTATTTTTAATTATATTTTTAGAAATAGTTAAAAAATTCGGGATTTTGTACATTGAATATTTTTCACATGACTATTAAAATTTTAAAAAAAATGACAATCACTTCTGACATGTCACCTTCAGGCCTATAAATACTTTAAACT
Source organism: Bidens hawaiensis (assembly GCF_021521415.1). Classification (NCBI taxonomy): domain Eukaryota; kingdom Viridiplantae; phylum Streptophyta; class Magnoliopsida; order Asterales; family Asteraceae; genus Bidens; species Bidens hawaiensis. The sequence goes on from NW_027493846.1 coordinate 20,516, forward strand.
TTTATCAAATTAGAAACATTTATGTCAGGATTGACTTTTTCTTAAATAGTGATTAGAAATGTTATTGTTTTTGTCAGTTGGCAAAGTCGTGAAGTCTCTCAAACTTATCAAAATATTTTCATGGTGTAGCTTAAAACTATTATTATAAGAGAAGTATTCCCTGAAATTGGTTCATAACCAAATTTCTTTCAATTATACATACATGATACTGCAAATAAATTTTCAATAGACAGAGTGTTCTTGTGTATGTTTTTGCACGTGCATTATTTTTTTTATTAAGTTCATTTTTTCTTTTGAAAAAAATCATTTTGTGACATAAATAAAATCAATTTATGCATAAATGTAATACATTTTTCTATATACATTATGTATTGATTTATTTATAACTTAATTATTTAGATTATCCCGTATGTTACACGGTCTATAAAACTAGTAACTTATATTTATATTGGTAAATACTATTTCCCTCCATCAACTTTAGTAAAAAACTTCACAAATTGAACCTTTAGGTCAAAGTTGCTATAACTATCACATCTCCTGATTTCCAGTATTTTGTAATCTTTTCTAATCCAATTCAGGCTTCAGTTGTTGAATTTTATTATTATTATTATTATTATTATTATTATTATTTCGTTCAACAACTACCCGATTTACAAAGGGCAACTCTTGCAATTAGGGGACTCAATCAATATTGTTGAACCGATTACCTTCGAAATTAAACCTTATGATCAACTAGATGATTATTTTTAAACATATCAAGCACTAAAATATCGTCTCAGTTTTCAAGATTTCCGAGACGGAAGACGCCAAGGGAATCACAATAAACAAGCATGAGCCAATTGAAGTCTCGAGAAAACATCTTAGTGCCCACCTCTCACTTGGATGCAAAGAGTACACGCATATGTATATTTCGGTCTTTACATGCTTTGAAATACATTCAAAGTGATGGAACACAATCATCATGTCATACATGGTAACATCAAAACCTTATTCAACTAGATTACAACTAGAATCCAAGTTTCATAGTTTTGCATCTGCTGGTGGAGCTTAAGGTCATCATTTTCACGTTATTAGTAATTATAATACATATTTGTGTCTATTAGCAAATTGTCGCACTTAGTAGAGTTCAAACAACAAGACTTCTGGTGTTATCATACACTAGGTCCATATGTAGTAATGAGCCATTATATTTAGTAGTAAGGTAAAGATGATGCCTTTCAACTTTAACCCCAAATGCGAAACCATGCAATTTGGGTTCTCAGTTGCGATGTTGGTAAAATTTTGTAGGACTAGATGCTACCATATATGAGTTATTGTTGTCTTCATCATAATGAATGTGTTTCAAAGCATATGTAACCACAGCACGCGCATACTAGAGATGGCCAAAAAAACCGGTTGGGGAACCGGTTTACCGGTTTAAACCGGAAACCGGTTTTTACGAAAACCGGTTTTTTAAAAACCGGTTTGACCGGTTTACAAACCGCCGGTTCGTCTTTCGGTTACAAGTTCTAGATCCAAAACCGGTTAACGAACCGGTTAATGGAAAAACCGGTTTTTTTTATTAACCGGTTATGGAAAAACCGGTTAACCGGTTTATAAAAAAACCGGTTTTTGACCGTTGTGGAAAAACCGGTTAACCGGTTTCTCCATAACCGGTTAACCGGTTAAAAACCGGTTTTTGAACGTTGTATAACGGTTATATGCCCGTTTTTTTGGTTTTTGGACCGTTTTTTTTTTTTTACCATTTTATCCCCACAAACATCTATATATAGTTTAGGTTGGGTATTGGTTAGATCACACTCGATTATACAACTCCAAACGCTCTAAACGTTTATTTCATACGCGATTATTTTGTTATCTCACGCTCAATTATACCACATTACCACTCCATACGCTCTTATTTTGTAGTCGTTTATTTCATACTCGAGTATACCACTCTTATTTCGTAGTCGATTATCATGGCCTCCCAAAGTGCTGCTTCATCCGTCAACATGGGTGCATCGAACACGGGAGAAACGGTCGTTCGGGTCATCCCCACGAAACGAAACCATGATGTTTGGCAACATTTCGACCTATGCGAAATGTCTAACGGTAGCCAAAAAGCTCGATGCAAACATTGTTTGAAGTTTTATGGCAAAGATGCAAACTCCACTTTAAAAGCGCATGTACAAAGGCCCTTTTGCAAGGCCTTGAAGGACGAATCGGGAAGTAGTTCGCAGCCGGAGATGACGAATCAAGGAGCGGTGTTTACGTACGACGTTGAAGTGGTACGTCAACAGTTTTCAAACTTTGTGATTCAACAAACACTTCCTTTCAACCACTTCGACAACCCTCAATTCACGGAGATGATGCAAAACTATGTTCAACCACGCTACCAACACGTAAGTCGTTCGACCTTTAGAAGAGATTGTCTTAAAGCATGGAAAAACGCTAAATCCAAACTAATTTCTTACTTTTCAAACTTACAAACTGGTGTAAACTTAACAACAGATGTGTGGTCGGTACCTCATGGTTCGCCCGACTCATACATTTGTGTGACGGCTCATTGGGTTGACCCCGAGTCGTGGCAAATGATGAAACGAACCGTTGCGTTTCAATTGTTTGATTATCCGCACACGGGTAGAAATATTTTTCAAATCTTGGATAAAGTCATTCGACAATACAAGATTGAACATAAAATCTTTTCAATTTCGTTTGATAACGCGTCCAACAATACGGCCGCGGTTGGCCATTTAAAATTAAAGTATAAACCTATTTGTGATGGAGCGTTTTTTCATAGCCGATGCATTGCACATATTATCAACTTGGCCGTGCAAGATGGGTTAAACGTGATCGAAACGCAAAGAAACAATTTTAAAAGAATGTTACGAGATGTTTTTAGCAACAATAAAACATTTTCAAGATACAAAAAATTTTATGTAGAAGCTAATTGTCAATGGTTGGGGCCAAATTGGGATTGTCCAACAAGATGGAACTCGACTTGTAATATGTTTGAGAAAGCCATCCAACAAAAAGAATCATTAATTGCGTTTCATCAAATTTTGTCAAGTAGGGGTAAATGTGCACCGTACGATCCTAGAAACTGGTTATTGATTGAGATCGTTACGGAGGTCCTTCAAATTTTTAAATATTGCACAACTAGTTTATCCGGGGTTTACTATCCAACAAGCCCCATTGCTTTACCAAAAATTGCTGTCATGTGCACAAAGTTGAGTGAACTTCATTGTAGGGGTGCACCTTATTTTGATATGGGTGTAAAAATGAAAGAAAAATTTAGAAAATATTTTCAAGAACTACCCGCTGTTTTGACATGTGCTGCTGCGTTAAACCCTTGCATCAATGTTGGTGGTGTTGAAGCTTTAATAGAAAAAATTTGTGATGAGCTAGGGTTAAACGACGATCAAAACCTCTATTATAGCCAAACTTTAAAGAATGCTTTCAACACCACCTTGTCAAACATGTATGATGTCTACCTTACAAAATACGGGTCGTCTTCCCAAATTCATGACTCGTTAAGAGCTGTTGCCCAATCCCAATCCCAAACCGACCTTGAAATGGGGATGTACTACATGATTTGGGAAGACGCCGGTAAACGTCAAAAGGTAAACACCCCAAGCAGTGAACTTGGAAGGTATGGTGGTACCAACTTTGTGAAACACATGACTCCGGATGAATTTAGAAGTCTTGATTTGCTGGCTTGGTGGAGAGGTAAGGAGGATGAGTTTCCGATCCTCGCCGCCATGGCCAAAGATTTACTAACGGTCCAAGCTTCCACGGTAGCTTCGGAGTCTGCTTTTTCTGTTTCTGGCAGGGTTATATCGATTAGGAGGACTCGACTCACTGCACCAGCTATAGAGATGTCGATTTGCTACAAGGATTACTTGGACTCTTTAGATAGGGCACAACATCAACGCTCACTCGAGGGGGAAATGGAGTATGAAGCGGGCTTGTATGAAGACGAGGTCAATGAAGGACACACTCAACCAATGACCGATGAAGAAGCCGCGTACGACGATTACCTAAGAAATAGCTCGGGATCGGGTAGCGAAGAAAATTAGTTAAAGAAACAGCAAACATGGAGGCAAATCATGAGTAAGAAACAGCAAGTTGTTCATGTAATCGTGTCTAAGCATTCTTTTTCCTAATATGTGCTCTTATTTACTTGTTGATTTGGATTTTTCTAATTTAGTTAAAGAAACAGCAAACATGGAGGCAAATCATGAACAAACTGCGATTGGGAACAACAGGAGCATCTGCTAGTTCACGATTTAATGTTTGTATTTTTGAGTTAAATCATGAACAACAGTTCTTGGCAGAGATTTCTTCAGTGTTAATGATTTAATGTTTGTATTTTTGAGTTACGAATATGCGATAACGATTTAATGTTTGTATTTTTAATGTAAAAACTATAAATGAAAGTTATGTGTTTTTAATCTTTGGTTTGTTGAAAACACATTCACCAACACACACTCATACTCATCTTCCAAGCAAAGAACCCTAACAACGAAAGCAAAGAATGGCTTCGGTCAGTCCGTTTTGCCTTGTAGTTACCGTTTTGCCTTGTAGTTACCGGTTTGTTTATACTGTGAAAAAATAATGGTCTTCATTAAGTACAAAATATAAAAAACAAATATTCGTATTTGAAACCGCGAAATTTAAAAAAAAAAAAAAAAAAAAAACCGGTTAATAAAAAAACCGGTTTATTAACCGGTTCTAACCGGTTTCTAAACCGGTCCTAACCGGTTAGACCGGTTAGGGTTTTGACAGCAAAAAACCGGTTATTAACCGGTCCGGTTATTAACCGAACCGGTTTTTTTCCGGGCAAAAAAAACCGGTCCGGTTAATAACCGAACCGGTTTTTTTAAAAAAACCGGTTTGTGCACCTCTAGCGCATACTGTCTTTGCATCCATGTGAGGTTTGGGTCACTTAGATGCTTCTTGAGACTTCAATTGGCTTCATGCTTTCATCATCTTCCGTTTAGAAATCTTAAAACAGAGGCAACATTTTATTCTTGATATTTTTATAATCACCTTGTTACACAAAGAGTTCTTTTTTCCGGAGATTTGCGTGCAACAATATTGATCAAGTCCTCTAGTTGTTTTCACTTGGGAGTAATGCAGAAAGAAATGGGATATTATCTACAAGAAAGTTTTTGTGAGTGGTGGCCAGCGCCTAGATCAAGGTTCAGTGGCGGACCCAGGATTTTTTGCCAATGGGGTCCCATATTTTCGGTGTTCAAATTTTTCGGGTCGGTCGTTGTTCAGGTCGGGTCGAGGCGAAGAACATAATAAAAAACAATATCATAATAAAACTTTCTTTTCAATCATCACTACCTGAACGGGTCAAAATGGGTCGGGTTGACACATAAACACTTTGTTTTCCCTTTCTTAAACATTTTTGAGATAGAACCTAGATCCACCCTTTCATAAGCATGTGTTGAAAACCATTAACTTAAACTAGTGAAAAATAAAACTGATATTTTAAAGTGTTTGAATGTTTCTAAAGAAAACAATGCATAAAGTTGAAAACAATGATATGTATTTTAGAGGTGTTTGAATGTTTCCAAAGTTATCATTGCAACATTAGCAATCAAATGATTGATTAACACTAAAAATTAACACAAAAAACCAAAAACTGAGCCTTGTAAGATTTGAACCCATGACCTTTCAAAGATAAAACAAGGGACTTTCCACCAGACCACATCAACATTAATAGTATGGGTTCCAAGTATTAAATCTTATGGGGTCCTCAAAAAATTTAATATACCGCTTCTAATAAATTTTTAAAAAACATTGGTGTCCCGGGACCCCGATCCACACTATGTGGGTCCGCCCCTGTCAAGGTTAGTATTTGTTTTGTTTCTTAACACGTGTATGTGATTACCAGTTAACATACCAATTCATTTTTATGTAAAGTACTAAAGTGTATGGTGAGCTTTGTTTAAATTGCGCGATGCGCTACTATGCATTTTGTTCCCTAAATTCGATGCGTGATGCAAACGCATCACGAATGCGATGCACTTTTTAGAAAAAAATATTAAAATTCCAAGACATTTGTGAATAAGCTAAATTTTAAACAAAGGCCTACCAATATGGCAAAAAGCTAAATTTCAAAACAAGATATATTAATTCAAAACAAAAGCATACTTATAAATGACAGTAAGCTAAAATTCACACTTTTTCTCTAGATCATTATGCGCATTATGTGATGGACAACTTAATGTGAAATCGTCGCATTATGCGAACGCAACACAAGTGTGGCGAAGTGCTCTAGTAAACGCAGCAAGTGAATAATGCGCGTATTTTAAGACCAATATCTTTACAAGGGTAAATTCACTTGTAGTTTCGTTTCTTGGATAGCTAACTCTATAAAAATTCAAAGTTTTGTTATTGTTGATACTTGTCAAACTCCTAAAAACACTACTCTTGTGGTAACAAAATAGACAAAATTAATATTTAGATATGTAAAAGTGGGTGTGTGGTTAATAGAGCCCATGATTAATATGAACTTTAATATCTTATAATACGGCGCGGGTTCGTGAAAGTTTCAGCTGTTTTGATGTTTTTCTGAATTTGAAGATTGAAATTATGATAAGAACTTTAATTTTCTCTTCATATGTCAGTTAGACAATTAAAAGGCTAATCTCATCTTTAGATTTTGTGGATCAAGAAAATCTCAAGCTAAACAAATGTACTTCAATCAATTGTACAAAAGGAAAGCTACACTGGGAGCGGAAATTGCCCTTTTTTTCTAAGAATAAGAGTAGTAACCAAGTTTCTCATCTTTTCTATAAGTCGCTCGATCGTTTTGTCTCTTCAGTGTCACTCTTGTTTGATCTGGTGTTCCAACCTTAATACGATTATTAGATCTACAAGTTACTATGATTTTGTGGCAGGTCCTTTTTAGTGATATATACTTTTTTAAATTTAGAGTATATGAAATTGAATTTTGAACTGAACTTAATACAGTTCATGGTAGCTGCTGTGGACGACATGCTGTCACTGCCATGTTAGACCAAAATGTACATTTCAGTAACCGTATGTGATCGAAATGAATGGTAAAACTTTCATATGTTCTGTTATTGCTTGTAATTTCAACCGTAACACTTTATTATCAACCTGGATACCATTTTGTTTTGACATTTTGAGTGAAATTGGCCTAAAGCATCACTTTCTCAAAAAGTCATTATATTGATCGTATAAACATATATCTTGATTCAAAGTCATTTACAAGTGTTGGTTAATTGTCATTTATTTAAAATGATTGACACTTTTGCTTAAAATTCCATTATGAACAAATTAGGTCGAATCACATACAAACAACTTTTGACTTGGGATGAGAGAATTAGACATGACTTGACAGAGTTGCACCTCTCTGAGGACATGGTCCAGGATAGAGATTCGTGGAGACGTAGGATTAAGGTTAGCGACTTCTAGGGAAAGGCACCTAGTTAGCTTAGCTTTCTATTTAGGGTCTAGTTGGCTAGCCTTGATCCTTGTTGTTTATGGATATTTTTTTGTTTTGATGCTGCTTTTTGTTTCTTATGCCCTTTTCTTAGTGGGTTACAGATTCCTTGCTTTTTTGGTAGTTTGTTATCTATGTATTGCTAAGTGTCTTTTGCTTGTAGGATGTATGTTTACTATGATTACCTGTATATAGCTTTATGAGCCGGGTCTCTTTGGAAGCAGCCTCTCTATTCTCTCGGATAGAGGAAAGACTTGCCTACATCCCACCCTCCCCTGACCCTACCGATAGCGTGCTATGTGGTGGGATATACAGGGCTTGATTGATTGATTGATTGAACATACAAACAACTTTTGAATGTGGCTATATATTCATGATCAACGGATTTTAACTATTTATAAACATCATTTTTGATATTTCTAATATCAAACACATCATTGTTACTCTATATTTTCAATTTTAAATTGAGCATAAACCCATCAAAATCCCAAATCACTAATGATTCCAAGATATTTTACGCAATAATTAAATTCAACTAATCTACACTTAACAGGTTAACATTCGCAAACTCAAGAATGAATGATTAGTTAAATAGTAGTACTTATTAAGGTGGTTGTTCGATTCTAATCACTTTAAGAGGTTATGACTTGAGTTCGAAACAGATTTATAGTTTGGGTTTGGGTCGAATATTAAACACGCACACGGCACACACAATTGAGTTATGGAGTCTATCTTGAAGATAGAGGCTATCTCCTTGTTCATCTGGGTTTTGTATTTAAAATCAGTTTGCCCATTTTTTTAGGTCCCATTAGATGAACCTTGACTACCAAAACTCAATTTTGTACTTCTAGCCAGAGGTGCACAAAAAACCCAAACTCGGAACTGGATCTGATAAAAATACCCAGAATCGGTTTTTCTTATACACGGGTTTTTAATACCCAAACCCGTACCCGACCCTACCCTATCTGTATGGTACAGATAGGGTATGCATTTTAGTTCCAAAACCCGTACCCGGAACCGGACCCGATTTGTACCTGGTAATACCCGAAAACCCGAACCGGGTTTTACAAATACCCGGAACCAAGTTTTTCAGATACCCGATCTATACCCGATATTACCGGGAAAAATAATCCTAAAAGGTGCAACCCCTTAAAAAATCCAATATATATCCGAAAAATACCCCGAAAAACCCCGACAATAGGGTTTTTTCAATACCCGGAAATAGGTTATTCAAATACCCGGTTCTATACTCGACCCGAACCTGATACATAGGGTATGGTTTTTAGCACAATACCCGGACCCGAACCTAACCCGAGTTTTGCCAATACCTGATTTTCCAATAGCCTGTCATACCCGAACCCGATTTCATACTCGAACCCGGGTATTTGAAAAACCCAATTTGTGCACCTCTACTTTTAGCCATAAAATTTAATGTTTTTGACATTTTGGTGGAATTTATAAAATAATCTTAATCTTATCTTAAATCTTAAATATATATAAACGAAACATTTAAATGTCCTCTGGTTGCTTTCTACATTCTTTCAAGCCACCAGATTGTTTTATTTGTAAATGGAGACTTCTGATGCACTTAACCCGATTTCACGTGTATGAGTCTCACCAAACCCATATAACCTTAAACGGGTTCTCATTATATTAAAATTTAATCTCACCAAATATTTGATATGTAAATACTATAAAATAGGGATATATCAAAAACTAATATCCGATTTTCTTAAAAAGATATAATTAATAATTAAGAAACAATTTTATAGTAAAAAAAATAAACGGGTCATAGTTCTCGCCAAACCCAGATAACTTTTAAACCGTGTTATAACATCTCATTTATTTGTGAAACAATTTTATCATCAAATCCTAAGAATATTATTAACTCCTTTACAATAAATAAAATTAATTTCAAAAAAATATATAAATATTAGAAATGAATAATGTAAAACAACTCCTATAATACAGGGGACAAAACCTAGTATAATAATAAATGTTCGACACGTGATAATGGTATATATTATTTCTAAGTATACACCAAAATGAGATGTTACATTATTTCCGTTGTCACTACTCGATTTCTTAGTAATCCATCCTTGACCATCGAGTTTGAATTACACCTTTCAACAGGTTTACTTAGTTTGAATATTTAACAACATTTATAATTTATAATGGAATTTCTTAACCATCTTTTCTCTCTAAAATTTAGACTCTTTATCTACTTCTCTTCATCCGAATTTCTCTGTCCATCTCTACCTTTACAATTTGAAGATTCAGGAATAGTGAATCTCTATGTACACATCTTTAAAGTTTAAAAGTGCATTTTGGTTTATACCTCAAACATGGAAGAAAGAGAACCAAAAAAAAAAGAAAAAAAAAGAAAAATAGAATAAAGAGAGAAATTTAGATAATATATATTTTAATTAAATTACAAGAATAAAGATAGAGAATAGAGTTTGTTAGACATAATCGTTATGATCACAGGTTATGAAATGGTTAGATACAACCCTTGGTATTTTACAGCTGTTAAAGCTTTTAACATTCGCATTTAATTTTGTTATAGTTAACGCAAACAACTTGTATGTCAAGTTGTTCTACTAGATAACATGAAATATTAAGTTAGCATCTCTAGAAAGATAAGATAGCAACTTGTGCAAGTTGTAAGAGCAGGTAAAATCCAAGTCAATAACCTTTATTATGAGAAAAATGTGCCATGAATGTCTAAATTCAGCATGTCTTGTACTCAATTTTGGTATTACAGTAATATGAGTGATTTTGTGTGGTAGGTAACTCTTTGCCAACTTAATCTTCTTCTAAATATTTATCCTTTATGGAATTCCAATCTCATGTATGAACATGTTTAATCTCATTTATGTCTCAAACCTAAGTAGAGGAAGCAGTGGCGGTCCTGAGGATTCACATGCCCCGGCCGAGCCTGAAAAAATATGCCCTTTAGGCCTTAACGAACTAAATAATGTAAACGAATTTTTTTAAAACGATGATTAAAGTTATAGCAAAAAACATAACAATCAGCAAAATCATGGTGTTAAAATGAGGTTATTACAACAATGGGCTTATAGTTATAAGTGTGCCCAACCAACAACCCAAGTGCCTCGATCGGCCGACGCCTACATTGCGCCCCCCTTGGGGGCCGCCCCTAGCTGGGAGGAAGCACCAATGTTTTTGGCCCATTCTAGAATTGTGATATATTGACTATGGTCATATATATATGGTAATCACAATGATACCGTATCCATCTAAGAGATCTACTGTATCTAACATTAGCTCCGTTTTAACATATTTAATACTAACGCCTAAGACCAATCCATAATCAATCTGCATTAACTTGAGATTATTAAAATCCAATTTTCCTAAATTTTATATGTAAAGATTGCATTTATAATTAATCATCAACATTTCATTCACAAATCAGACATTGTAAGCATTTAAAAAGTCATGTTCATAAGTACGTTAACCATCACATGAGACAAATAAAAATATATAAATAGTTGGGCGTGTGGATTAATCAATGGCAACTTAATTAACGTGGCAATAAATTAATTTTGCATGAAATAATAACATCTTCGAACATGCAAGATTATTTAATTAACATATCCATCGTTCTTGGACCATGGTAGTAGAAAGCTGCATATATTCATATTCTGTACAGCAACAAAGCAACTTCGCTTTCAGCCTTTCAATGCTATTAACAACTCAAAAGTATTTATTATTGAAGAGGTAGGTCCCAGCAGAGCCCAGTTGGACCTGCAAGACTCACCTTGAAGAGGGACGTCTGCGCAGAAACCAACTGGATCCGCAGGACCAACCATGCTCAGAGACGTGACGTCCTTACGCGCAGTACGCAAGCTGGTCCCGCAGGAAATGCCTCCCGATAGTGAAGGACTCCGCCTGTCCCCGCAGCCTCGGATACAAGCCATCAGGGAAGGCCACCCGCGCAGCAAGGCTACACGCACAAAGCACTTAGCTCTCAATCACTCAGTGTCACCTGAAGGAATGAGCGAAGCCGGGAACTATCCCGCACAAGGGCGGGAGGGGGAATACTCCCGCCCAAATAAGCCAGTCCGTACGATACAGGAAGATCTTCTGTACTGTACCTGACGAGTTATGGGAAAAAGATCTGACTAAAAGTACGACAGCTTATTGACACAGTATGGCGAGCAGCATGCTCCTGTACTGAGTCACTATTAGCCGCTGCCTACTCACCAACTACTGCCACACCACGTGCGTAGCCGGCAGTTGGTGGAAAAGGAATAGTACACAGCAGGCTTGGTCACTATCAGCCGCTGCCTACCCACCAACTACCAGCAGGGCACGTGCGTAGGCCACTGTTGGTGGAACAGGAACACTGTTGCAGCCGGCCACACCTCCTTGGAAACCTACCTTCGGCTATAAATACCCCAAATGGTATGACCATCTCATCTTATCTCATATCATCATATTATACCTGATATCTGCTCTAGCAATCTCTTAATATACTTTTGTATTTAAAGAGCAATCTAGTCTGATTCTCACGCCGGATGGGTGGTCACAAGGAGGAACCCCCCCCCCCCCTTCTCAGTGACAAGCTCACGGTGTCTGTTTTGCAGGTTATCAGAAGAACCATCTTCTCAGGGTCTAACCCCTCGTGGGAAACATCTATCTAACCCCCAGGTTACCAGTAATCTGCCCGGGGTCCGGTTAGTGTTTCTTCATTGGCGCCATCCGTGCATAAAGCTAGAACTACATTTTTCTCCAGTTTTTTCAAACTTCTACAAAGATGGTTAGAGAAATTCCGGTAACCACAACCCCAGCTACTGGGGGGAATACCGGCAACACAGTTTTTACAAACACTACCCCGGTTGCCCAAGCCGGGGCAAGTGAAGTAAATTTTACGAACACTACCCCAGTTACACAAGCTGGGGCAAGTGCAGTAAATAATCGCTCACTGGGATTCACCGATACCCAGTTTGAGAAACGAAGACTCCCCCGCCAAACTCTCGATGAAGTTAAGGCATGGGCGGAGGCACGACAAAAGGAATTCCAGGCTGAGTTGGACGAACGCTTGCGTTCCGTACAACAGACCGACGAATTCGAATACTGGGATGACTCGGAGGAATCTGACTCCGACGCGAACCCTCGCCACAGGGCAAAAGGGAAGCGTAAGGAACGGACTCCCAACCGAGAAGGCACTTTGGACAAGCCTTCAAACCAAAAAGCACAGGAGGAAGTCTACGTGACTTCTCCAAAGCATTCAGACCAAACGTTGCAAATGCGGGAACATCCAAATTTGCAAGGGACATTGCGGAAGCAATCGCCCCAAAAAGTGTCAAACAAATGTCAAGCATAGGCACATATGATGGTATCTCTGACCCCGACGATCATTTGAACAGATTCATAGCGGGGGCAACCGTCAGTAGTTGGACGGAACCTACGTGGTGTTACATGTTCCAAATGACGCTTGTGGGGGCTGCTAGAGCGTGGTTCGACCGTCTACCGGTCAACCACATCTACGACTGGGCTGACTTCCAACAGAAGTTTAGCCAACACTTCAGCCAACAAAGAAAGTATACTGAGGAGCAATGGACAATCCTCAAGTGCATTCGACAAAAAGACGAATCTTTGCTAGACTTCATCACTCGCTTCAACTCGAAGAAGCTAAGTCTGGGTAACATTAGCGAAGATCTTGTTCGCGCTGCCTTTATCCAGGGCGCGAACGACCCAGAGCTCATCCGCACCTTAACAGGTAAAGATGGCATGCCATCCACATGGGATGCCATCATGACAGCAGCAAAACGCTTTGCGGAAACGGAGAAGCAACTGGGTAGAGATCTCCCACATAGCACAAACCTCTACACCCAGAGAACAAGGGAAGACAACATCCTTACCGCCCGATTAAACAAAAAGCGAAAGCTTGGCATTTGGCAGTCGAGGGTAAACTTTGACACCTCATCCGGCTTGCAACATCGGTTGGGCGGAAGGGATAATGTACATACAAACAAGAACTCCAGATGGACGCCGCTCACCAAAAGCGTCACCGAAATATTCGCCACCGAGGAGCTCCCATGGCCAAAGCCTCAAATAATCCGACATCGCCACAATGCTGATCGGAGCAAATACTGTGACTTTCACAGGACAACAGGCCACAACACCGAAGAATGCATAGACGTGAAGGACATGGTCGAGGCATTCGTCAGAGATGGGACGCTCGCGCACCTCGTGGCGCAATGAACGCTGAGCAGGCTGATGCTTGTAGAACCCCAGCTGGGGAAAACACGAATAAAATTCCAGCTACAATGTGGAGACTACATGCTGCGTAAAGAACGAGATCCCGAACCAGGTGCGTATCGGCTCGATGGCACTCCCATCCCAACAACATGGAAGGGAGCTCATTTACACAGTTTGCATGTAAATCAATTCCAAATTTGTAAAGAAAAGGCCAAGAGCCACTTCTAATGGAAACGATTCTCCTTAAAACATTGACGCTGATGATTTTACATTTTTATGAACTATCAACACGGATATGCCGGTTTTCACCGCATAAATACGTGGAAAGTCGTTGCGTGGGGAAGGCGGCAAAACCCGCATAAACCCAATAAACGACAAACCTTCACGCAGGTCAGTCGAAGGGGAAAAGTTCAGTCCCATTAAATGAAAGTGCCGGTCTATCCGCATGAATCATGAAAAAGGGAACTGAACACTAACCTATTGACAACCGCGCGTCAAACGGTTAATTTATTCAACACGAATATGCCGGTTTTCACCGCATAAATACGTGGAAAGTCGTTGTGTGGGGAAGGCGGCAAAACCAGCATAAACCCAATAAACGACAAACCTTCACGCAGGTCAGTCGAAGGGGAAAAGTTCAGTCCCATTAAATGAAAGTGCCGGTCTATCCGCATGAATCATGAAAAAGGGAACTGAACACTAACCTATTGACAACCGCGCGTCGAACGGTTTAAAACAGAATTTCTAATAAAAGATAAGGAAAACCTACACGCAGGTCAGATGGTAAAGTTTAGCCATCCTACTACGTGCAAGTGACGGTCCTACCCGCACAATCACGGAAGAGGAAGCAAAACTTCACATCTACCACGTTCAAAGGTTAACTTATCCGCAAAAGATGAGGAAAACCTACACGCAGGTCAGATTGTAAATTTTAGCCATCCTACTACGTGCAAGTGACGGTCCTACCCGCACAATCACGGAAGAGGAAGCAAAACTTCACATCTACCACGTTCAAAGGTTAACTTATCCGCAAAAGATGAGGAAAACCTACACGCAGGTCAGATGTAAGTAGAGTTTAGCCATCCTTGTAAGTGCAAGTGACGGTCTTACCCGCACAATCACGAACAAGGAAGCAAAACTTCAACCTATCATCTACCACGTTCAAAGGTTATCCGAAAAAGGATAAGGAAAACCTACACGCAGGCCAGATACGGGTAAAGTTTAGCCATCCTACTAAGTGCAAGTGACGGTCATACCCGCACAATCACGAAAGAGGAAGCAAAACTTCACCTATTATCTACCACGTTCAAAGGTTAACTTATCCTCAAAGATGAGGAAAACCTACACGCAGGTCAGATGGTAAAGTTCAGCCATCCTACTACGTGCAAGTGACGGTCCTACCCGCACAATCACGGAAGAGGAAGCAAAACTTCACACTTATCTACCACGTTCAAAGGTTAACTTATTCTAAACACTTGGAAAATTGCTAATTTAAACTAAAGTCATATAGCTTTTATAAAGCAAGGAATCCAATGAAAGAAGCGGTCTTAGCCGCACAAAGATTTACATTTCATAAATATTCGTTACAAGAATGGCCGGGTAACTACCCGCCTACAAGAGTAAATCTATACAAACTAAATCTATCCTAACAGCGGGAAGGGATCTTCAGGATCAGGCTTCAGGGCCACTTCCACTTGGACCAGCCCCATCAGTAGAGCGTGGCAGTTCAAGGAAAGCTTTGAGGATAGCTAGCCCATCATCAGCAGCAGCAACTTCGTTTACCTTCTCCACCACCGGATGCGGGAAGGCGGCGTATTGATTTACTGCTTGGTCATATATCGCTTCAGTATCCACATTGTATAAAGGGAAGTTGGAAGGCGGGACGCCTTTCTCAATGAACCCTAGACCAAGCAGGAAGCCGGCCCGTTCCCCATCCTCGTGAGAAGCGTTGAGGGCTGCGCTCATAGCATCATCGTAAGATGTCTCTGAGAAGACCCGATGCACAACCTACAAAGAAAAATACAAGTGTCAGAACCTTTTCTATTTATAAGGAAAAGCGTGAAGACATGAAGATAGACTTACCTGAGACAACGCTTCTCGAAGAAGCCATTCCTTGGCAACCAGAGCCTCTTGGAGGGCAGCTTGAGCTTCGTTACGGGCGCGTTCGGCTTCATTCTTGTTGAGGTTGGCAAGCAACACCTCTTTAGCCGCAGCCTCTTCGACGCCCTTTAGCTTACGCTCGGTATGGTCAAGCACCCCCCTCTGATCCAGGATTTCTTGAAGCTTCTTAGCATCCTCCATCGCCAAGGCATCATGAGCCTGCTGGAGAGCCTCTAATTTTGCTTTAAGCTCTTCATTCTCCACGCGTAGAGGCTCAGCAACAGCTTCAGCCTT
The DNA here is from genome assembly GCF_021521415.1 of Bidens hawaiensis. Lineage (NCBI taxonomy): Eukaryota > Viridiplantae > Streptophyta > Magnoliopsida > Asterales > Asteraceae > Bidens > Bidens hawaiensis. Next base: position 36,603 of record NW_027493846.1, read on the forward strand.
GGTGGCCCTCTCGGTTGCGTTCCTCGCAGTTTCCTTAGCCAGCCGAAGCTGTTCATTAACAGCTTGGGCAGCCTTGGAACGGGCCTCGAGTCGAGCCTGAACTTCAACCTCAAGGGCCTTGAAGGCCTTCTCCTTCTCCGCAGCCGCTGCGGAGAGTTTTTGGTTCTCCCGGATAGCCCGCGCCTGAGCTACTTCTTTAGCGTGAGCTGCTTTTAACTTGTCGTTTTCACGACAAAGCAGCTCGACGCGCGGCTGCTTCCGGGCGAGGAGAACCCGAAGCTCATTGCTTAGCCTACCCTCCTGGTAGCTAGCCATGGCTTCCCCCAACGCACCACTGGGAGCAGCGTGACGAGCCCATTCCACGCACTCCACAGGGGTACGAAGGGTTGTTCCTCGGCGTATGTTCCATCGCGGAACATACACTTCATTGGAATCCGACACTGCAGAAAACAAAAAGCAGTTAGGAAAAGATGATAAAAAATATATAAGTGAAAAAGGGCCAAAGGAACCCTACGCACCTGTAGGGTCTATAACAGGCCGATAGCCGCCGAACCCATCACCTGAACCCAAAGGAAACCCATCCAAAAGGTCAGGCAGATGGGAAGGTAGCAAAGATTGGCGAGAACCCCCACGCGTACCTGATGGACCGGCCGTCGTTGCCGATGGCGGGGGCATAGTAGCAGCCGCCGTGGTCGCCGCCGCGGTCGCTGCCGCAGATTCCGCAGCAATGGTAACCGCCGGCTCGGTGAAGGATGCTGTAAAAATCGCACTCACCGGCGGCGGAGACGTCAACTCGGCTGGAACTGTAGGCTCAGAGTGAGCAAATGGACCAGCGGAAGCAGGCGCAGGCGCCTGGGTTGTCGCCTCTGGTAGGCTAACCAAGCCTATCGTCATCGGCGGGGAGATACTACTCGGCACTCCACCCTGGAATGCGTCAACATCCACGCCTGCGTAAAGAAGATAAGTGTTAACGATACTAAGCTATGAAGATAAAAGCAAAAGGAAGTACTTACGGGTTTTCTTGAGCCTGAAGGTACGGAGAGGCGGGGACGAACCCGATGGAGCCGGCCTCTTTGCGCCGGCCACCGTCGTCTTCGTGGGCTCTCCGGAGGTGACAGTCGCAACCTCCGGAGCAGTGGTCTTTTCAACACCGGGATTCCCCGCCACCTCTTCGCTCTCAGTCTCCGAGTCAGACAGAGGCACCGGATCGGCAGTGGAGGCCACCTTCTCCTTTCCCTTCCCGCCGGCGGCCTTCTTCTTCCGCACCAACGGAGGACCATCTGCGGATTCCTCATCAGAACAGACGATTAGAGGAATTCCGGCAGAGGTTTCAACATTGAGGGGTCGAGGGTTGAAGAGCGCCTTACCTGGCCGCCTGGCGCTAAGGATCTCATGGCCTAGCGGATAGACCTCCACGAACCGATCCGCCGTTTGTTCTAGGATGGGCAACTCGTTCTCATCTAGAGCGCGAGTACCCATCCGTGCGGGACCATCAGCCTCCCGCGGGTTCAGGAGCGACTGCAGGTCGTTCCCCTCTGAAATAAAACAGGAAAAAAGTTAGAAGAGACTTAAAATCAACAAAGGGAAAGAAAGCATACCGTAAGGAACAGAGTTCGAACCGTATTCGAGGACGATCGGAACCTTCTGCGCGTCCGCCGCCTTCCAGACCCGGCTCATCCCCAACATGACCATCCCGGACTCCGCAAACCGGTAAACCGGAGATTGGATCCGAGATATCCTCGAAAACCATTCCGCCTCCTGGTAGTTGGAGGCGTGAAGGCTTGGGAGAGCTTGCCCATTCTTAAACTTCATGGCAAGGGGAATGGCGTGGGCGGAGATAAAGAAAAACTCCCGCTTCCACGCGCGAAGACTGCGCTCTGTCGCGCAAATCTTCAAACCCTTGATATGGGTAGTCAGGGTATACCACCCCTGGATGCACCTCCAAATGTAGAAGGTCATCAGGCGGTCAACATGGGGCTCGATGCCCAAAATCCGGCACACCCACTCGAAGTGGCGAATCTTGGCGATCGCCATGGGGTGCAACTCGGTCAGATGAACACCGTGCCTCTCGAGGACACGGTAAACAAACTTTGTCAATGGGAACCTAAGATTCCCATAAACAAAGAATGCTGCATAAACCCCGATCTTGCCTCTGGGGGCATCGTACACGGTCTGATGGGGTTCAGGAAACTCAGGCTCGAGAGACTCGAGCATGAACTTCCTGACAACATACCAGTACAGATCGCCGGGCAGAGCACACTGGCACTCGCCAGCAGTACTCTTGTCGTCAGCTGTAGACTCGTGATCACGTGAAGACATCTTGCAGAAAGAAGAAAACGATTTCGGGAAAATGCTGGCCTGAAAAGGTGAGTATTTGCCGGAAATCGCTAAGAAGATGAAGAGAAGAGTGAAAGTGTGGATTACAAAGAACCCTCTCCCCCTTTATATACTAATCGCAATTAATGCGATGAATTTAATGCGGAGGAGAGAGAAATCGAAGGTGCAATGAAACTATGACACGTGGCAAAAAGAAAGCTGGCAACAGCTGTTGACAGGACGCGTACCATTAATTTCGCGGCCACGCGCCCGAAAAATCGCGCCCACGCGCCTGAAAAAGCGTCTGGAATGACCATGTACTGTCACGTCACCATAACTTCCTGCACGTCCTGACACAGTCAGAAGAAACCGTCGCACGACGTTTCAGAGTTTTGGATTGTTCTTATCTTTCCACCAACTCTTCGAATTTCAAAATTCAAAATTTAAAAATATTAAAAAGTAAGCGGGAAAATACCCCTTACCTTGGCGAACAAGTAACCGTAAGACGGATGCGGGTACAGTGTTAAGGCAAAACCCTTCACATACCTAGCACCCGCAGGGAATTGAAGCCAAGTAAACCTTGGCGAACAAGTAACCGTAAGACGGATGCGGGTACAGTGTTAAGGCAAAACCCTTCACATACCTAGCACCCGCAGGGAATTGAAGCCAAGTAAACCTTGGCGAACAAGTAACCGTAAGACGGATGCGGGTACAGTGTTAAGGCAAAACCCTTCACATACCTAGCACCCGCAGGGAATTGAAGCCAAGAAAACCTTGGCGAACAAGTAACCGTAAGACGGCTGCGGGTACAGTGTTAAGGCAAAACCCTTCACATACCTAGCACCCGCAGGGAATTGAAGCCAAGTATTCCTCGGCAACCAAGTAACTATAAGACGGGTGTGGGTACAGTGTAAAGGCAAAACCCTTCACATACCTAGCACCCGCAGGGAATTGACGCCAGGAATACCTTGGAAGTAAAGTAACCGTAAGACGAGCGCAGGTACAGTGTTAAGGCAAAACCCTTCACATACCTAGCGCTCCGCTGGGAATTGAAACCAAGAAGGATCTTCTGGGCAATGCTTGCGTAAACGGAAATAACATCCCCGCATAGCGGGAACGTCGAGAACTACGTTGTTTGAAGCTCCAGGATGGAATTGGTGGTTTTAACATAATTGATCACTATGTTCAAAACTACCAAAACCTCACGGAGAATCCACACAAGTGGGACTCAACGCTCCTGACTTGCGAGGAGGTTACAGCCTACCCGCATCATACCCAAAGACCAAGCAGGAAACTCGGGAATTTCTGCAAGTGACAAGGACTTCCGCGGGAGGAATCCCCATGGAAAACCTTAAAAAAAACCCTTTTCAAAACCCTCTGCTTAAAGTCCAAAAGTTCACCTCACTTTATTAAACACTCATGAGAAGAACATTGGACTGGGGGGACTTGAAGAGGTAGGTCCCAGCAGAGCCCAGTTGGACCCGCAAGACTCACCTTGAAGAGGGACGTCTGCGCAGAAACCAACTGGATCCGCAGGACCAACCATGCTCAGAGACGTGACGTCCTTACGCGCAGTACGCAAGCTGGTCCCGCAGGAAATGCCTCCCGATGGTGAAGGACTCCGCCTGTCCCCGCAGCCTCGGATACAAGCCATCAGGGAAGGCCACCCGCGCAGCAAGGCTACACGCACAAGGCACTTAGCTCTCAATCACTCAGTGTCACCTGAAGGAATGAGCGAAGCCGGGAACTATCCCGCACAAGGGCGGGAGGGGGAATAGTCCCGCCCAAATAAGCCAGTCCGTACGATACAGGAAGATCTTCTGTACTGTACCTGACGAGGTATGGGAAAAAGATCTGACTAAAAGTACGACAGCTTATTGACACAGTATGGCGAGCAGCATGCTCCTGTACTGAGTCACTATTAGCCGCTGCCTACTAACCAACTACTGCCACACCACGTGCGTAGCCGGCAGTTGGTGGAAAAGGAATAGTACACAGCAGGCCTGGTCACTATCAGCCGTTTCCTACCCACCAACTACCAGCAGGGCACGTGCGTAGGCCACTGTTGGTGGAACAGGAACACTGTTGCAGCCGGCCACACCTCCTTGGAAACATACCTTCGGCTATAAATACCCCAAATGGTATGACCATCTCATCTTATCTCATATCATCATATTATACCTGATATCTGCTCTAGCAATCTCTTAATATACTTTTGTATTTAAAGAGCAATCTAGTCTGATTCTCACGCCGGAGGGTGGTCACAAGGAGGAACCCCCCCCCCCCCTTCTCAGTGACAAGCTCACGGTGTCTGTTTTGCAGGTTATCAGAAGAACCATCTTCTCAGGGTCTAACCCCTCGTGGGAAACATCTATCTAACCCCCAGGTTACCAGTAATCTGCCCGGGGTCCGGTTAGTGTTTCTTCAATTATCCAATACTTTCTATATGTCTTATACGATACAAGTTGTCTTTCTTTCATAAATTAAACCATTTTTTGTATTAGTAAATTGCATTTATTAACTAAAGCGTGAAGATTTATTAAATCTAAGAAACCACACTCATTTTTGTTTCATTCTCATATCATATACTACAAATCTAGGAACTTCAGCAACAGTGGCGAAGTTTGGACGAAAACGCCAGGTGGTTGGATTCAACATGTATAAAAATTTTCATAGACCAAAGTGGCCGGGCTCAAAATTCTCAGATGAAAACGGGTAAATTTACACTACTGAGAAAAAAACAAGGGTGGCTCCGGGCCACAATACAAGCTTCCCCCTTGTTCAGCAACCCGTGAATCTAGGATTCATCAGTAATACCTTCGTATGGTACGTGGGAAACTCAGGCTTGTGAACTCACTAACCACTATCACCGATAGGGGTGAGTAAATAACCGATTTAAACAAACCATATTTAAATTAATCGACTGAAATGAATTAACCAAAATATGTGGGTCGGCTTTGGTTATGATGTGTGTCATAACCGATCTAACATAACCGAACCGAATGTCTATCAATTTGAAATAAACTTAAATATCACCCATGCTCTCCTAGAAGTCATATGTTGAAGATATTTTTGGCTTTTTCACTATTACTAGTTCTCCGCATTAGCATTATGTATGTTGTTAATTTATTAATAATAAATTAAAGCAACAATTAACTAATATTGTCCCCTAAAGTTGATCTGAGTGAAACACGTAAATCCAAAGTTATATTAGTTAAGTATGTAAAACTTCAGGATACTTACTTAATCACTAAGAGACGATTACTAGAGTGTTTACATTCGACGGTTAAAGAGACTTATTCTTTCGGATATATTTGATTAATTAAATGGGTGTAGTAATGTAGTTTTTAGCTCATTTAGTTACAAACATACATTTGGTTTTGATTTAGAGCTTGTAAAATTTCAAAATTAGCCCGTATCAAAAGTTTTGTTCTAACGAGTAACTGATCGAACCGAATAGTTGTCAATCAGTGGCGGAGCCAAGAATTTTTTCCTGTGGGTTCGGAATTCTTTTGTATTCGATTTTTTTCAGGCATCAAAGTTTTCGGGCCCAAATGGGTCGGGTCCATCATTCGGCCAACTAAATAAAACACACTATCAAAACCATAACAAAAGTATATCATCAACATTAAAATAAAATATAAAGTTATATTAAATAAAGGATTATTGGATTTAAATAATCCCACTTTTAATGGATTGGTCAATAATAATCTCACCTGCGGTATTTCCCGCTGGTAGTCCCACCTCGTTTTCCGTGCCACTCCCCGATATCCCGAACAAGAAGGAAGTGCTGCCCCGACGACTCGGCGATTTCCTCTAAGTGCGTGCCAAGAGTGTTAGTGTCTCGAAAAGCGTTCCAAGTGAGGAGAAAGAGTTGAAAAGAAAAGAGTATCGATTGAACAGCGTTGAAGTGCTGACCAAGTGACTAGGGTGTTGCCAAGCCAAGCAAGGTAGGCATAATGCCCGACCAAAATAATATTAAAATATTATAAAGGCTTAATGCTTAAGTCAGAATTATACTCGATGAATATAAAAAGAGAAAATAAATAACAAAGAAAAGAAAGAAAAGAAAATAAATAAATAAATATATATATATATATATATATATATATATGAGTATATATATATAAGTATATAATTATTCTTTGTTATAGAATATATTATTTAAGTATTATGAATATGCTTTAATAATAAAAGAAATATGTTTCTTAAAGAAGAAGAAACGTCGGGTTTTTAAATATAAACTAAAGGTTTATAAAGAATACTTTATAACTAAAGGTTTTATAGTAAAAGAAATAATGAACTAAAGGTTCATCGAGATGATAAGACTAAAGGTACTAAGCCGGATCGTGTATCCGACTAATGAATGTTATACTCGTACTATAGGTGCGAGATAGCGAAGGAAAGACATACGGACGATGTTGGAAGCCGATCCCATTGAAATGTGAATACGCCCCACTTTTACAAACTTGTTTTCAAACAAACAAACCTGTTATGTGTAAAATTTTATATGAGGCTACGTGTCTCTAAAAACATTATAAATAAGAGTATAAGCCAGCCCTCAGGCTAGGGTATACGTTTGTCTGGATCCTTACATATGTGGAATGCGGTGGGCACATCGCACCACGCTTGGTCACAACCTCCAGCCACGATGGGCCGGACCTAAGTTACGTCCGAGTGGGGAATAGCCATGTGTATATTTATGGTACCAAAGTTATGTCCTAAACGCTGCGGTGTTTCGCTGAGGTGACCTAGTGCAGAGACTCAAGTTTATGATGATTGTTTTAACTTGATTATTCCTAAGCCAAGATGGGTCGAGACTTACGTGGTCTCGAGGGGTAATTAAGTAAAGAAAATATTTTAGCGTCAGCATATTCACCAGCATTCGTTGCTGACGTATTTTATTAACATTTTGCAGGTAACCAAGGTTAGAGCTTGCAAGACGAAGAAGCTCAAGAATCCGATGGCTCGGATAATTTTGTGTAAATATTAAAATATGATGGTTTTGTAAACTGTAAACAAGTAAATACTAAACAAGACTTTTGTCTTGTCTTTTGTAATGTAAATATTTTATATTATCGATCCTTATGTTTTTATAAAGACTTCCGCTATAACCCGCTACTCAGATTTATTTTCAAACATAGTACCGACTATGGTTCACACTCCTAGGCCTAGTATGGGGGTGTGACAGGTTGGTATCAGAGCCATCGATCTTAGCGAATTGGGTATCATAAAACAATACCCAAGCTTCGATCCAAGCATAGGAAATAATTATTTGTTTATTTGAATAGGGATAAAATTGGTTGGTAACCCTTTCTTTCCCTCTCCTCAATCGAAACTACCTATCAAGATGTCTTACGAGAAATTAATGGAATATTATGATAAGGAGGCAAGAAGAGCAAGGAAATATTACAAATTCCCACAAGGCATCATGAGCAAGGATTACTTTGAATCATTCTTCAACGAAGAACATAAACAAAACTCCAATCCAAGTCCAATTTACCATCTAGATAACACACCACATGAAGTATACCAACCCCCTCGACATTCAAGTTATCACCCAACAAGTTTACCAATGTACCAACCATCCGAAATACTGACGTATCATCCTACTGAGATTCCCATTTATCAGCCTTCCGGAAGTTCAACACATTACCCACCAAATCCACATCCATCATATGCTTTCCTCTCCAATCTACCAATCAAGGAGGAACCAAAATCTTCTTCATCTGACTGGATGCAATGCCACTCTGATCAACGAAGGTGGCATACCGGCAATTCAACTATGGATACTGCAAATTCTCGTATCAACAAGGAAAGACCCTCTCGTAAACCCAAGATGAGAGTGACAATGCCATACGAAAAGATACACATGCCGGCAATGTCTGAAGAGGAACGAGAAGAGGAACTGGAAGAGGAAACCGACCTTGAGGAGGAATATCCAAACATTCCAAATGAGATGACCACGTCAATGGAAGAACAACACTTCACCCCAAGCTATGGTTCTGTCAATCCATACATGAAGTTTCTTCATGAACTCAAGGGTAAGACGTCATCAAGTTTCCCACCATACCAAGGTGAGATTCCATCCATTGAAGAACAGGCCAATGAAATCCGTGAGCAAAATGAAGCAGCCGATGTATTCTTCAATTATCCCTCTGATGAAACTGCAACTCCATACCCTGATCCCAAGAACCACTATGACCTTGTGATGATGGGTTACCGCGACCCACCTCCAAGATACGGGTATCCAACTGACATGCCTCAATCCCAGGAGGAACATTTGGACCGAGCCTTACACGAGACTGACGACCTTAGGAAGAAAATTGCTGTGGAGGAGAAGAAAAAGAAGAAGATAGGAGACAAGCTTCTTCGCAAGTGCAACAAACTGACGAAAGTGGTGAAGAAATTTATGAAAGACTAAGTAGATGAAGATAGTGTGTTCAAGAAAATAAAGTTTATATGTGTAAAATAGTTGTATGTTATGTGTAATATACGATGTAATAAGGATAGGAGTTTGTTGTAAACTAATATACGTATCGTTTATGATATGTATATAAATGTGAAATAAATAAATTTGTTTATTAAGAAAAGAAATGTGTTAAATTTCAGATAAAGAAAAAGAATAAAAGATAAAATATGTCTTGACAAAGTGATAATCGAGAGGTTTCCCGAAAGGAAGCCGAGAGACGCGAAGTGAAAGGAAAAGGTCCCGAGAAAGAGGAACCAATTCCCGACAAATATCTAAAACAAATTCAACAAATGGTTAAAAATGCGGTTAGAGAAGAATCAATGTCTAGATCTCAAACAAGACATTCTCAAACAAAACACTCACAATCTGAAAATCCTTCCCGTAAATCTGTTTCTAAACCCCGTACTCGACCTTCACGTGAGGAAGAGAGTGTGCATGAATCAAACGCTGATATAGAGGTTCGTAAAGAATTTAAGAAACTCAAGATAGGAGGATGTTCATTTAAAGACTTTAAGTATTACGGACCGAAATAATTTCACGGTGACAAGGGAGCTATCAATACCGTAAGGTGGCTTGAAGAGATGGAGACGATTGTTATCACAAGTAAGTGTACGGAGGAGGAGAAGATTCAATACTCCGCCCTAATGTTCAAAGGCGAAGCACTCGAATGGTGGAATACGTTAATGATGAGTAGAGGAAGGGAGGTGATGTATAGTTTGTCTTGGAACGAGTTTAAGGAGTTGCTGATGTCAAAATTTTGTCCGATGCACGAGACGGACCAAATTCAAACTAAGTTCTTAGCTCACAAGGTTGTTGGAACAAAGCTTCGTGAGTACAATACAAAATTTCACGAATACTGTCGATTGGTTCCCCAGCTGGTTACCCCTGAGTCTAACAAAGTGATACGTTACATTTTGGGACTGCCACGAGAAATTCGTGACATAGTGAGATCGCACTTTCCACAAACCGCCGACTCTGCGATGGAGTTGGCTGGATATTTGATGGGCGGAATGATCCGCAACAAAGAAGAAGATAGGAAGGTTGTACCAGCACATGACTCAAAGAAATGTGGAGATACCCGCTTCAAGGGTAAAGGAATTGATCAACGAAGGTCTAATTCCAATCTTGGCGTCCCTCAATGCAAAATTTGCAAAAAGTATCATAGAGGTAGATGCAACTTTGCTTCCCGAGTCTGTGAATCATGCAATAGACCCGGCCACGCCGCGACCGATTGCTGGAAAAAGAAGATGACCTGCTATAACTGTAAGGAGATGGGGCATCTTAGCTTCGAGTGCCCTAAGAATAAGCCCGCGACAGGTGATGCGGTTGGTAGCGGTCAGAAGAATGAGCCCAAGAAGTCGCGACTATCAGAAACAACTTATTTTCAATACAGCAAATGCAAGCATCATTCATATATATAACTGCTACCCATCAGATTCATTCGAATACTTTTTTAAAATGATGATAGAGGAGATCAAAAGGGGTACATTCTCATGGATTTAAAAAAGGGCCAACAAGAGAAACTTGATGATCGAGTTTGTGTAAGTTTACATTTAAAAAATGAAGTTTGGTGTTGTTCGTTCCTTCGTTTCAAGCTTCTTGCTAGGTATAGGAGTTTTTTAATAATATTTCAGCCGTAAAAAAATAAAAATAAATATGGATGAATGATGCTCTGATGTCGAAGTGAATAGGATGATGGTGAAAAGGTTGATAAATGGTTGCCTGTTTGAAGAGTTGGATAAGAGCTACACGTGTGTGGTCATAATCTGCTAATTTCATGAATAGTTAATTTAGTGAGATAGGGAAAATGTGTTTTTTGATATATATATATATATATATATATATATATATATATAATATGGCTACACATATTATTATAATAAAAACAATATTTGTCTGGACCTATTTTTTGTGAGCACAGAGAGATTAATAAAACTCCTCCTCAAACAATCTTCTTCTCCATGAGTGCACTAAAATTAAATGGCATGTACTCAAAATGTCACAAAAACGACGACATACTAGCTGAAGAAAATGACATCGTTGTCTCTCTTTGAAATTCAAGTTTTTGTTTTTTTCATCGGTGAACGGTGAAATGTTTTCGGAGATTTCGTGACACTGGGTTTGTTCGCCGAAAAAGAATGGGTTCGCTCGTTAATCGTACCTATAAGTTATATATAAAACCGAAAATGGACCGGGTTCGGCCGAACCCGGTGGCTTTAATGTGGCTCCGCCACTGTTGTCTATAACCGATTAACCTTAACCAATTTAACTGCACTTAATAGGTTATCATTCAATGGTTAACCAAAGCTGGTTATGGTTATGGTTTTGAGCCAAAACGACTCATGCGCATCCACATCCACATCCACATCCACATCCACATCCACATCCCTAATCACTGATGGATATTTAACAATTAAATGTTTTATACTCTCTTTTTGGATTTCACATTTGTTGTCTGTGCTCGTTGTTGATATTTTTATTTCTTTATCACCGACGAATTTTTAACATTTTTTTTTCTTAGATTTGACCGATTCGTTAGTCATGTATCTTGGTGATATTCATATCACTAAAAGTCAATTTTGCGCATGAGTCGTTTTAAAAATCACCAAAAGTCAATTTTGCGCATGAGTCATTTTAAAAACCGGTATTTTACTCATACTGGATTTAGTTCAAAAATGATACAACCAATATTTTGAAGTCGTTTTTGGTTTAAACCGGTATTTTTAAAAAAACCGGCGGTACAATGTTCTAGCAAACCGCCTCAAAATACGGCGCTTTAAATACCGGTTGCCTTACCAAAATCCAGTATGGCCGGTTCAACCGGCCGGTACGAACCGGTTTTTAATTCACTGGCTGATGGTATCAGGTTAACATGAAAATCGTTAAATCGCTTCATAACCTTATGAGTCCTTTCTTTGTTTCATGTGGTCCTCCACACTCTTATAATGGAATCATTTCCAACCAGGGCTAAAAATAAAGAGAGAATACGATAAAGAAAGATATTACTAAAGACATTATTATTATTATTATTAGACCAAGCGTAGCCGGGCTTCATCAATGGCGTTTTGGTGTATAACGTCGGGAGCACACCCCCCCTCGGAGTTTTGGGTTATGTTTTTTGGTCCGACGTTATGTGTAAAACGCTAAAAAATAAATAAATTCAAACTCTCTCCTTCAAAAAAAAAACTTATTTTCTATATATTAACCAACTTCATCCCCAATCAAAACTCACCAAAGTTATAAATATTTCTTTCTACTCTATATTTTCTTCACACCAACTTCTCTATAAATGGATTCTCCCCATTCTATAAATAATCGGTTTTTCGGGCTGACCAACAAGCCGAAGACGACGCGGTTACGAGTGCGATTGTGCCTGTGACAACTTATATGAGTTCTGTTAGCTCTCCTCCTCCCCCAGTTTCAAAAAGAGCATATATCGAACGAGATCGTACTAAAACCAACAACTGGTTGATGGCGGATTACTTTAGCGAATCACCGAGATACAAGAACCCGAAGACCTTTAGGCGTCGCTTTCGGATGTTTAAAAATTTATTTATGCGCATCACCAATGATTTGGAGCGTGAGCTTGATTACTTTAAGCAAAAGCCGGACGGTCGAGGGACGCTAGGATTCACGGCTATTCAGAAGGTTACCTCAGCCGTACGTGTGCTCGCCTACGGAAACACGTCCGACATCAACGGCGAGTATTTTAAGATGGCCAATAAAACAACTCGGGACACCTTGGAGTATTTTTGTTACGGTGCGTTTCATTTTTTTTAAATAATTCTAATCAACTATTTTATAAAAGTTTTGTAAAATATAGGAATATTGAAACTATACGGACCACATTATTTGAGAGAACCCAAGTGTAACGATCTACAACGTCTTTACCAGGCCCATACAAGGGTGCATGATTTACCAGACATGATATGAGTGTAGATTGCATGAATTGAGAATGAGCTAATTGTCCAATTGCATGGCGAGACCAATACACACGAGGTGACCAAAAGGAACCAACGGTCAGCCTTCTAGCAATTGCTTCATACGACCTTTGGATTTGGTCGGCATTATTTGGTGTTCCCGGTTCCAGCAATGATATAACCATCTTAGAATAGTCGCATGTGATGGAAAGTTACATATTTGAGACCGTTTCCGTCGCTTCGTTTTGGGCAAACGATAAACTCTACCATCATGGGTACTATTTGGGTGATGGAATTATCCAGAGTATGCGATAATCGTGAAAACATTCAGAGACCAGTTGAATGAAAAATACAGTATTTTAAGAAAGTGTAAGAGTCTGCGAGAAAGGACATCGAGAGGTGTTTTGGTGTTCTTCAACAACGATGGCATTTTGTTAAAAATCCTTGTCGTCTATGGTCTCTAGAAAGAATGAAATGTGCTATGTATGCGTGTATCATAATGCATAACATGAGTATCGAGGACGAGGGAAGAGCAATATGTCCAACTTTCATACCGGACTCGGATCCACCACGAACTCCAGCAAGTATGGAGCAAAGACTCGAAAACTCGGATTTCGTGCTGTCAAGAGAGATACATCACGCACTAAAGGGGGATTTGGTCCAACATCTTTGGATGAATCGGCATTTGCCAGGTGAAAACGAGAATCAAAACGAGGACAACAATGAAGACGATGATGAAGAAGACGACGACGACGAAGAGGGTGAAGACGATGAAGACGACAACGACGACGAGTAGTTTTTTTTATTTTAATGTAATATTTATTTAATAAAATATTATTGTTATTTGATATTCTTAATAAAAAATTTTAAAAAAAACAAAGAAATGCAAAGTGACTAGGCGCCACGTGGCGCATAACGCATGGGGGTGAGGCTTTATGACTACACCCTGTTTTTGTAAAAAGCCATAACTCTGACTAGGTTCCACGTGACGCATAACGCCCATGGGTGGGGCTTTATGATCACACATGGTCTTATTATTATTATTATTATTATTATTATTATTATTACTATTATTATTATTATTATTATTATTATTATTATTAAGAAGCTTGGCGATACAACCACATGATTGGTCCACGTGGCCTCACGTGGCTAGTTAGCTGTTTTTCGTTTTTAAACTCGCTTCGATTCGTCGCCGTAATATATGGGTTTTTTTACGTTGATAACGTTAAATGATTGCGGCCAAATTCGCGCTAACTCGCGGTCGAAACCTAAGGTTTTATTCCCCGCGAGTTTTTTTAGTCAATCGATCCTGGACGAATTCGCGTCAGGTCACAACCATAACGCGTATATTTTTGGTTTTCGCCACCGTCTTTTTATGTAAATATGTTAATTTGTTGAATTTTGAGTGTGGACGAATTAACTTATTGCTTTAATTTCAATGTCGTAAGCTGATAGCAACCGCTCGTGTCAGTTCACCATCACACACACATGGTTTTCTATGTACGATTTAGTCTCGACAACATCGATTCCGACTGAATTCACGTTAGCTTGCAAACACAACACACGAGTTTTTTTATCACTTTTGTTGTCCCTCAATTCCATCAACGAATTCGTATCAGTTCGCAACTGCAACATGCGTGTTTTTTTTGTTTGTCACATTTTTTTATATTTTAAATATGTCAATTGTTGTATTTGGATGTGGACGAATGAATTTTTGGTTTGTTTTAATTTTTGGCACTGTAACTAGATACCGACTGAAGTGTCATTGGTTCGTAACTGCAACGCATATTTTTATGTTAATTTGTAACTAAATACCAACCGATCGAATTCACCTCGACTTGTAGACGCATTGCACGATTTGATAAGTTGTATGAGTACGACTGTCAATAACATTAACCCGACGCGAACCTTCCTAGTATTGAAGTTTGGTGCCGCGAAACCCCTATAGGGCCACTTTGCGGCACCGTATTGGTGGTTTTTTTTGTTATATGTTTTTGTTTTGTTTCGTTTTAGTTTCGGTCCGAAAAGAACGTAACGGAAACATACCGAATGTCAATTTATTTTGTTTGGCCTTTTTTAAATATTTTGTTTTAGTTACGGTACAGTGAGGGAATGTGATGGAAACTGACCGAATTCGTGTAGACTCGCCGCATTTTGTATAATTCCAGTACCGTAACGAAAACCGACCGAATGCTGATTTTTTAAGTTTAGGTGTCGTTACGGACATGCTGAAAACTGAAAAAATTCGCATAGACTCACCGCATCAACGCACACGATCGATAACGGTAAGGTATTTACCCATGATCGAGTTTTACCGACCGACGTCGTGCCATTGGTACATCCCAATTTTTATAAATTCGATGTTTTATTTTTTGTCTTAGTTCCGGTACAATAACGCACGTAAGCGAAACAGACCGAATATGCATCGACTTACTGCATCAACGTTTGGGACCAACAACGTTTGGATTTTACCACAACCCAGATTTTACTGACCTGCCCGGCGCAATGCGTCGGGAAAAACATTTTCACATGTGACTTTATAATGGTTCTGATTTTAAATTTTATTGATTGGTATTGATTATGAAGCTCATGGCCGGCCGGGGGGCTGGGTGGTCGACGGCCCCCCGGCCGACATCCCGCTAGGCCTGATATTTTTTTAAAAATATATGCATTTTTATAAAAAACGAATTGCATATTTAATGTTTACATACAGTTACATAACGACTAGCTTGTTATAGTCGCAAAGGGGTATGACTTCCAACCAAAAAAGTTGTAGGTTTTAGTCTCATATGAAACATATATAAGCATATTTTTATACAAAAGTTTTTTACACAACCCAAATCATAACCAATGAAGCCAATTTATTATGAAATTGTTCAAACCTAACAAAATACTCCTCTTACATAAAACCCAAAATTGCACTAATTTTGACGTTATTTTGTTAATTTCGTGAATTAACGTTAAAAGTGACGGAATGTTAATCATGAATCATGTGGTGGCGTTAATGGCCGAAAGACAAAGGTACATGCACACCAATCAACTGGTGTTCGAATGGTTGTGTGTTACGTGCCTTATGTCCAAGGCTTGATGCAAAACTACTATCGAGCCGGATGTCTCACCGGAAGCAACCTCTCTATTCCTAGGGAGTAGAGGTAAGACTGTCTACATCTTACCATACCCTACCATAGCTTTACTATTGATGGAATTTACTGAGTACGATGATGATGACGACAACATAAAACCCAAAACATTTTTCGCATTCATCCCAAAAATATTTTTTAATCCTTGAAGCCGGCCCACATGAAGATGTATACAACATATACATGTGAATTATTGATATTTTTTTTAATATTTTAATTGTAATATAATACTGAAGGATAATTATGTGTTAATTTATTTTCGCTATTTTAGAAAGTAAGGGTGTTACTTATCCATGAATTAGTGGACTTATAAACAAGATGCACACAAATGATTTAGAAAAGAGTAAACTGTGGTTTGTTTAAATCCGTGATTATAGTCGAATAGTTTCAAATTTGTGATTTTCGTCCATGTGAGTTTATTTAACTTACAATTAAACCCAATTCCACTAGCCCCGTTAAATTTGTTCATTAAATCCATCAGTGCGCCCTTCACGTGAGGGGCAGTTTTTATCATTTTTCCCTAAATACACCCAGCCCTCATTTGAGGGGGCTTGTGAAGTTGGGTTGGGGCTTATTTGGAGAGAAAAATGACAAAACTTCCCCTAACATGAGGGCACACTGATGGGTTTAACGACCAGACTTAACGGAGTTAGTGGAGTCGGGTTTAATTGCAAGTGAAATGAAACAACAAACACGAAAATCGCAAATTTAAAACTGCTAGACTAAAACCGTAGATTTAGACAAACCAACGGGACGAAAACCACAGTTTACTCTTTAGAAAAAGACCTACCTTTCGTTAAGTTAGAAGTTATGAACATAAATGTCTCAACTGGTCTGAACTCTATCATATGAAACATTGATTTCAAATTTCACCCATTTTTCATCAATTGTAAATGTTGTGGGTCAATTTATGACTCGGGATCCTTGATTCTCGAGGATCTCTAATCTCCCAGAGACCCCTGATCTCGGCTGGGATCCCTGATTTTGACCTTATCCAGGATTCTAAGTACTAGCAGTTTTTTTCGATCTTGGTTTGACTTATTCTTGTAGGTAACCATTGGTGACTTAATTAATAATACAGGCTCGCAAAATAAAGTGAAGAAAACGATATAAACACACTACCTCACTTACAAGATTTGCTAGTCGTAATTTTTGACCAAAACAGTAAATATCTTCAAAACACTTTTATCCATTGTGTAATTTTTTATATAATTCGTTTGTGCGTTTAGGGGTTGTCTGGTAGCCTTTTAATGATACCACAACTACCTCTAAATTGGTAAGAGGTAGAGTGTTTTAAATTTGGTTACACATTTTAATGGTTAATAAAATCTCTTATTGGTTAAGTTTCAAAGACATGCTGAATGGTACAAAGACTTCCTCTTAATCAGTCAGATCTCTCACTAATTCAACATAAAATTGCCAAACAGTCTCCGCCGTGTAGCTTAGTTGGTTAAGAGGGTGTAATACTTGGAACAATAACTTAGAGGTCGTGGGTTCGAAACCGCCAATTGTCTTGCTGCTGAGTGATGCTGATTTACCTCTCACATGATGGGCTTGTGACAGTCTGGCGTTGACTAGTTTGCATGTCTAGAAAAACATGTTTTGGAACAACAATAAAATTGCCAAACATCACCTTAGTTTGGTAAGTTAATTTAATTTTGAAACAAATAATTTGAGTTTAAAAAATTTTGCTAGACTTACCAAAAAATAGATTTATCCTGCACAAGACGGCTTCAATAATTATTTGAGCAATAAGTGTTATAAAATTTTTCATTATATTTAAATAAGAAGTTTGATTTTTCTAGGAATACTAAGAAGGACAATTTAGTTCAGTACTTTAATATCAAAAACTCACTTTAATCTTAAAAACACACTTACATCTTCACTCATTTTCTACAACCACCACCACTCCACCGCCCACGGCAACCACAACTGTCACCCACCGCCACCACCTCGTCGGCAAAGTCAATGGAAAATCTGTCGAAAATTTTGTCGTAACAGTCGTCAGAAAGTCACTTGAAAACAGCCCCTGGAAAATCCGCGGGGAAATTTCGCCAGAAAATCCGTTGGAAAGTCTCTGGAAAACAATCACCTAAAAAGGTCACTGGAAAAAACACTATGAAAAAATCACAACAGAATAAACACTTTGAAAAAAATACAATGGCAAAAACACAAATGTATAACACAATATTTAAAACACAATTTGTAAAAAACCCTTAATTTTTTATATAACTATATGGTACTTATATTAAAGATAAAAATTTCTCGTTATTATAATGGTTTCTTTTATTAACTAAAAGTCGTATACAAAGTTATGGACGCTTTAAAAATTATGGGTGAATTAACATGTGTCTTGCATGTGAAAAGAGAAAGCCAACAAACGTGTTAGTACTTTTATGCCATTCCCTTATTTCACACTTGATTTCCTCCCTAAACTAACCTCAACCATCTATGCCCAAAATCAATGGAATAGATTACTTCTTACTTTCCTACAAAAATCATACTTCTTATTATAACTGAACCCTATAATAATACATTTGTATTCGTGTCTTGTTTACGTACTTTATTAATTTTGAGGGATTTAGATACCAGAGTAAGTTTGAAAGGCCGAACTCGGCAATAGTGTTTTCTCATTTCTATTGGTTAGGTATTTTATTATTATTATGTTCTTGTTGATCGAAGTATATGATTTTCTTGTTATCATATCAAAGTATACGAATATGGAGTTTGATCTCACTCAAAATCGACTATTTTGTTTTTCATTACAATTCTTGATGCACTTACAATGACATGTAAGTCTTAACCAATATATTTATACTAAAATAAGTCATGTACTCATATATACTAATCCTACTCAAATTAAACATAAACTTAACACACTGAAACTCATACTTCTAACTTTTAGGCTAGAAAATGATGTATATAAAATTATACATCTTTTAAGCATCAAATAATCTCTAAAAACTGCAACTTCTATCAAATAACATAGCACATAATGCTACTTATCATAATAAAATGTAATTTCAGGTAAACCCAAGCCTCAAAAGAAGAAACAAGCAAAAATACGAAGAAAAACGGAAGAATACACAAGAAAAACAATAAACACGCCCCCATGCCTCAAGAACACGCCTCCATGCTTCTGAACACAAGAAAAAACAAAAATCTACAAGAATTTAAGCACATGTCAACAAAAGCACATGGTCGTGCTCCTATGGCCACGGGGCCATGGTCACCTCCAGATAAAGACAAAAAAATTGAAGCACATGTCAATAAAAGCACGGGGGTGTGCCTCTGAAAGCACACCCCGTGGTGAGTCATCATGTACAATCTAACAACATGCAACTGGGACACGTGGACACGGGGCCGTGCTTCTACCTCCAGACAGCCTATAAATAGAGGCTCTTGTGGCATTTGATAAGTGTGTTTGAAGAAGAATTCTAAACGGTTTTCACTTATAAAAACACCCACTAACACTCATATTAAAGATCTTGTGAGGAGTTTGAAGGCTTGGAAGTTATCATCATCATCCATCATCATCAACACCATCATCATCCATCATTATCAACACCATCATAATCCATCATTAAGAAAGGAGACTCATCCACATTTGGTTAGATTGTTCTAAGTTTAATCATGTGTTTGTTATCATCTCTTCTTATGTTCATAACAATGCTCATTATGAGCTAAACTCCTATTACCATCTATAATCTATGAAGAAGCTTTGTTTTACTTGATGGTTATATGAAACATGTGGTTTAGTTTGGTATAGTCTATGGTTATATTGCAATTATCCATTGATGAAGAAATGTTTTATCACTTTAATCCAATACATCAAGGCTGATGATTTATAATCATGCATGGTAATTCATGTTCTTGGAAACTAGAAATGGTAAAAAGAATACTTTGATACTTTATTTAAGATAAAACATGGATCCTTATGTTGTACTTAGAAATGATGAGATATAAGTTATGATCTATTTCTCTAGTTTTGATAATTCTGAAATAATATTGTTAACACGATTGCTTAGCTTATCATGCTAGTTAAAGAAATCATATGTTAATAGAATGTGTAATCATAATCTAATTAAATCAACCAAGGGGATGTTGTGTGAGTTAACTGTAACCACTCGAAGTTGTTAGAATTGGTATTTGAGAAATCAAAGTCAATCCTAATCGTTCTATTATATCAAACTGCTTGTCTACTTTAATTGACATTCTCGTGGTAACATGACATTAGGAAAGGATGAACTTTAAAATGCGCATGTTACTTTCTTTTATGTTATAGAATATGTTCACTTAGAAATGAGGGACTATTCTATCATATATTATTAGAACAAGTTTATCACATGTTTATTTAATAATCATCAAGGAATAACGGAGTGGATTCTTGATATTAGATGGCAAACCTTCATATAATTGAATTACTCACTTAGAACTTCTCTTCTTGTCACACACACACACACACACACACACACATATATATATATATATATATATATTATATTTCTATTTTATAAAAAGTTTAAAATCAACCTCAAAATAATTAAACCTTTGGATTAAAGTAAGACAAAGATTTATAATTGGAAACATTTGTGTTCACTGATCGATACTTGCTTGTTACCAATACTATTCTACATATACGATAGGTACACTTGCCTATTTTGTTTGTGTTTAGTCTTAGTAGAAATCACTTTTATAAATTTAAAACACGATCTTGTGCAAAAGCTAAATATCCAATCTCCAATATTTTAACCGCAACGCACACATGCATCAATAAACCTCCAAATAGATCAATAAACAAAATAGATAATTATAAACACTCAAACTAAAACGCACTCATTTAGCTCATTCAACTTTCTCTTTTAACTCGTTGCAAGTTAACTTCTAACATTCCCCCCTTAATCTTGAAACCAACCTATACTCTTGCTCATTTCCCCAATCAAACCACACGGGTCATGATCGTACTTGTTTCTTTCTACTTTTCTTACTTGCTCATGTTTTTTTCCTTTCTTTCTTGTTTGTGTCGAAAACAAGTCTCCTGCTCTTGCTATAACCCGAATGGGGTTTCTTACTCTTTCTTTTAATCAGAGAGTTAGATTACTTGCTTCTCAGTTTTCTTGCTAAACGTTCACCATGCCAACTTGCTAATCTGTTCATCGTCTACTTGCTAACCAATTTTTCTTGCTTTTGCGCACTTTCTAATCAAGTTTTCTTGCTACAAATCTACTTGTTGATTGGATTTTCTTGCTACTTGCTGGATCTAACTTGCTTTCAAAACATTGATTCCAAATGAACCCGGATCCTACATGCTTTCTTAGTTGTTCTTACAGCGCTCTCTCTCTCTTCAGCTCCACAGCTAAAGGGGGGCACTCCCCTTTCTACAAAAATGATTCTCAAATACAACTTCACTTTCGTCAAGCTCTGATACCAGTTGTTGGAAATCGAGCTTAAGAACACAAAAACGAAATTTGATCTCAACCAAGATAAACTATTTTCTTCTTATTATAATTCTTGAGACACTTAAAGTGACCCCTAACCTGTCTATATATACTAAAATAAATCATACTGATCCTTCTTAAACTTCACTTACTCAAACCCAAACTCTTAGTTTCTAGACTAGATAAACATGCAGATAATCAAATAAATTAAAGAGAGAACTCAAAACATTCAAATTAAAATGCTTTCACTTTTTTCTTTTAACTCATTTCAAGATTAACTTTCAATATATTGTAACATTACTACGAGTTTATATATAGTTAGTGGAATATTTTTGCATGTTGGGGGTGAGAATTCGAGATATTCATAAAAAGACATTTACAACAATATCTAACCTTACTAGACAAAATTACTATAATGACTTAAATTGAGACTGATACTTATCAAAACGGTATTTTATGATCAACTCTAGGCGAAGGTGCGTTTAATTCAAAGAGTATTGTTTCACCTGAAGAGGTCCATGCAAAGTTAGTTTGTTTCGTCTAGACGGAAGTATTAGCGTATATATCTCTCTTTGTATTTTGGTACTATAAATTAGTAAACATACAACAATCTTTCCTAAGGCTATGCCATCTATATTCGACCATAAGGTTAGGAGTGTTGCACAAGGGCTAGATAAGGGCAAAAGTATAAGCACTTTTTTTTTCTTCTTCTTTCCTCTATTTTTATTATTATTATTATTATTATTATTATTATTATTATTATTAATTAGGAGCTATATATAGATAAATGCTTGAAGGATTTAGTGTATGAGTCAAGGTGCGTTTTCATTGTAAACATCTTATGCACGAGTAATTTATGAATACCGAAAAGGTTTTGGAGAGAGATATTTTCTGTTCTTCATGTTCTTAATTATTCTTGCTTGATTTACAAGTATCAAACACGAATCTTTGGATTCTGCACACCAGTTCTTAATACGAATTGATCATTTATTCGTTTATCGGGTTGATTGGGAATATCCAAGCGGCATTAGGCGAGTGATACTCTACTTTTAGCCACCGCCTTCATACATTTGGTTAGGCGAAAAGTGATCTAACTTTAACATCAAATATCTCGAATGGAGCTCCTTTTGATTGTAGGCAAAAGAATCCTTGGCCGAAAGTATTTGATGAGCATTGGTCTTAAATCAAGTCCTTACAAACTCCCCCTAGCTAGCTAGACTAATTATGCTATCAAATTTGTCTTAAGTCCATTGCACATGCTTTTGCATCCTCTATTGATTCAATACTTTTCATTTTGGTTCTCCCCATCAAGGATAGTACTTCCTAAACACACCTATAAGATAAAGGTTTGAATTTCCAATGATGAGCATCTAATCACTAGCTTATTAGAAAAAATGTTCAACTTCGTTAGAACATTTATAAACTTTCACTTGCAACCCTAGTCAGGCAAAACTAATGATCTTTCATTTTGCAACCTTTCACTCCAAACTCCACAAGCAAAAGTTGCAACATTCGCCCTTGATTCCTTACACGTTTTATACTGAAGAACAATATTTTACACCTAAATACCATTTAATCTTGCAATTTCAAGTATTTGAACATACACTATTATTATAGTGGCAAACATCTCATTATGTCATGGTATTAACTCTTACATGTAGTATTTCTAGAAATCACATAGAAGTTCTTGGTAGTTTCCTACCACACATTGTAATTCAAAAAATTCCACACATTATGGGTGCTCTTGGTAATATTAGTTTGGACATATATGTACATATAAACCATTAAAAACCGAATTTAGTTATATATTAATTAATATTAATTTGATATAAAAGTACTACTTTAATCATGTGACAACTAATTAACCCTTAAAAAACCCTTGACAAACAAACAAAATCGCTTATCTATTTAAGTTCCATGGCAATTAATATCCTAACCGCAGTCATCCCACACACTCCAATTTGCTGCTCTCTACTAATACCCAACGATCATGGCATCAACCGAGACTGGAGCTCCTCCACGTGCCACCACGCAGACTTCGGTGAGGTGGTCATCAAAATTAACAAGGTACGTCTCTAATAGTGGCATGGTTGCTATTGAGAATCAAAGGAAGGCTGATGTGATTTTGAGGGCTTTGATGTTCATATTTTCGCTGGTCGGGGTTGTTGTCATGGTCAGTTCTAAACAATCTGAGAGGATCCCAGTTTCACCAGTCATGATGATACGTGTTGATGCAAAGTTCACTCACTCCGCATCATTTACGTAAGTAAATACATTTGTTGGTTACGATAGATTTCATTTATGTATAATAGTTACATATCACTTTTCACAGTCTAAAACGGTTTCTAAAATCGTGATTTTCTTTTGTTGTCAAAAAGAACATTTTTGCTTACTGTGTTAGCACACTGGGAATATAACCAGACACGTTTTTTGTATACGATTTCTAAAGGCACGTACACACTCACACGTTATTAGAGATGCAATGTGTTTTAGTGAAGAGTTTCTTTACTCTCATTGTCAGAATTTAAAATTAAACGGAGTTAAACCTTTATGAGGAAATTATCTTACATGTTTAAAGCTTCAAATTTACACCAACTATCCCAGTCTACTCTGGTATTCTTCAATCTTGAAACCACCCAAATAAAACTTTGTATATTTATGTTTTTTACTATTCGATAGAACAATATTAATGGTATATTTTTAATCATGTCGCAGGTACTACGTATCAGCATTTTCGGTTCTTGGCTTGTATAGCATGATCACTGGTTACTTATCATATTCAACAATTAAGAAGCAAGAACGAATCTCAACAGGCCAGCTGTTACAACTCCTGCTACTCGACACCGTACGACCTAATTGAACTAAGTGCACATCTTTACAAAACGTTGCACAATCACACATATTAGAGTTAAAATAAGTTTCACCGAAAATAACATTAACTTTTCAAGTAAACTAATTATTTGTTTTCTTTGTGAAAACCCGAATATTAAATGAAGCTATATATACTATTGTGTGTGCAGTTTTTGCTAGGAATCACTGCATCCGCAACAGGGGCAGGGGGAGGAGTGGCATATGAAGCACTCAAAGGAAACCCTCATATCCATTGGATGAAAATATGCAATATCTTTGATAAGTTCTGTGACCATCTTGCAGCTTCTGGAGTAATGGCGGTTCTAGCCTCGTCGATGCTCATACTGCTCATTTGGACCTCTGCTGGGGCCATGGCGAGAAACGCTGGAAGGTGATAGTTTTGGATCGGTTATATGTGTTCTCCCTTGGTTAATGTGGGATCGGATTTGTGTGTTTTCTATGTTTTCCTTTGCTTTATTCCCGGCTTAATTATCCGTAGAAAAAATGTAATCCATGCATGATGTATGGTTGATTATTGTAATATTTTATGATGGTGAGAGCTAATTAGCCAGGATTTTTATATTCAAAGTTTTTACTATTGTTTTCGCTTCTATGTTTTGATTCGAACAGGTTCCTTATATTAATCATGCATATCGTTTTTTGTCCGTTATTCATGTAAATAGATAAACAGATTAATTTTGTCACACTTGTAAATTCTAAATTATTGATGTATAAAGTATAAACAATAAAATTGGTCATTCAGCTCGTATAATCAAGTTAGCAAGGTCACACTTATAAAGTTATTATTGCCTAGAAATGATGTAAATGATTAGGAAAATTACAAGAAAAGAAATAGAAAAATTAATCATGCATAGAAAAATTGTCTTATAAAAAAGGCGTAAACAATAAGAGATAGACGTATAATTCCTTTAGGCATCAACACTTCACGAGACAACTATGGAACCTAAGCACATTGGTCTATACAATCATGAAATACAGCTAGGCACATTTGTAGCCGATACGTCAACACTTAGGCACTTCTGAAGCTTATAAGCACACTACCCCTTACAACCTTGCAATACGCTTAGGCACAATTGTAGTCTATTTGCTAATACTTAAGCATCTCTAGAGTCTAAACATATTGTCACATACAACCTTGAAATACGCTTAAACAACTTTGTAGTATATATGCTGATACTTAAGACACCTTCGGAACCTAAGGCTATTTTTCTTTCCCTATTTTTATAAAAAGTTTAGCACTTGCTTATTCCGGTAATTTTTCCTAATAATGATCATTTAGAGCGGCGATGTATTATTTTATCATTTTCCTCTGCATCATCCTCAAATCACATTTTTTTTTCTTCCTAACCCGTCTCATCCCAATACCATACAAAATAATTCACTTTACATCTCACATATCTTAAAATCATTTTCAAGTTAACTAATTGAAATAAATATTACTCCGTATCACAAATCTCGTTTTATAGTCAAGACTCTTGTTCATCCAAAGCTAGGGAGCAAGCTCGATCGCTTGAACAGGTAAGGGTAATCTCTTCTTTCTTATCATTGGTGTAAATGGATGTCACTTGACTTCAAGGAGTCCAACACATCTACCCACACACACATTAAGCCTCCCTTTTTAGACAAAGGGAGTTGATATCTTCGAAGATCGTAAGGTGATATACTTATTTGCTTTAGCTTTGGTGATTAGGCTACCTACGTCGTCATCAGAACTAAATATTTGGTCACACGTATTTAGCCTTTATGATCTACATGTAACTTCCTGATGACTTGTCATCATTTTTACTCTTTTTTATTATAAGCGTCACACAATGTATCACACACATATATGGTTATTATTTACCTAAAATGTTCTTTTATTTAGTTTTGTTTTAGTAAACTTATATAAATAGACGTTTTCAGGATCTATATTTTCTAATAATGGATATTAATAAAGCTAGAGTACTCCGTTAAATGCTTAGAGTTGTCCGTATTGACCATTGACCAATTGTTGTTTGTCATGCACTAGCTTTATGATCATTCGGTACTTAAAAGAATCATTCAAATAGAAAAACAATATAATAAATTGTTTTCGCATTTTGATACACGCTTTAGTAAACCTTTTACTTATAAAACACTTCAACGTGGAAATTTAAAAAGAGAAAATTAATTGGTTTAGTAGTAAAGATGATACAAGTGGAACGAGTAAGGCTTTCATAACTTCCTCTAAGTTTCTCATTGGATATCTTATTAAGCACATGCGACGGCTTATAAGAATTTAGCGGACAAAACAAAATGTTATAAACTTTTCACCTAAACTCTCATGTCTATCTTTCCGCCACATTTGAAGACACAAACCTCATTCTAATTAACCATATGTTATGGTCAAACAAATTAAAGTATCTAAACAATGTAACATTTTATAAAGATTGTAAAACCTAAACTCTCAATACGTGTTGTATAAGCTTATACGGACCACATGGAAGTATTTGCTCGCCAAGTTAATTAACCGATGAAGCCTAAAGAAAAAGCTGCAATACATGCGGTATGCATGGAAACATACAACTTAAACCATAATTAAAATCACGCTATATTTTAAAAAAGGACAACGTGTGATGAGGGGTTCAGTTCCTTGGTCGTCTAGCCCATTGTTATAGGTTGTTTAGAGAGAGTGCATGTCATCAAGAGCAAAGGACGAAGCTTTTGATTGAATAAATGAGTCGTGATCTAGGATTTAAGAGATAACAACTCTAACCGTTTTTGTCCTTGTGTTTTACATCATTTTGATCTTCGTTTATATTTAGCATGTGTGTTCTTTGAATTGACATTGTATAGCTAGATAATTAATCTATCATCTAGGTTAATGAGTTTTAAATCTTAATCGCATGTTTTGGGCGATTTGATTGTGAACCTAATTATGTGATCTAAGAGGTTGTTAGGTTCATTCAGATCTGAATAAGTTTCTGTCTCTTTCAGCAACAACACATGAGTCTGACTAATTCAAACATAATTTTAACTATTCAGATATTTTTATGTCTGAAACCAAACATGAATGAATTGAATGTTTCCATCTAAATGTTTTCATTCATATGTAAACAAACAATAGGTCACTTGAAATTCCACATTCTTATTTTCAGGTCAAAATTGGTTGACAAATTTAAATAACTGGGTCGATGTGGGTTAGTGTCTTAAGGAAAAGTGACATATTCAAGTCAAAACGGGGTTTGGATTGAAACGAGTTCGGTTTAGGTTTTGGCTCAGATCAAGTTTCGAACCAACATGAGTTTCGCACGGACGGGCTAGGTTTCGGTTTCTTTTGTTTAGCTTTGGTCGATTTCGGATTCGTTTTCAATTTTTGTTTCGTTTTAGTCGGTTTTTTCAGTTTCATTTCTGTTATGTTTTGGTTGTTTAGTTTTGTTTTGATCGATTTTTTCGGTTTCAATCAGTTAGGTTCAATTTTGGTTTTTTGTTTTGTTTTCGTCGACTTTTCGGTTTCAATTCATTTCTTGTTTTTTTTAAACGAGGACAACGTATGAAACAATTTAGGTTTTTGTTTTTGATTTATATTTGGAGTTATGATTTTTTTTTATTTTGTATAAGAAATAATAATTTGGGGGGTTATTGATAAAACTAAAAACCCCTCATTTTTTTTAAATAGTATAAAAATCATAACTCAAAAACAAAAAATGTAAAAAAAAAAAACAAAAGATTTTCATACGTTGTCCTCGTTCAACAAAAAAACCTCGACCCGAAACCTTTTTTGACCTGCTCCGACTTGGTCCCGATCCGACCGAACTCGTTCCGATCAGAACCAAAACAACCCTTTTTTAATTGACTCATTCCGACCCTAATCCATTTTGAGCTACCAACCCATTTGTCACCCTTAGTTTGTATGTATATAAAACAGAGTTAAAATAAGAAGTTAGTGTTTTCTAATAAGTGTAAAAGGAAGGAGGTTAACACACACCAACACCACGTCTTAAAACACATCATTTTCTTTTAGAATTAAAAAAAACATTTCACGTCTTACATTACACTATGCCTTTTCCACAAGATATAATCTCAACCCTTAGCACACTAGATCTAATATGCATATGATATTTACGTTCGTATATATCTATGTGTATGTAGATGTATACATGCATGCACGTAGCTGTGATATGCAGTGGCGGATGTAGTGTATTACGAGAGGTAGCCTCCGCTACCCTCAACTTCTCGTCGGTAGTGTAAAAACATTTTTAGGTTGGTCTTGGTATTTCGTTACCCCTGAAAAAAATAGTGTCACCTCTATGCGTTATAAGCCTAACCAATTTAAAAATTCAACCCAACTAAAGTCCAAACAAAGGTGTAAATCCTAAACCAATGAACCCTTAAAATAATATATGTTACACTTAAAATAATATATATACACTTGTTGGACGATATTTTAGGCCTCACAAATGCTCTATCAAAACATCTTCAAAAAGAAAATAATAATAATAATAATAATAATAATAATAAGATTTGTTAAAAACGTCTAAGCTGATAAGCGGGATAAATCGAGCATTGAATAATTTAAGACAAAACGGGTTTGACAAGATGTCGGCTAGAGTGACATCTTTTTGTGAAAAAAACAAGATTAGGATGTTAAATATACGGAAAATTATGGTAATCAACGAACCCGAAAGAATATCATTACTAATCGACGTCATTTTGAGTTTTAAGTTTTTAATACCATTTTGAATATGCAAATTCAAGAACTTGAAAATAGATTTAGTGAGGTCTCAACTAGTTTAATAGAAAATATGTCCGGTTTAAATCCTTGTGAGGAAGATGATAAATTTCTAATATGTATCTGAATGACTTTAGTAATGGAGAAAGATAATGTATTTTGGGTGATCATACGACCTTTTATCACACTTTAAATGAGGAAGATGATAAATTTGCAAATTTTGGTGGAATGTGTGACCTTGCTCGTGTAATGATGGAAAGCGAATACCACGCCACTTTTCCTTTGGTTATCGTATATTGAAGCTAGCGTTGATTTCACCGGCTGCAGCCGCAACTGTTGAAAGATGTTTTTCTAAAATGAAGCTTAACAATAAGTATTTGAACAATGCTTTAATTTGTACGGTCGAATGAGAAACTCTTGATAAAGTAAAAGAAAAGGATGTAATGACTTGATCTCAAGCTTTCAAAAACCGAATGTGAGAAATATGCAGTCCATGTGTTTAAATTTATTTATTATCGTGTTTCTATTTTTATTTAGTTTACGTTGTATGAAATACGGTTCAAATTTTTTTTTGAACGTTACCCCTGACATTTGGTTCTAGATCCGTCACTGGTGATATGTAATATATTATATGTATATATATGGATACATGACAAATCATATACAAATATTCCATGAATTTTTGCATATGTGGTATTCAAAACTTTACAAAATGTTATAGATAAATTATATTATATTTGCATATGTGATATTTAGAAGTTTTTATATATAGCCTGACAAATCTTATATAAGTTATTAAGATATTCTTTTTACCATTTCTAGTTTCTAAGGACATGAATGATTGTTAATCATCAACTTTGATTTGTTGAGTTAAAGTGATAAAACATTTTTATCAAAAGATTATTGCAAAATAACCATGTACTTTACTAAAACTAAATCACATTTATAATATAATCATCAAATAAAACAAAACATCTTCATAGAAATTAGAAGGTAAATGGAGTTTTAGCTCATAATGAGCATGGTTATGAACATTAAAATAGATGAAGATAACAAACACATGATTAAACCAGAACAATATAACCAAATATGGATGAATCTTCCTTCTTCAATAGTGATGGATGATGATGATGATGGATGATAATAATGATAACCTCCAAGGCTTCAAACTCTCCACAAGACCTTTAATATGAGTGTAAAATGGGTGCTTTTATAAGTGAAACCCGTATAGAACTTTCTTCAAGCACACCAAGTGAATGCAACAAGCTCCTCTATTTATAGGCTATCTAGGAGCCCAGGCACGGCCCCGTGTTCCATGAGGCACGCCCTCGTGTCCAGGTGTCCACTCGCATTCTCTGTCAGATCGTACATGCTGACTCACCATGGGGGCGTGCTTCATGAGGCACCACCCCGTGTATTTGGGTGTCTGTTATATTTTCTTTTGTCTTTTTTGAAATGTGACCACGACCCCATGTTCCCTAAAGCGTGGCCCCATGTCCAGTTGTCCAGTATTTTGTCCTTTCTTGTAGATTTCTGTCTATTCTTGCATAGGAAATCATGGGGCGTGTTCCATGAAGCATAGGGGGTGCGTTTTGCTGTTTTCTTGGGTTTTTCTTTGATTTTTCTTTGGTTTTTCATTCGTTTCTTCATTTGAGGCTTGGATATTCCTGAAAATATATTTGAATATGATAAGTAGTTATTTGAACTATATTATACGATAGAAGTTGCAGTTTCTAGAGATAATTAAATACTAAAAAGATGTATATTTTTATATACATCAAACATCCCCACACTTTAACCTTGCTTGTCCTCAAGAAAGCTACTTATATATATTCTCTAAAAATAGCAAGTTAGGACTATAGCTTAAGAATCCCCAAAAGAGTTCTAATAAAATAGGAACAAAATAGCAAACCTTAATTCATAATAATATATGTAGTGATGTATAAAAAAGTGATTTGTTTTTATGAGATTCTGTTTATGCAAAACGTCATGTTTTCACAATGTTCACTCACACTCGGTTTTATATCTAATCATACCTGTGATGTATGTATGTGAACCCTCTTAGACAAAATGAGACTTGTGATAAATAAGCTTGTAACAAGTTCATATTTCCCCTTTGTAAAGGGTTTCATAAGTCATGAGGTAATAGGGGTTGGTTTTGTGAGAGTAGGGATTTGGTGTTTAGTGGTGGTTCAAGGGTTAAGGTTAATGATGCTGAGGATGGTATATACAACTTCTACTGATTATCGGAAGTCTCGAAATGTTTTCAATGGTTAGCTCCTTATCTCATTGGATTGCTGGTTTTTTTAAACAAACCTAGTGTGACATTCATCATTTTCCGATTCGATTCGTATTCGCCCTTGTATTTTTTTTTATTATGAATACCGACCCGTTTTGTATTCCGAGTCTTTCAATAATATAAAAATGATGAATTTTTTGTTACATATTTGTTTTATGGTTGTCGGATCTCAAATACATCTTTTACAACCCTTAAAATGCCCCTAAAACGCTCAAAACGAACTTCAGGGACTAAAACTACCAAAGTTGAAAAATCATATTTTCCTTTTGTGACACTTACACTGTGTTTCAGAGTCTCATCTAACGAGGGGAGGGGAGGGGAAGGAAATTAGGAGAGAAAATAATGAGACGAAAAACTTTTTTTTGTGTTCCCGAGTTTAATGAGAAGGAAAGGAAAATCAAGGAATTTACATATTTCATGTGTTCCCGAGTTGAAAGGAAAAGAAAAGAAAGTTATAGTTTTACTAATATACCCTTCAAATAAAACTAAAATAAAATTAGTTTTAAGGGTAATTTAGTAATTAATAAGATTTTCTCTTCTAATCTCTCCAATTTGGGAGGATAATATTATACTCAAATTTTATAGCCTTTTCTCTTCTTTCCCCTCCCCTCCCTTTATTAAAAAATCTCTGAAACATGATTTTTTCTTATTTTCCTCTCTTTTCCTCCCCCCCCCCCCTCCTGTTAAATGAGACTGGGAACACAATGTTAGCGCCGCGCTAAGGCGCTCTGCAGTAGCAATGACGATTTTTGTTGTTTTGTGTTTGTTTGACCCCTTTTTCTCCACCCATTTGCATGCAAACACTTGAATTAAACTCCATACAAGACCCATTCAACTTAACTTATAAATACAAGCCTATTCCCTTCATTTTTGGTTGCTCGTTTCATCAAATCTCTCTCTCAATCTAAGATTTCTAAGGTTATTATTCAAGTTCTTGACAGTTTGACTTTCTAAAGTCAAACTAAGTTTAATCCTACATTCTAACTAACTTCTTAGTAATTAAAGCTTGTGTTGCAACATATATATAATATATATCCCTTGTTTCCCTTCAGCTTTCACTTCTCTGTTCTCGGTTGGTGAATTGTCGGGCTTATAAGGCAAGGCTACATGAAGGATTATTGCAATCCTTGATTATACTATATTCCGTCTTAATGGTTATTAATCTTGTAGTTACTATTTATTTCAGTTTCTAATTCATATTTATTGAGTTCCATGTTATTGGGTATGTGGTGATTAGCCTCGGTTTCATCCCGAGTTGAGAACCGAACCGAACCGAAACCGAACTTTCGTGTAAAAGTTTTATTATTAACATTTTGAATGTAAAAATTAAGTATTATTATTTATAAGTTATTTTAAAAGTTCCATGGTATTTGGGTATGTGGCAACCATCCTCGGTCTTATTCCGAGTCAAGGACCAAACCGAAACCGAACTAAACCGAGTTTACTCGCTTAAGACACACTTGTGTGTTATGGACCACCGAAACTCATATTTTTCTTCAACATTATATTTTAAACTAATTTTAAATTATTTTCTCAACATACTTGGCATGTCGGAATCCAACTTGATCTTATAACAAGTTTGGTTAGGTCTTTTTGAATTTTATTGAGCTATCTCATAACATTTATCACTTTAGAAAGTTGACTTTGAGTTTGGTTAATTATCAAGTCTCGAACCGACAAATCCGAACACTCGTTTAAAACATCGTTTTGGTATTTGTATAACAAAGGGTCTTGCAATAGTGCATTATAACCCACATAGTTACTTAACATAGGTTGAGTAATACTAATGAATAGAATGCCAAGACCCGGTTTCAGGTAAACTTATCTTTCAAGAAACATTTTTTAATTTCTCAAATATTTACATTTTAAACCCTACACTTTATTTATTTACTTTACGTGTCATATATTTTACTTTAAACCCTTCCAAAGCTATCTACTAACTCAAGACCCATTTAATCTAGATCTTGCTCATTAAACCGATCGCTCCGATTATTCATGAAACAATCCTTCAAGTTACTTAGTTAACGTGAGTACTTTTTCATCCCTCGTTTTCATCTTTACGTTTTGGGGGTGACATTGCATACGTATTCAAACAAAAGTGATTATACATTGTGTCTCAAAGCACAAAACTCTATACTGTATGTTTAGTTAATAAATGCTCGATTGGTGCTATATGCTCTATATGATTACTTGCTAATGTGTTTATTGCTTTTGGTTGGTTTCCTCATCAAATAAGTATGATCATACGCTCCCCTAACTATTTTAGCTTAAGTTCTAATAGACTAGGGCCTCATTATCCAAGTATGTTGGTTGCTACCGATTAGAAAGGATCCTCATTTCTCCGAGTTCGATTGGTTGTTACCGATTCGAAAAGAGCCACATCAATTTATTTTCAAGTTTTTTATCCAAGTTGTGTGCTATTATTTATTGTTGCATATACAAGTTTGTTAATATCATTCTATATTTATTATACTCAAAATCTATGAAAATTGCTCACCAACATTCGTGTTGACAAAGTTTATTTTATGCAATGTTACAGGTTTACTATTTGATTGCTTGTGAAGACTGAAGACTCATCACTTAGATCATACCTTTAGGATACTTTAACGAATATTATGTTGACGTAATTGTTTTTGTTTTATTGTGAACTAGTTGTAGCTGTGATTATTGAATGAAATAAACAAGTTGAGTAAATATTGTCACTTTAATAGTGTCATCGCATTCTTGAGCAATCCGTTGCACCCCGGCATGTTTCGCCGCCTTTGGTCGGGGTGTAACACCTAGTGACTCTTTTAAGGTCGGATCGTCAAGACCAGTTTTGTCAAGGATGTGAATCAGTTCTTTCTCAATCCTATTTTGAACATAACTCCCAACTCTAATGGATTGTTCGGCTTCGTGTCTAATAGCCCCACCCTCATTAGTTCGGTATATTCATATTGAGACTGAGTTTGACTTTTTCTAAACCTTCCTTCGTGGGACCAGTTTCCGCATCCTAAGCATCGTTCGTATCTTTTTGTTTTCCTTTTCATGCGTTTTTGGAAATTCCACAAAATTGTGGCCTTTGTTCATCTTGGCGCCACTTTTTTTTTCACCTCATTGCTAAAGAGAAAAATTCCCTTCCTAAGTTCTGAAGGCAACCTAGGTTTTGCGAAATGTGTGCAACAAAGGAAATTGAAATCGAAAGAATGCATTTCCAGTTCTTTAGGGTCTGTCGGTAAAATACCAGTGTTGTATTTTACCGGTGAGAGGGATAAAGTGGTAAGGTTTTTGGGTTTTGTGTTGTAATCTGGAGAATGATTTGAGGGAATTGTAATAATATTACCTTCTTTCTTATACAACGCTTCTTGAAGTGAATACTTAAGACAAGTCCTAAATCACACAAAACATATGACTCACTCAATGCTTCCGAAAAAATATTTATATGGCATGAGGTTTGTCTCAGAGTAACGGAGGGATTGGGTATAAACATCATTTTTTGCATAAATTTTTTCTCACTATTACAAAACTTCTTTTTACTTTTTTCACTTTTTTGGTTATAGTAGATTTTTAGTTGGTTATTTGCAAAAAATTTACTTGGATTTTCTTTTGGTTTTGTCACAAAAATAGTCTTTGTTTGTTACAAAAATTTATGTTATTAGAGAATTTTATAATTAGTTGAGCATGCAATTTGGTCAAGTAATTCCCCTTCCCACACTTGAATATTACATTGTGCTCAATATGAAAAGATTCATAAAAAATATTCAAATTGAAGTATGGTGGGTAAATGGAAAGGAACTTCCCTACGGGCTAACGAAATTTCGACAGAGCGTCTCATGTTTTTCATCTGTTTTCCTATAGTGTACCTAAATAATAAAAACTGCACACAACCAAAAAACATCCAAAACATACTGAAAATTGGGTATGGAATCATCCACACCCCGCCCCACACGGGCTAAGTAAGTGTCAATTCAAATGGCTCGGTATAACCGACCATATCAAACAACCACACAAAAAATAAAACAAAATTGTTTCAAACAACCATGATAATAATAATGTCAACAAATACTACCACCCCTGCCCATGCCCATGCCCAGACCTACCATCGTCGATGCTCCTCAGTTGCCCAAATGTTCTGGGTCAAAGGGTCCCCCAATGACAATCCATGCGCTCACCAAATTGATGAATCTCCCGCCTCATCTCTGCATACTCTGCGGCATGCTGTGCGTCAGATGTTGCGATCTGCCGTGATAACATGTCAATAGAAGCGGAAGTGTGAGGCTGGAAGCGGTCAATGAGCCCATATAGCCCCTCAAAAGAGGATTGGCTATGATGTGACGAGCTGGGGGCGACGCCTGACGATGATGGGCCGCCATG
This sequence comes from Bidens hawaiensis, assembly GCF_021521415.1. NCBI lineage: Eukaryota > Viridiplantae > Streptophyta > Magnoliopsida > Asterales > Asteraceae > Bidens > Bidens hawaiensis. Next base: position 72,105 of record NW_027493846.1, read on the forward strand.
CTGAGAGTAAGTGCAGTGGCGGGTCTGTCGTGGCGGTGATCCTGTCCTCCTTTCCAGTATGTCTTTAATGGTCATCTCTGCTGGGTCCTCAGGATCCCAAATATGGTTGTAGGCATCCTGGAACCTCCACTGTGGTGGGTCTCGTTCAATTTGTTGGACTATATGCATACTAATACAGAGGCCAAGATCGAGTGGTATTGGCTTCGGGCTTCTTTCTCTGTCGGAACCATACAGTTTGTAGAGATTAAAAATCCAAGCACCACCAAAGATTGGGGTGGTGGGCCTTTTTGCGTTCCCATTTTTTAAACAGCTGACAGAACAGGTAAGTAATGTTGTATGGTACCTCGTTCTTGATACAGTAGCCAACAAATCCCTCAACCCCACGACCCCCTCACTTTGGCCACGATGTGTGATTGTGTGGCTCAACAAGCGGTGAATGTAACGCATCAACGGGTTGCGTAGAGCCGTGCTTTTGGTGCTTCTTGGTGCATATTGTTCATACCCATAGCCCAATTGTTCCCATGCCTATAGTCTGGTGTTCCCTGCTTCACCCATATATTGATCATCGTCGTTTGAGAAAGTCGTCCCTGCCTCATACCATAAAGCAGTGTTAGTTACCTCAGACATGTAGATACCTATGCCAATTCCCAACTGTGTTACTGAACTGGTATACCATTCTCCCCCGTTTCGATACTCGATGGCAGTGTTGTCCCACATATACAAATCTTTCGCCTTTATTGAGAACGAAGCCAAGAACTCTTTGGTCAGTTTAGTTACCGATTTTCCCCTTTGTCCAAAAACACGTGCCTATGACCCTTGTACAAGCCTTTGGTATCTTCCCAGTTGGTTCACTCGGACCCACTCTTGTGATGATATATGGACCCATCCATTTACTTTTTAGCTTACCCGGAAACAACTTCAACCTTGAATTATACAACCACACCTTTTGACCCACTTCAAAAGTCCTCTTCCTCAACTTTGCATCAAGGACCTCTTTTAGTTTGTTGTTATATGCGGAAGCACATTCATATACTTCATCCCGAATCTCCTCAATCTCATTCAATTTCAACTTTCTCAACTCACCCGCTTCCTTATAATCTACGTTCACATTCTTGATCGCCCATAGTGCCCAATGTCCCAAATCCATTGGTAAATGGCATCCGTTTCCATATATAAACCGATAAGGAGTTGTACCAATGGGAGTTTTGTAGGCAGTCCGATATGCCCATAATGCATCATCTAACTTGGATGACCAATCCTTCCTGTCAACCCGCACCGTCTTCATAAAAATTTCTTTAATTTGTCGGTTGGATACTTCAACTTGTCCACTTGTTTGCGGATGATAAGGAGTAGCGATTCGGTGATGCACATTGTATCTTTTTAATAGCTTCCCAAAGTTGAAATTCTTGAAATGCGACCCACCATCATTAATAATTACCCGCGGGATAACAAACCGAGCAAATATGTTTGCTTGAGAGAATTTGCAAACCACCGAATGATCATTAGTTCTTGTAGCTACCGCTTCTTCCCACTTGGACACATAATCGACCACAACCAAAATATATAAAAAACCATTTGTATATGGAAACGGGCCCATGAAGTCAATACCCCATACATCAAAGATATCTACCACCAAAATCAGTTGCAATGGCAATTTATCCCTCTTTGAGGTACTCCCCATCTTTTGGAAATTTAAACAATGTCGGGCACACTCACTTGCATCTATGAAAATGATGGGCCAATAAAGCCCACATTGAAGCACCCAGTAACCCATTTTCTGTCCGCTAAAACGACCCCCACACGCCGATGCATGTGTACGAGTCAAAACCTCCAACACCTCGGAATCGGGTTTACACCTCCTTATCACTTGATCCGAACCAATCTTGAACAGGTCCAGTTCATCCCAAATATATTGTTTCACTTGGGCCATGAACTGTTGCCTTCTTTTCTTCACCCAATGACTTGGTGTAGACCCTGTGGCTAAATAATTCACAAAATGTGCATTCCACGGTGCAGTCGACACGGCTAACAATTGTTCGTCGGGAAACCGTTCGTATATTTCCATCGGGTCTTCAACTCCTTCTAACGGGATTCGGTATAAGTGATCCGCCACTAAATTTTCACACCCCTTTTTATCCCAAACCTCCAAATCAAACTCTTGCAAAAGCAATACCCATCGAATTAAATGCGCTTTTGCATCCTTTCTCTCCATCAAATACCGAACTGTACTATGATCCGAATAAAAGATCACCTTACTCCCCCAAATATACGAGTGAAACTAATCCAAAGCATACTCCACCGCAAGAAATTCTTTTTCGGTGGTGGTGTAAATAAGTTGTGATTCGGATAATGTTTTAATCGCATAATAAATCACCACGTGCTTTTTATCAATCCATTGACCCAAAACCGCTCCGATAGTATTATCACTAGCATCACTCATAACCTCAAACGGCTTTGACCAATCCGGCTGTTTCAAATGGGAGCTTTCACCAATTGTTCCTTCAAAACATTAAACGCTTGCAAACACTCATTAGTAAAATCAAAAGGAGCATCTTTCTAAAACAAATTACATAAAGGTTTAGTGATCACACTAAAACCCTTAATAAATCTCCTATAAAAACCCGCATGCCCCAAAAATGACCTTACCCCTTTAGTGTTTTTCGGTGGAGGTAAAGATGATATTACCCTAATTTTTACATATCCACCTCCATTCCCCTTTTCGAAATAATGTGACCCAACACAATACCCTCTTGCACCATGAAATGATTTTTTTCCCAACTTAGAACCAAATTTGTCTCAACACACCTTTTAAAAACTTTTTCTAATTCATTGAGACAAGTTTCATAAGTCGGGCCATAAATGGAAAAGTCATCCATAAATACCTCAAGTGAATCCCTGACCATGTCCGAAAAAATACTCATCATATAATGTTGAAATATGGTCGGGGTAACACACAGTCCGAATGACATTCGCCAAAAAGCAAAAGTGCCATACGGACACATGAAGGTGGTCTTGTTTTGGTCATCCGGGTGGATAGCAATTTGAGTATAACCCGAGTACCCATCCAAAAAATAGTAATACTTTTGACCTGATAATTTTTCAATAATTTGGTCAATAAAAGGTGATCGAAAATGGTCTTTAGATGTAGCGGCATTTAATTTACGATACTCAATGCAAACTCGCTACCCGGTGACCGGTCTGATGGCGATTTGTTCACCACTTTTGTATTTAATTATATGTATACCTGCTTTTTTCCGGTACCGCCTGTGTAGGACTTACCCAAACGCTATCCGAGATAGGATAGATAATTCTCGCATCTAACCACTTTATTACGTCCTTCTTCACAAGTTCTCTCAAATTTGGATTCAACCTTCTTTGAGTCTCCGAGACAGTTTTGCATCCTCGTTGGTGATAATTTTGTGCATGACTATGGATGGACTAATGCATTTTAAGTCAGCAATTGCCCAACCTATAGCCGCCTTGTTCATCCTTAACACCGTCAACAATTCTTGCTCTTGAGACTCATCCAAATTAAATGCAATAATGACTGGTAGTGTGTCATTATCCCCCAAAAACTCATACTTCAAATGGATAGACAAGTCTTTCAACTCTAGCTTCGGTGGCCATTCCTATGACGGTTTTGTATCCGAATTGATCTAGGCCGGTAGACTTTCAATTTGATGAGTCCATGGTAGCCGTCCATCCTTTGCCGACAACACCTCTTGATTCTTCTCTTCCATCTCAATGCACAAAGATGTACATGTTCAGAAAAATCACAAACACATGCTTCCAAAGCATCTTCCTCATAATCATGCGATTCACACACGTCAACTATATCTGCCATAAAACACTCACCATCACATAAAGAATTAGATCCGTTAGTGAACACATTTAATCTCATCTTTCTATTTCCGAAAGCCATGTCAACCGTACCCGATCTACAGTCAATAATGGCATGAGTGGTGTTTAAAAATGGTCGACCCAATATGGCATTTTGTTGTTGGGTCAAGTCAACCGATGAGTAGTCTAAGACCAAAAATTCAACCAGATAGTAAAATTCATTAACTTTTACTATCACATCCCGCACAATCACTCGGGGAAGTTTATGAGACAAATCGGCTAAAACAACCTTTGTCTCAACCCGTTTTAATGGACCAAAATCATATTGGTCATATAAACCCGTCGGTAAAATGCTTACTCCGGCTCCAAAACGCCCTTGACATTTGAAAATCACCTACTTGAATATTTATTAAAGGTGTTCCCGAATCTTGGAGCTTAGGAGGAAGATCTCCTTTCAAAACCACACTTATTCACTCGGTTAAATCAACCCGTTTAGGCACTTTTTGTTGCCTCTTTTGGGTGCACAGTTCTTTTAAAAATTTGGCATACGTGGGTACTTTCTTAATTGCATCAAGTAAAGGTAAATTTACCTTTACTTGTTTAAAGACTTCCCACATTTCTTATTTTTGAGGACACCGCCTTGAAATGATATTCTTCTTACCCGGGTCAACTAAAGCTGAGGGAAATGGGACTTGACTTAATCCCACCCCCTTGCCTTTATCATTCACATTATTACCCAAACCCGGTTTATCAATTACACTTTCAAAAGTTGGGTCTTTAAAAACAATTTTGGGTACGGCCTCATCCTCATCACTTTCATTTCCTGTAATGTCCTCAACCACCCAATCAACCAAACCCGGTGATAAATCAGTTTTGTATTCTTTACCACTTCTCAAGAAACTAACATGGTTAACAGGAACAATACGAGACGAGCTATGGAAAGGATTTATCTTGGTGTCGCTTGGCAGTTGACCTTTGTTTTTCTACAAGTCCGATACTTCGGTTTGACCCATTTTGGCGGTCAACGCTTGAATGGCTTTGTCATGGACTTCATATTTTTGCATGCAAACGTCATCATGTTGATTTTTCCTTTGCATGTCTTGTTGCGTCATGTTGAGCATATCCATCACTTCATTTCCACTTCAAGAACTTTGACCCGAAGACCCCCATTGACCAACACTCGGTTGCTGAAATTGACCTTGAAACCCTTGATTGTTCCCGTAATGAAAATTATCGTGATTGTTGTATTGTTGGCGAGGAACATAATTTCTTTGATTCCCTTGGAAATTCGGATTGGATTGAGTAGTCGGATTCCCATAGAGAAAGTGTGGATGATTTATCAACCCGGGGTGGTACGTGTTTGAGTTCATGTTATAGTTTCTACCACCTCCCCCTTGATCTTGAAGTGCATTCACCTCCTCCACTTGTACTTGTACCACCGTACACACATCCGATGCATGGCCCAACTCATTACAATTCGTACAAATATCAACTACTTGATTAGTGGTTTGTACCCCTCCATCTTCCACGGCATATACTTGTGGTCTTCCAATTTCCGGCCTTGCTCTTCTTGTGGTTTGAGCCTTTCTTTTTGATGTGACTGACATTTGCTCCAAAAACTCCCAATCATCTTGTTCATAATTAGTACCAAATGTACCATTTGTAATCGACATCAAATCCCGCTCATCTTCTGTATTCAACCCCTCATGAAAAGCATTCAACAATTCCCAAAGAGCAATACCATAGTGAGGACAATTCTTGTTCATCATATTAAACCGCTCAAATGCTCATGAAACATCTCACCTGATTATTGTTGGAAAGTTCTCAAACTTTGTCTTGCAACATTGGTCTTTTGAGCCTTGTAAAATTCTTCCAAAAGTCTTTGTTGCATCTTGGCCCAAGTATAAATTGATGTGGAAGGCAATGTGTAAAACCATCTTTTCGCTTTATCTTCTGAAGAGAATTGAAAACAGGGACCAACTTAACCTCGTCCGACGAAAAACCTTGACCCCCAATCGTGTTGCAAATGGAGTCATATGCCTCCAAGTGAAAGTAAGGTTCTTCCGTTGCTAAACCCTTATACTTTGGTAGACTTTAGAGTGAATTGGTTCTAACTTCAAATGTTTTTCCTTGTTGATTTTGAGGAATAACCACCGAAGACGGATTATTAGTGATGACCGGTCGAAAGTGAGCTTCAATTCCCCTTACCATTTCTCTTTCATGTCTTCTTGGTACCTCTAGTGGTACTCTTGGTTGTCCTATTTGCCTATACATGGGCCTTGGAGGTGCATATTGTTGAAACTGTGGTTGGGGCATTTGTTGTGGAAATTGTTGCTCTTGTTGTCCTTATAGAGGAACTTGTAGAAGAACTTGTTGTTGTGCAATCGGTGGTGGTTGAACTTATTATTGAACGACCGGTGGTGGTTTTCTATTAAACTCTTGAACCGGTTCCATTTGTTGCCTTTGAGAATGAGCAAAGTTCCCTTGATTCAACCTTTGATTTCCATCACCTCTCGTGTAATAACCTTCCACTTCATAACCCTCAAACTCCCGGTCAAACCCATCACCATAACCATCACCTTGTGTTCTTGAATATTGCGTAAAAGGTGGTGGTTGATATTGGTTGTTGAAAAGTTGGTTGTTGGTTTTGTTGGGATGATGATAGACCAAAAGTAGGAAAAAATTGGAAATATATGGCAACATTGATGATGTTGAGTAAGTGAATTGAGTATTTATGGGTTCGGTTGTGTAGGTATGTTTCACTTCATTAGATGAAGTAGGTATGGTAGTAGAAAACGGTGGTGGTGGATTTGGTGGAGATGTGGCTTGCAATGTTTGCCCGTAGTGGGAGCCAGTGATTCCATTGTGTTGTTCGATGCAGGCGGAGAACCAAGAAGTTTGTTCTCCCGAAGGAAAACTCGGTTTCTTCTAAGTGTTCGTTCAATCTCGGGATCAAAAACTAGTGGTGATGACCTGTTAGAGCCTCGAGTATGCATACACCTGTAAGTACCTGCACACTAACACAACCAGCATAAGCCCAAAAATAACAAACAAAAACCACAAAAGTTAACACACGTTGCGCACTACTCCCCGGAAACGGTGCCAAAATTTGACGTGAGGTCGAAGTCTCACTCAAAAATAAACCAACACTAATTAGATAGTAGTAAGTGGGTATTGAACACAGGGAGTTTGTGGAATATTTGTAACTATGTAGTCTTGTAAAATAACTAAATTAAAACTAAGTGCAGAAAATAAATTCAAAGATTTGGTTGTTTGGATTGGTTAACAAAAAGAACTAAAAACAATTAACGAGTTTTAAATCAATATGAGAAAATATGCATTTCCTTGGTTTCAGGTTTCTACGAATGTCAGTTTGATCTGAGATGAACAATAAAATATAGTTTGTTCTTATGTAAACGATTGTGATAATTGAAGATTAAGTACTTGGATTATAAAACGCAAGGTAATCACTCAAAAACCAATTAGTTTATCCAACCCCGAATCCCTCCTAATTAATCTCGATTGCTTAAAGCACAAAGAACTGACGGTTTAGAACACAAACTCAGTAAACTAACAATCTATCAATCAGTTCATAAACACCATAATAATGAAATCAATAAGATCAAACTATTATCTCAGAAATTGCATAAACATTCAATCAAACATTCGTAATAAAACCTTATAATCCGAGGGAAAACACAAATAGAATTAGCCGAGCATGATTCGGTTCATCATCCCTTCGATTAAAGTAGAGTATCCAATGATTACCACACTCACAATAATGTTGTGGAACCTTAAAATCGCCCCTAGGTCGTTCTTGGATGAAAAGTAGTGATAGAATAATGCAAAGCCGTCCAAAAAACGAGTTATAAAACTTGTTACAACTTTCAGCGTCAGGCCCATCGTAAGCTACGGTGGCACCGTAGCTAACAGTGGCTTTCAAAAGTGCCACGGTATCCAAAGTCTGCCTTACGACAAACTTTTCTCTTCAGCTCCCACCGTAGCTTACGGTGGGTACCCAAAGACCGCACAATGCATTAGATTAATACTAGCTCCTAGGTCGGTCGGGGCATTGCTAACTGGATAAATTTCCTATGCAATAAGGGATAGTAAAGCTCCTTGGATCGGTCATTTTTGTTGGCAGCTTGTTTTGGAGGACAGCTGAGCATTCTTCACTCAAGGTGAAACGCGAGAGCTCCTCTAGCTTCCTTTTGTTGGTCAGCACTTCTTTAAGAAACTTTGCATATTTTGGCATTTGAGCAATGGCCTTGACGAAAGGGATGTTGATGCGGAGTTGTTTGAAGAGTTCTAAAAACTTCCCGTAATGAGCTTCCAATCTCTCATGTTTTAGCCATCCAAAATATGGAATAGATGGAACATAAGTTTGGACTGGTTCCTTAGGTTGTACGGTACCTGTTGGGATCAGTCTTTCATGTGTCTTATCAGGAACTTCCTTCTCCATAACCGGTTCTGAAGTTGGTGAGGCAATAGTGGTTATGCCACTTCTCAATGTAACAACATTGGTTGTTGCATTTGGGTCTGTTATATTGTTGCTTGGAAGAGTGCCTGGTGTTCTTTCAAACAATTGTCGGGCAATCTGTCCAATCTGAGTTTCTAGATTCTGCAATGATGCTTTTTGGATTTTTAGGTCAGCTTCATGCTTTAACATTACCCCCTGATGTCAACGGCTCATAAGGCCTTCTTTTCTGCTTCATTTATCTTGGTCATGATTTGGGTCAACATTTCTTCAATTCTTGAGTAGCTCGGACTCTGATGGCTACGAGAACTTTGTTCTTGAAATTGAGGTTAGTTTGGGAAGATTGATTCATCGGCCTCTTTTTGAATCCGGGTAGGGTTGAGTGTTGCCTCCATCCTTCCAACTGAAATTCGAGTGGTTTCTCCATCATGGATTGTAGTTGTTATTGAAAGCGTTTTTTTGACGGGCGATGAAGTCAACTTCTTCCATAGCCATAAGGACTTGTTTGCAGTCACTTGTCTTATGTGTTTCTCCATATGTGTCACAGTTGATTTTTGTTTTTGATAGTTCGGATTGAAGTTGTTCAATTTTTTTAGAGAGTGCTTAAGATGTGCGGTGACAAGGGTGTTGGAATAGACGTAGTGCATTCCGTTATGTGCTGGTGTAGATCTTGGTGGGTTATAAGCGAAACTTTTCTTTGCAGTCTTCTCCATGATTTCAAATGCTTCGTTAGGTGATTTGGATCCCAGTTCTCCACCTGAGACTTGGTCGATGGCATGTTTGTTTTGACTGTATTGTGCGTCAAAGAAAGTTTGTACTTGTAACCATACGCTCAGCCCATGATGTGGGCGACTTTTGAATCTTTCCCATGCTGCGTGTAGTGATTCATCATCATCGGTCCGGAATCCGATGATGCTAGCTCGATATTTTGCAGTTTTATCAGGCGGAAAGTATTTGAGGAGAAACTGTTCAACCATCTGGTCGCAATTAATGATGGAACTAGAAGAACGAAATTCTATACATTCTAAGGCTTGTCCTCTTAGAGAAAAAGGAAAGAGTTTGAGTTTGATTTGATCTTCTGAACAATTTTGAATTTTAAAGGTTCCGCAGATTCGTAAAAATCGAGATATATAAGAAAGAGGGTCTTTGTCAAGGAAACCATGAAACTGAACTGAATTTTCCACCATATGAATGGTGCTTGATTTGATTTCGAAATTGTCGGTGATTTAGGGTGGAGCCACTCCATTGTTGTAGCCTTCAAGGGTTGGCTTGGCATACTGGCTCATGTTTGGTTCATTGTTTGGTGCTTCCATCATTACTTCTGCTTGATTTCCTTCCGATGTCGTGGCTTCTACTGATTCGCCCTTGATTGTTTTAGTGCCTTATGTTGCCCGTTTGCGTATTCTTCGGCAAATAAGTCTTTCATGTTCAGAAATTGGAGAAACAAGTTTAGGCCCGAATGTAGAGCTATTTAAATTTAAACTAAAGTAAAGGTTAGGTAAATTTAAACTAAAGTAAAGGTTAGGCTAGCCTTAAGATAAGAAAAATCTAATCTAATAGTTAGTAGAAAAAGAAAATAAAAATTTATACAGTTATAAACAATGATTAAATTAAAACTTGGCTCGTTCTTAGAAATATATCGTCTCCCCGGCAACAGCGCCAAAAATATGATGTTTGTGTTGTGTGTAGTGTAAATTTGGAGGATTGGAATTTAGTTTTCGCACAAGAACGTGTTTTAAATCTATAAGTGATTTCTACTAAGACTAAACTCACAGAAAATAGGCAAGTGTGCATATAATATATGTAGAACAGTATTGGTAAGAACCAAGTATCAATCCGTAGACACAAATATTTCTAATAATAAACCTTCATTTTAATCTAATCGGAGAAGATAATCATTTTGGGGTGATTTTTAAACTTTCATAGAATAATGTGTATATATAATATAGGTGAACAAGAAGAGAAATTTTAAATGAGTAAATCAATTATATGAAGGTTACCATCTAAGATCAAGAAACCACTTCATTCTTCTTTGATGATTATAAAGTAAATATGTGATAAACTTGCTTTAATAATGTATGATAGAATAGTCCATCATTTATAAGTGAACATACCCTATGACATAAAAGGAAGTAGCATGCATAACTTCATGTCTACCACGAGAATGTCAATTTAAGTAAGCAAGTAGGTTTACTAAAGTATAGAGATTAGGATTGACTTCGATTTCTCAAATACCAATTCTAACAACTTCGGTAGTTATATTTTAGTCACACGACCTCCCATTGGTTAATTTAAGTAGGTTATAATTACACATTCCTTTAACATATGATTTCTTTAACTAGCATGATAACCTAAGCAATCGTGTTAACGATGTTTATTTAGAATTATCAAAACTAGAGAAATAGATTATAGTTTATATCTCATCATTTCAAAGTACAGTATAAGGATGTTTTATCTTGAATAAGTTATCAAGGTATTCTTTTTACCATTTCTAGTTTTCAAGAACATGAGTGATTCATGAATGATTGTTAATCATTAACCTTGATTTGTTGATTTAAAGTGATAAAACATCTTTCATCAAAGGATAATTGCAAAATAACCATGCACTTTACTAAAACTAAATCACATGTTTAAATGGTAAATGGAGTTTTAGCTCATAATGAGCATGGTTATGAACATCCAAATAGATGAAGATAACAAACACATGATTAAACTATAACAATTTAACCAAATATTGATGAATCTTCTTTCTTCAGTGGTGATAGATGATGATGATGATGATGGATGATGATAAGATAACCTTCAAGCCTTCAAACTCTCCACAAGACCTTCAATATGAGTGTAAAGTGGGTGTTTTAATAACTGAAATCCGTATAGAACTATCTTCAAGCACACCAGATGAATGCAATATGCTCCTCTATTTATAAGTTATCTAGGAGCCCAGGCACGACCCTGTTTTCCATGAGGCACGCCCCTGTGTCCAGGTGTCCACTAACATCTAATGCTCTGTCAGAACGTACATGCTGACTCACCACGGGGCGTGCTTCATGAGGCACGACCCCATGTTTTTGGGTGTCTGTTATATTTTCTTTTATCTTTTTTGAATGAAGACCATGGCCCCATGTTCCCTAAAGCACAACCCCGTGTCCAGCTGTCCACTATTTTCTCTTTTCTTGCATATTTTTGTCTTTTCTTGCATAGGAAAGCATGGGGGTGTGTTTTTCTGTTTTCTTGGGTTTTCTTTGGCTTTTCATTCGTTTCTTCATTTGAGGCTTGAATATTCCTGAAAATATATTATAACATGATAAGTAGTTATTTGAACTATATTATACGATAGAAGTTGCAGTTTTAGAGATTATTTGATGCTTAAAAGATGTATATTTTTATATACATCAGTGATCGTGCTGATTAAACGTGCTTCATATTTACTTGGTTGATAAAGTTACATGTAAATCGATCATCAATAGAAAATGATTATCAACGGAAAACCAAGACGTAACACATGTAATAGGTTTGGTTATCGTGATAAAAAGTTGCATAAAGTCAAGTGAAACAATTTTAAAACGGAATTACTCTATAGAATAGTAACCAAGTTTTGAAATTGTTCCAATCAAGTCACTCATAGAATATATTTTGTTCCAATCAGGTCACTAAAGTTTCATTTGTGTTCTAATTGTAGGTATTTTACCTAGATAACAGGTTATGTAGGGTTTTTTTATTTCTAAATAGTTTGACATTGCAAAAAATTTTTAATGTAACATCCCAAGTTTCTTCGGTATTAAAAGGAATTGGGTTTAATTAAATTATAAAAGATAAATGTAATTATCTAAAGTATGAGGGGAATAAGTGTCATTAGATGAAAAGTTAAACATGAAACCCTACCCTCTTCCTATAAATATAGCCACCACCTCCTTCATAACCATCTTAACCTCCAAACTCCTCCTTTACCAAATTCTCGTTTTTAAGAAAACCACCCACAAAGATCCAATGAATCCCAGAGATCTAACCGTCGGATCAGTCTCAATTTTAACTGATCGTTCATGGCATATAAATGAAGATTCCCACCGATAAGATCTTCGATTATATGTAGGGAAGTCCGATTTTTATCAACAAAACCGTTACAGTAAAAAAAATGAAGATTTCGGCAACTGTTCAGCTCCTCCTACCACTGTAGTAGCGTTTTCTGGCGACGGAGAGCAAATGGGTTTGTATATTAGGGCGAGACGGTTCTGTGGCCGCTTGAATCACTCAATTCCGAGTTCGTTTGATATGGTTTTAGTCTATGCGAGTGATTCGAACATAAACCTCAAGTGTACGTTTTTATTAAAAAGGTTTACTTTTCGTGTACGGATTTACATGAAAATCGGTAGGATGATAGAATGGGCGATGATTATTTATAAAGTAATGAACTTGTGAGTAAAAGAGTTAGTTGGTTCGTTTCGGGTAAAACCAGTAGTGTTTGGTTTGTGAAAAGGAAGGGTAAACGAAGTTAGTTTTGCATGAAACTTGTTAGGAAAGTAAATCGGACCTTAGTATGTGAGAAAAAGATAAACTTGAACATAAAAAAGTTGTTTGGAATTAAACGAGTAATACGGGTGACGTTTGGACCAAGTTAAAGAACGAAAATGAACTTGTTATGGCTCATAACTCGTTTTTATCATTAAAACGGGCATAACGGGACGAAAAGATGTGATTAGGAAGAAATGATACGAAAAAACCATGTTCGAATCGAATTGAAGAGTAATCGAATCAAATTGAAAAGTAATTGAATCGAATTGGCATTCGATTAGAACTGTCATTCAATTAGAAATGTCATTCGATTAGAACTGTCATTCGATTAGAATCTGCATGTCATTCGATTATAATGGTGATTCGATTAGAATGATGATTCGATTAATTGATATAGTTAGAGGTAGTTAATTGATACTCATAACTATTACACAGTTAGCCGTGCCCAACTAAAGAAATGTGTTACAATCAATTCCGAAAGAAGCAGGACCCAGGTGAGTTTCTAGCCCCATTTCCTTGTTATGTTTTCGGGGCTGTGTGCTACTCCTATGTGTTTAGTTAATACACTTATCTTAAGTGGTAAGTGTATGCTATATGAATGTTATGAATAATATTTGAATGATATAGAATGGTTAAGAGTATGTACGTAGATGTATATGAATATATATATATATAGGGGAGGGTTATTTTGAGAACCATGGTGAGTTTTAAGAACTTTAAGAACTCAATTTTGAACCAAACATTTAATTAAATGATATGAAATATGTTGCTGAGATTAAATTTGATTAAAAATGAAGCAGGAGAAATAATAAGTATTTTTGATAATTACACAAGTTTAAACGTTAGTTACACATATGTAAAAAGTTGATTCGGTGTGTAAAAAAATACCATAATTTTTTGTACATCACTTACACTTACGTATTACACATGTGTAAAAAAATTCAGAAAAAAAATTGTTACATTGAGTTTTTTCGAGTTCTTAAAACTCAAAGTGGTTTTCAAAAGAAATCAAACATATATATATATATATATAAATGTATGTATGATATGTGAATGTTCTATGAATGATGTATGTATCATATATGAATGGTATAGAAAAGATTAAGAGTAAGTATAAAAGTATATAAATATAAAAATAAAGAAAGTAATGTTTAGTAAGAGGGTGGCAGAACCTAATAATATCTGTGAAAGGAGGGTGGCAGAACCTAATAATATCTGTGAAAGGAGGGTGACAGACCCTAATAATATTTGTGAAAGGAGGGTGGCAGACCCTAATAATATTTGTGAAAGGAGGGTGGCAGACCCTAATAATTCTGTGAGGTTATAGGGCGAAAGGCTCTTTAAGAGTGGCATACCCTAATAACATCTGTGAGGTTATAGAGCGAAAGACTCTTTAAGGGTGGCAGACCCTAATAATATCTATGAGGTTATAGGGTGAAAGGCTCTTAAAACGTATAAGTACGTATGCAAAGTAAGATAAAATATGAAGGTATGTAAAAATAAATATAAAGAAAAGTAAGTATGGTTGTATGGTAAGAGGGTGGCAGACCCTAATAATATATGTGAAAGAAAAGTGACAAACCCTAATAATGGGTGACAGGCCCTAAAAATATCTGTGAAAGTAGGGTGGCAGACCCTAATAATATATGTGAGGTTATAGGGCGAAAGGCTCTTTAAAACGTATAAATATGTATGTAGAGTAAGATAAAATATGAAAGTATGAAAGTAAGAATGAATGTATATACTTATGTACGAAAGAAAGTAAAACAGGTTAAGTATGAATATATATGAACGTATTGTATGTTGTCTGATTAACTAAAACTCACTCAGCGTAGTTGACTTTTAGTATGCACGCTGGCAAATAGGATGGAGGAGCTGGCTTGAGGAGAGACACATGGCATGGACTGAGCTGACTAACATCCAGTGAAGAAAAGTTATGATGTTTTTATCTTAAGACAATTTTAATGTTTTAAACAAGAATGTTATGCTTTTGTAAAATATGTTTGATATTTTTATATTGTGCGAAAAGTTTTAATTAACTCTTATATTTAAAACTGTGTTTATGAGTAAATCCATCGTCAAAGTAGGGCACCGGGACCGGGGCTTTACATTAAAATTGAGAAAATAAATATTATTTAAATTGTAAAACTTGCAAAACAAAATCTAGAAAATTGAAAAAAAAAATCGCAAATTGCAAAAAAAAAAAAATATGAATTTTTTTGTAATTTTTAATTTTAGTTTCCAATTTTTCGCAATTAAAACTGTTTTTTTCTCAAGTTTTATTAATTTTATTTTAAAAAATATTTTAGAATGTCATACTATTTAAAAATAAAATTAATCTATATAACCTGCTATACAGGTAAAATATCTAGGATTAGAACATAAAGAAAACTTTAGTGATATGATTGAAACAAAATATTTTATGAGTAACTTGATTATTATTATATAATGTAATCCCTTTTAAAACATTAGGAAAAATTTAGTTTCCTTTTGAGCAAAAGTGAAGCTATTTGTCTAAGTAAATAGTTAATGGGGATTAGTGTACATTAATCTTTTAGAGTGGTGAGAATGGAAGCGACACTGAATGGGAACACATAATAATGATGAGCCAGAGGATCTTAAACAACAATTTGAATGTGTCGAACTCAATAATATAAATTCGTTTTGGCTTTTTCAAAAAAGATTACACTAGCTAGCAAAAAAGCAGGTGGGTCGCGGCCCGGTTTGGCCCACACAAATATATGCTATTGATTCTCAACTAACGAGATACTTGCTGACGGTACAATCTTTAAACTTATTTGCTCCCAACGATCCGCGACTAAAAGAATCCTAAAGTCGTTAGTCGTCGGTTACAAGAAATACGTTTTTGACAAGAAAACTCAACCAACCACCAGTACCTAAAGACCACCTAAACATCACCACCACCACCACCAACAACCTAACCACAACCACTTGAGCACCATCAACTTACTCTGACGGTGGTTCTAGCGTCCCGGCGACCTTATAACTTGGGCTTTTAGTAGAAGTGGAGGTCCAAACTGAATGATGTTGAAAAATCAACAAATGAGTTGTGGTTAGGGGTGAAAATTTTTCCTAAATGTCCAATCTAATGTTACAAAGAGGTTTGGGATACCGGCTAGAAACATTTTTTACGACGACTAACGACGTTAGGATTTTGTCGCGGATCGTTGAAAGAAAATATGTTAAAAGATGGGACCGTAAGTAGGTATTTCATTAGTTGGAACTGTTATTTGCTAATAGTAAATAGTTGGGATTATTTAAATCCAAATTTCTTAATATTAATGGTGTTTATTTGAAATAATTAACTAAAAAATGATTTTAGGTAAGTAATGAGTTTGAGATGGATGAAATGTTAAAGGTGAAAAACGAGTTTTTACATTTTGAATGTGATGTAGTCCCATCACCCTTTACTTAAATTAAAACTTGTGAAAATATGCATACAACGACGGTTACACACATTTGATATACCCTCTATAATTTTTCTTAATTTTAGACAAATTAAATAACCAATAATCTTGTATTATCTTCTCAATCACAAGCAGACTAAAATGAAAACATATACAAAATGACAAATGAAAGATATAAATAACATCAAACAGTGATCATAAGAGATGATAACATCTCGTACGTGTCGAACAAACGATCACCTTGCGATCTTCTTGAAAAGCAAGAAAATGAAGAGCCAAACAAGCAGTAGAAGTGTAATTGAGGATATGAGAGACAGCAGAATTGAGGCTGCAAAGTGGAAGCAGAAGGAACCGAACGTATTACATATCTTGTTCCATCGAGTATGCGAGTTTCCCTTGAGTCCGATGTATGCGACTCCTCCTGCTGCTCCGGTGGTTGCAGCCACAATGCCTAGTAGCAGCTGCACCATGTCCATTGAAGTTATAATAAATTACACTACTAATATCACTTGCAGAAAATAAAGTAAATCTTACATAAAAAGATTAATTTCTTCATAACACCTGACCGCTGGAAAATAAACCTACATATATATAACCTTTAACTAGGTTAAAAACCCGTGTATTACATGGGGCTGGATAATTATAAAAAATGAACAAATGCAAAAAAAATCCGTATAACAATACTAAATTATGTATTACATAAATAACATAGAATTACATTTCAAAGTCTATAAATAATTTCTTATATACAACACTTTACGCTATTATATGATAACAACATTTGGTTTGGCAAACCCGGTGTTCCATCATAAAAAAAAGAGGTGGAAGGTTTAAATAATAAACACAACATCATTAAGAAAAATCCTTATCAAATGTACAAACAATTTGTATTTCAAATTTTCAATCCATGCCACAGTAGAACAAAAAATCCGCCTTAATAAAAGGTAAGCTCATAAGAGGTCTCAGGTACGTTGCTGAACCAACACATACATATATACCTTATACAGTTTGAAATAAAATAGGCATAAAATACTGCAAGACGCTAATGATTCAACATTCAAAATCCTAATACGAACAAAATATGATACAATTATTTAAACCAACAGATTCACCTAAAGCAAAGTCATAGCATATGGTTTCTCATCCTTCCCTGGCTAGTAATACGAATCACATTCTCAGCAATTGGTTTCTTTGCTATAGGTTTCTCAACCTTCTGGTACGTATCCATCTAATCAACCAGAAAATAAAATAAAATGGTTCAAATTATTAGACATTTGTAAATTGAAAACAATATTGGCACATAACCAAAAAATGATACCACATGTCCACATATAATCATATATAAAATCAGATACAACAAAACATTAGATGCAAAATCAAAGACAAGAAAACATGGATCCTTTAGGCAGTAAACTAACTGAACATTCAGTAAGCTGCTCGTAAACGGTTCGGTGGGAAGTTCGTTAATTTAATAAAGGAACAAACATGAACAAATATTTGTGTTCATTTAATTAAACATACGAAGATGAACACATGTTTTGTTCGTCCATTATGTTCGTGAACGTTTCTTTACAAACTACATCACCCTAATATCTAATAAAAACAAATTTGTTCGTTTGTGTCCGTTTACGTTTATCCATATATGCTCATTTATGTTCGTGTTTATGTTTGTTCAAATACTGCAAATCTGCCAAACAAAAAATTATTTGGTGTTATGGAGAGTTAGTTAAACAACAGTTTCTAACAACGAAATGAAAAATATGATATATCTTTCATATCTGTGTTTCATGTCCATCACATTTCCAAGTTGGAAAGCACCCCTAACGTATGCATCAAGTTAGTAGTTCTAAAAACAATCATGTAAGCAGTCCTAAAAACAATGAACATTACAATTTGCAAATCACAATGTAGTTGTTCAAAAGTTTATAAATAACATGTACCTTGTTAAAGTTCTACTCGGATTTCTGGTTCATTTCCTTCCAACCAACACTTGCAGGCAACCATATTTTACTTGATGATTTCTTGTGAAATAAACATGACCCATTTATTAAACGGGCCAACCCGAACATGATCATATCCATTAAACGGGATAGAATAACTAACCCAAAACCTGATTATTCGGGTAGTGTCATCAATTGTTGGCTCGAACACAACTGGTTGGTCAAACAGAGCAGTTTAAACTATAAGAAAAAAAGATACTTCATTATAGGAATAAATCTGCGTTTTTTATTCCAAATGGGGTTATGTTCAAGCAACGAATCAAAAACATATCATTACTAAATTTTATATAAACTTATTTCTAATGCAATTGGACTCATAAGGTAAGAAAATTCAAATTGCTTATCTTACAAGTAACAATTGATAATCATGGTGGGAAAGCAATCGTAAACAGACAAACACCAATTTTTATTTGATATCAAACAAAAAAGGAGATATATAATCCCTAACACCCCTACCATTACAGATTAAGTACACATTACTTTGTGGCCAAACATATAGGCTAAAAATATATTTAAAAGACGTGTGCTATTCATGAACCTACACACTATGAAATCAATTAACAAACATGTTGTGTCTTGGATCTAATAAATTTACAAAAAAAATAAAACAAAGATTTATTGAACCCGCATCAACATTCCCTTTTGTATTATGAGATGTTATGAGGTCGACTATTAGCGAGAGATAATTTAGGATTAATAAATCTAATCGATTAAGGTAAACAAACAACATTATGATAAACTTCTAAAATCGATTATTAGGGTTAGCAACTGAACATGCGAATAGAATTAAAAAGATTGAACTTGATTTATCCTGTGGATCGATTAAATCCAGTTGAAGCTGTAAATCGGATTGAATCTCTTTAGATGAGATGATTAAATATATGAATAAGATTAAGACGGTTTGATAGTTATTGATTGCTAGGGTTAGAATCGTGAGTTTCATCTCTCTAAATAAGAACTGCAATCTGGATTTGAATTAGTATGTAAATATGCGTTTGTAAATTTGTATTAATAATTTTGAATTAATTAATTTAAGTTAATTAAAAATGATTAGAATTTGCCGTGTGGCACTTTAAAGGCTCCTGGTTAAATATAAGAAAGGTTGTTTTAAAACCCAATCTTATCTAAATTAGATAGGTAGATTTGGATTTTGTTTAATTTATTTGTTTAATGATTTATAGTTTATGCAATGTTTGTATACTTAAATTTAAATTTTTTCTGCAAATTTACAAAAATTTAATATATTTTTTAAATATTTTATATAACATAAGTTAAAGAAATAGTTTAGCACATGAAACTACTTGAATATGGAAAATAGATATAACAGTGGCATGTAACTTGAAAATGTAAGAATATATAAGGACGTTTGTAGGTTAGACAAAGATTTAAACCAGATTAATCGATCTAGCTAGCTCGCGTTGTCTCGTTACCAAACCGGTCTGACCCTCCTCTCACACCCGTGTTACCAACTTAGTGATCTATGCTAAAGAAGTATGTTATGTAAGTTCTTACAGCATCAAACATCACGAAATGAAAATGCATCTTCGTAGAAATTCCTCCTTGAATGAGAGCCAAAATCGATAGCGCGCAGGTGATGATGTTGTACAAGCAAGCAACGGAGAGTGCTGCTACGAAATATCTGCAAGATAATCACACGTCACTAAAAGATAAACGATAAATCAAATAATAATAGATGATAAACTCGACTAATTTGACTTATGATACTTACATGAAAGCTGGAGAATGATTAAATTCTGCATCAAGAGGTACTGCAATTCCTGGTGCAACCGGAATCATTTTGGTTTGCTTAGAAGTGACCATAACAATGATAGCAGCCAGGCCTGTTGCAAATAACAAGACCCTTAAAGTCACATCAACCACCAGACCCCTAGTACTCTTGTATTCCGGTGCAGCGGAATACTTTAAGGGCGCCTCGGGTGTGTCGATGGATGACATGGTTGCTGGAGTATTTCTATAATTGATTGTTTGTATTTTTGTGAAGTTGTGGTTTGGTGTTAGCTACTGAATGCAGATTTATACAAAATTTTGGTCAACTGGTGATGGTATTTGTAGGTTGTTACGCAAGGTTATATGGTATTTTATATTATTAAATTGAATATTTGTTGTCACTTGTTAAAAATGTTAAAACTGGACACATAGGCATGTAAACTAGCCTGATTAAAATGAGTAACTAGTTTAAACATTTTTGTGTTTGTTTTTATAGTAACTAATGATAAATTGTTGTAAAAAGAACATGTGTAACAGTTTTGGACGATTCAGTGTAGGCTCATGTATACACCCATCGGAATTCCATCGGCTATTCATAGATAATATATTGAAATAAGACTTTCGATCAGATAACCACCTCAGCATAGATTGCTATTAGCGTTTTTATAATCGAAAATAAATTATTGACGGATTACTGAGGAAGTAACTCATCGACAGCATGTCAAAGCACTACAAGAAATCTCATCTAATACGTCGACCCTGACACTGTGTTATCGGCATAAATTCCCTTCAGCGATGGCATGCCATGTGTTGTTTCAGGACAACCTATCCCAACGACGTCTTGTCGCGATAGGTTAGGCCGGAGAGGCAAAATCGAATTAGGTGCAATATGGAGTAGAGGTGCACAAAAACCCGAACCCGTCGCCGGACCTGAAGAAAAAACCCGGAACCGGTTTTTTATACCCTGGGTTTTTAATACCCGAACTCGTACCTGACACTACACGTAGGGTACGGATGTAGTTAGCATTTTCAGTAACAAAACCTGGCCCGGAATCGGACCCGATTTGTATCTGGTAATACTCGAAAACCGGAACTGGTCCAATACCGGGAACTAGGTTTTTCAATAACCGATATATACCTGAAAAATAACTAAAAAAGAACCAAAAATACCCCTAAAAAGTGAAACCTTATAAAAACCCAAATCTATTTCCGAAAAATACCTGGAAAAAATCCTGGATAAACCCAAAAATAGGGTTTTGTTAATACCCGGAAATAGGGTATTCAAATACACAGTTTTGTTATACCCGGTTCTATACCTGATTCGACCCCGATGCATAGGGTATGGTTTTTAAAGACAATACTCATACCCGAACCCGACCCGTGTATTATCAATACCCGATTAATTCCCAATGCCTGGTCATACCTGAACCCGGTTCCACACCCGAAACCGGGTATTTGAAAAACCCAATTTGTGTGCCTCTAATATGGAGTAGACTCCTTGGTCACCATGGACGACTTTTTGCTACCGTATAATACCCGTAGCACATTTCTTGTTAAAGTTTACGTCACTAGTTCCTCGGTATGTGTCATCAGTGATCCGCGAAAGAAAACTTATCCTCTGTCATACACTAACAGACTTTCAACAGACTCTCGTCAGTAACGACTAATTTCATCGTCGAATTTCGGACTAAATGATTGTCGATAATACTTATTTTTTATAGTGTACGAACACCGTGTTGAATATAGACTTAAAAGATCAAAATTATTTTAATAGTGTACATTGTAACAATCCCACAAAATCTGTTATTTCATAGATAACTAATTTATTTATTTTGAATCAACTATAAAATCTAAGTACTTGAATAAACACCACAAACAATTGTCAAGTTGTTTCATTTACCCGTTTGATTTTTGCATGTTTTGATTTTTATCAATTTATAAATACATAAATGGGCAAAAAAGACATGATCAACTAATTAAGTTCATCATGTTGATCATATTCGGGTTTTACTATTCATAGACTAAACTAGCTCAAAAAAAAAAGTCAAAAAGGTGTGTCATCTCATCTCTCCTATAAACCTTGAAAACCAGTCTATTTTCTATAAGAGCACTCACTCACTCACAATGGTCACTGAAACTCGAGTTCCAGCTAACGGGGCTTGTAGGCAGACGAGAAGTGGGATGAACTTCAGCGTTGCAGAGGAAAGTGTGCACAGGAAGGTTTGTAGCCGCATATGGCTAAGGAGACTGGAAGGTGAGGCCCTACTCTCATAACCACATAGTGTATATAAATATGTTATTTTAATATTTTTTAATGAGGTTTATAGAGCTATGTTGTAGAAAAAATATACAAAATATTAGACTTGTGACTCTTTGTTATAGTGGATGCTATAAGTTACTTGATGTTGTATAATCTTTTTTCAATCTGAAAAAGAAAAGGTAAATGTTAACAAATTTTATTGTCCTAGGTCTCATCAATTTCTATGAATTTGTTTGTTTCTGTTAACTTACGCCTTCTAAATTTAGTCAATGTAGAGTCTAAAATTTAACAAAAGAAAATGGCCCGTGAATGTCGTATTTGACATTATCTCATAGTTGACCGGTTTATTATTTAACTAATTATTCTCGGATACGTTGTGAAGAAACACTAAGTGAACCCTGGACAGATTATAGATAATCTGAGGGTTAATTAATGTTTCCCACGGATGAGATCTAGCTGAGAAGGCTGTTCTTCAGGAGACCTGCAAAACAAACACCGTAAGCTCGTCACTGAGAAGGGGGGGTTCCTCCTTGTGACCACCCTCCGGCGTGAGAATCAGACTAGATTGCTCTGAATATAAGTGTATATTAAGAGATTGCTAGATAACTGGATAGCAGATGATCTTACCATTCCAAGATGTTGGAGTATTTATAGCCGAATGTAGGTTTCCTAGAAGGTACAGCCGGCTGAATAGTATTCCTGTTCTACCAACAGTGGATTATGCACAGGCCATACTGGTTGGTGGATAGGTTACGGCCAACAGTAACAAAGTCGGCTGCACTATTCCACCAACTGTAGATTATGCACGTCCCACCTACTGTGGATTATACGCAGGCCATGCTGGTTGGTGAATAGGTTACGGCCAACAGTAACACTATTCTACCAACTGTAGGCTACGCACGCCCCTCAGTAAGAGTTGGTGAGTAGGCAGCGGCTAATAGTGACAAACAGTACTAGAGGGTGCTCCTCCTCGTACTGTTGTCGGTGAGCTGTCACCCTGTGATTGGCTCATGGGTTGTTCTGGTCAGATCGTCTGTCCTATCCATACCTTGGTAGGTATAGTACAAAAGATCTTTCAGAATCATACGGACTGGCTCATTTTGGCGGGATTGTTCCCGCCTTGCTCATTCCTTCATGTGACTACTGAAGTAGCTATTGCCTTGTGCGTGTAGCCCTGCTGTCTGCGGGTAGCCTTCCCTGATGGCTTGTATCCGCAACTGCGGGAACAGGCGGGGTACTTCACCATTGGGAGGCTTTCCCTGCGTGTACAGCTTGCGTACTGCGCGTAAGATTCTATGAGCATGGTGGGTCCTGCGGGAGCAGATGGCCTTCGCGCAGACGTCCCTATTCAAGGTGAGTCTTGCGGGACCAACTGGTCTCTGCTGGGACCTACCTCTTCAAGTCCCCCCAGTCCAATGTTCTTCTCATGAATGTTTAATAAAGTGAGGTGAACTTTTGGACTTTAAGCAAGGGGTTTTGAAAAGGGTTTTTAGTTTTAAGGTTCTCCGTGGGGATTCTTCCCGCGGGTTTCCTAATGTCACTTGCAAAAATTCCCGATTTTTTTGCTTGATCCTTGGGTATGATGCGGGTAGGTATGTAACCTTCTCGCAAGTCAGGAGTGTTGAGTCTCACTTGTGTGGATTCTCCTTGAGGTTTTAGTGGTTTTGAACATAGTGATCAATTATGTTTAAACCACCAATTCCATCCTGGAGCCTCAAACAATGTAGTTCTCAACGTTCCCGCTATGCGGGGATGTTATTTCCGTTTCCGCAAGCATTGCCCAGAAGATCCTTCTTGGTTTCAATTCCCTGCGGAGCGCTAGGTATGTGAAGGGTTTTGCCTTAACACTGTACCCGCGCTCGTCTTACGGTTACTTTACTTTCAAGGTACCCCTGGCGTCAATTCCCTGCGGGTGCTAGGTATGTGAAGGGTTTTGCCTTAACACTGTACCCGCACCCGTCTTATAGTTACTTTGTTGCCGGGGTATTCTTGGCTTCAATTCCCTGCGGGTGCTAGGTATGTGAAGGGTTTTGCCTTAACACTGTACCCGCATCCGTCTTATGGTTACTTGGTTGCCAAGGTAAGGGGTATTTTCCCGCTTACCTTTGAATCTTTTTGAATTTTGAATTTTGAAATTCGAAAGGTTGGTGAGGATAAGAACAGTCCAAACATCTGAAACGTCGTGCGACGGTTTCTTCTGACTGTGTCAGGACGTGCAGGAAGTTATGGTGACGTGACAGTACATGGTCATTCCAGACGCTTTTTCAGGCGCGTGGGCGCGATTTTCCGGGCGCGTGGCCGCGAAATTACTGGCACGCGTCCTTTTTACAGCTGTTGCCAGCTTGCTTTTTGCCACGCGTCATAGTTTCATTGCACCCTCGATTTCTCTCTCCTCCGCATTAAATTCACCGCATTAATTGCGATTAGTATATAAAGGGGGAGAGGGTCCTTTTTAATTCACACCTTCACCCTTCTCTTCTTCTTCTTAGCGATTTCCGGCAAATACTCCCCTTTTCAGGCAAGCATTTTCCCGAAATCGCTTTCTTTCTGCAAGATGTCTTCACATGATCTCGAGTCTACCACCGATGACAGGAGTACTGCTGGTGAGTGCCAGTGTGCTCTGCCCGGCGATCAGTACCGGTATGTTGTTAGGAAGTTCATGCTCGATCCTTTCGAGCCTGAGTTTCCTGAACCCCATCAGACCGTGTACGATGCCCCCAGAGGCAAGATCGGGGTTTATGCAGCATTCTTTGTCTATGGGAATCTTAGGTTCCCATTGACAAAGTTTGTTTACCGTGTCCTTGAGAGGCACGGTGTTCATCTGACCGAGTTGCACCCCATGGCGATCGCCAAGATTCGCCATTTCGAGTGGGTGTGCCGGATTCTGGGCATCGAGCCCTATGTGGACCGCCTGATGACCTTCTATACTTGGAGGTGCATCCAGGGGTGGTACACCCTGACAACCCGGATCAAGGGTTTGAAGATTTGCGCGACCGAGCGCAGTCTCCGATCGTGGAAGCGGGAGTTCTTCTACATTTCTGCCCGCGCCATCCCCATTGCCATGAAGTTTAAAAATGGCCAAGCAATTCCGAGCCACCACGCCACCAACTACCAGGAGGCAGAATGGTTTGCAAAGATATCCCGGGTCCAATCTCCGGTTTACCGGTTTGCGGAGTCCGGGATGGTGATGCTGGGGATGAGCCGGGTATGGAAGGAGGCGTCTCAGGTTCCCATCCTTCTCGAATACGGTTTGAACTCTACTCCTTATGGTATGTCTTGTCTTTCTTGCTGATATGAGTTTGTCTTCTAACTGTTTCTTTTCTTTCAGAGGGGAACAATTTGGAGTCGCTCCTGTACCCGCGGGAAGCTGACGATCCTGTGCGGGTGGGTACTCGTGCTCTTGACGAGAACGAGTTGCCCATCCTGGAGCAAACAGCGGATCGGTTTGTGGAGGTCTATCCGCTGGGCCACGAGATCCTGAGCCACCGGCGGCCAGGTAAGGCGTTATTCTCTCCTCCCCCCCTCAGTGCTGTACCCGCTGCTGGAATTCCTGACCTGTCTTCTTCTGAGGAATCCGCAGATGGTCCTCCGTTAGTGCGGAAGAAGAGGGCTGCCGGCGGGAAAGGGAAGGAGAAAGCGGCCTCCACAGCCGATCCAGTGCTCCTATCTGACACTGAGTCAGATAGTGAAGAGGTGGCGGGGAACCCCGGTGGTGAGAAGACCACTGTTCCGGAGGCTACGACTGTTACCTCCGGAGAACCAATGACGACGACGGTGACCGGCATCAAGAGACCGGCTCCATCGGGTTCGTCCCCGCCCGTCCGTACGTTCAAGCTCAAGAAAACCCGTAAGTACAACTCCCTTGGCTTTTATTTTCGTAGTTTAATCTTCAAGTCTTTTAACACTTTTTTTTTCTTTACGCAGGTGTGGATGTTGGCGCATTCCAGGGTGAGGGGCCGAGTACTACCTCTCCGCCAATGACGGTAGGCTTGGTCAGCCTACCTGAGGCGTCGACCCAGGCGCCTGCGCCTGCTACCGCTGGTTCAGTTGCTCATTCTGAGCCGACTGTTCCAGCCGGGATGACGTCACCGCCGGCTGTGAGTGCGATTTTTACAGCATCCTTCACAGAGCCGGCGGTTACTTTTGCTGCTGAATCCGCGGCGGACACCATGCCTCCGCCATCGGCTGCGGCGGAAACCGTGCCGCCCCCGCCATCGGCCTCAACGGCCGAACCTTCAGGTACGCGCGGGGCTTCTTGCCAATCTTTGTTACCTTCCCATCTGCCTGACCTTTTGGATGGATTTCCCTTAGGTTCAGGTGATGGGTTCGGTGGTTATCGGCCTGTGATCGACCCTACAGGTGCGTAGGGTTCTTTTGGCCTTCATGTATTTTTTATCATCTTTTCCTAACTGCTTTGTTTCTTTTGCAGTGTCGGATTCCAATGAAGTGTATGTTCCAAGATGGAACATTCGCCGAGGAACAACCCTTCGCACACCTGTGGAGTGCGTGGACTG
Source organism: Bidens hawaiensis (assembly GCF_021521415.1). Taxonomy (NCBI): domain Eukaryota; kingdom Viridiplantae; phylum Streptophyta; class Magnoliopsida; order Asterales; family Asteraceae; genus Bidens; species Bidens hawaiensis. Next base: position 98,861 of record NW_027493846.1, read on the forward strand.
GGCTCGCCACGCTGCTCCCCATGGTGCGTTGGGGGAAGCCATGGTTAGCTACCAGGAGGGTAGGCTAACCAACGAGCTTCGGGTTCTCCTGGCCCGGATGCAGCCACGCGTCGAGCTGCTTTGTCGTGAAAACGACAAGTTGAAAGCAGCTCGCGTTAAAGAAGTATCTCAGGCGCGTGCTCTCCGGGAGGAGAACCAAAAACTAACCGCAGTGGCTGCGGAGAAGGAGAAGGCCTTCAAGGCCCTCGAGGTTGAGGTTCAAGCGCGACTCGAGGCCCGCTCCAAGGCCGCCCAAGCTGTTAACGAACAGCTTCGGCTAGCTAAGGAGACTGCGAGGAACGCGACCGAGAGGGCCACCAAGGCTGAAGCCGTTGCTGAGCCTTTACGCGTGGAGAACGAGGAGCTCAAGGCCAAATTAGAGGCTCTCCAACGCGCTCATGATGCCTTGGCGATGGAAGATGCCAAGAAGCTCCAGGAGATCTTGGACCAGAGGGGCGTGCTTGACCATACCGAGCGGAAGCTTAAGGGCGTCGAAGAGGCTGCCGCAAAGGAAGTGCTACTTGCCAACCTTAACAAAAGCGAAGCCGAACGCGCCTGCACCCAAGCTCAAGCCGCTCTTAAAGAAGCTCTGGTTGCCAAGGAATGGCTTCTTCGAGAAGCGTTGTCTCAGGTAAGTCTATCTTCATGTCTTCGCGCTTTTCTTTGTAGATAGGGTGCTGACACTTGTATATTTTCTTATGTAGGTTGTGCATCGGGTCTTCTCAGAGACATCCTACGACGATGCAATGAGCGCAGCCCTCAACGCTTCTCACGAGGATGGGGAACGGGTCGGCTTCCTGCTTGGTCTAGGGTTTGTTGAGAAAGGCGTCCCGCCATCCAACTTCCCTTTGTACAATGTAGATACCGAAGCCATATATGACCAAGCAGTAAATCAATACGCCGCCTTCCCGCATCCGGTGGTGGAGAAGGTGAATGAAATTGCTGCTGCTGATGACGGGCTACCTATCCTTAAGGCTTACCTTGAACAGCCACGCTCTACTGACGGCGCTGGTCCAAGTGGAAGTGGCCCTGAAGCCTGATCCTGAAGATCCCTTCCCGCTACTAGGATAGATTTAGTTTGTATAGATTTACTTTCTTGTAGGCGGGTAGTTACCCGGCCATTCTTGTAACGAATATTTATGAAATGTAAATCTTTGCGCGGCTAAGACCGCTTGATTCATTGGATTCCTTGCTTTATAAACGTTATATGACTTACATACTTAAGTTTAAATTAGCAATTTTCCAAGTGTTTAGAATAAGTTAACCTTTGAACGTGGTAGATAGGTGTGAAGTTTTGCTTCCTCTTCCGTGATTGTGCGGGTAGGACCGTCACTTGCACGTAGTAGGATGGCTAAACTTTACCATCTGACCTGCGTGTAGGTTTACCTTATTTGAGGATAAGTTAACCTTTGAACGTGGTAGATAATAGGTGTGAAGTTTTGCTTCCTCTTTCGTGATTGTGCGGGTATGACCGTCACTTGCACTTAGTAGGATGGCTAAACTTTACCCATATCTGACCTGCGTGTAGGTTTTCCTCATTTGAGGATAAGTTAACCTTTGAACGTGGTAGATAATAGGTGTGAAGTTTTGCTTCCTCTTTCGTGATTGTGCGGGTATGACCGTCACTTGCACTTAGTAGGATGGCTAAACTTTACCCATATCTGACCTGCGTGTAGGTTTTCCTCATCTTTTTTATTTTTTTTATTTTTTTATTTTTTTTAGGATAACCTTTGAACGTGGTAGATGATAGGTTGAAGTTTTGCTTCCTTGTTCGTGATTGTGCGGGTAAGACCGTCACTTGCACTTACAAGGATGGCTAAACTTTACTTACATCATACCTGCGTGTAGGTTTCCCTTACTAACGTTGTGTTTACGCGGGTTTTTTCCGCCTTCCACACGTAACGACTTACTTCTTCCCGTTTATGCGGTGAATACCGGTATCAGTGGGAAGTTCATAAGTATAAAGGTTAACACATTATGAAAGGAGAATCATTTCCATTAGAAGTGGCTCTAGGCCTTTACAAGTTTTGGAATTGATCTACATATAACATTTGCGTAATTGAGCTCCATTCCATGTTCTTGGGATGGGAGTGCCATCGAGCCTTTCGAGCCGGTATGCGCCCTTTCCCAGGACTTCTTTGATAATGTATGGCCCTTCCCAAACCGGGGCCAGCTTTCCCGGGCGCTCTTGGTTTGAAGCCTCGTTGTTACGCAGTATGTAGTCTCCTATCTTGAAGTTGCAGAGTTTTACCCGCGTGTTGTAGTACTTTTGCATTTGTCGTTTGTAGTTCTCTTCACGCACTGCGGCTAAGTCTCTGCGTTCCTCGGTTAGCATAAGATCCAACCGTCTTTCCGCATCATTGTCTTCTGGCTGAATCAAGACCCTTGGCGAGGGTAGACCAATTTCGACCGGGACCATGGCTTCAGTGCCATAAGTGAGGCTGAACGGGGTTTCTCCCGTACTGGCCTTCTTCAGCGTTCTGTTTACCCAAAGGACGTGCGGAAGCTCGTCCACCCAGCCGGATCTGTGTTTCGATAGCCTCTTCTTGATGCCTTCGACGATGCTCTTATTTGCTCTTTCCACCTCACCATTACCTTGCGGGTGTGCCACTGAGGTAAAGGTGTGGGTGATTTGAAGTTCTTTTAGCCACTGTTGTAGCTTCTTGTCAGCAAAGTTGGTGCCGTTATCGCTCACCAAATTCTGTGGAAGTCCAAAACGACAAATAATAAATTCCCAAATAAATTTTTTGATATGTTTCGCGGTTGTTTGGGCTAAAGGTTTTGCTTCTATCAACTTGGTGAAGTAGTCGATGGCTACCACTAGGAACTGAACATTTCCTGCTGCTGTAGGAAATGGGCCTGTCACATCGATGGCCCACTTCTGAAATGGCCATGAAGAAGTGACTGGAACAAGTTCATTCCTCGGGCGGTGCGTGTTGGGTGCGTAAAGCTGGCAAGACCTGCATTTTCTGATGTATGCCAGTGCATCCGTATGCATCCCCGGCCAAAAGTATCCCGCGTTGTTTAGCTTGGCTACAACAGCGCGAGGACCTGCGTGTACTCCACAGATGCCTTCGTGTACTTCCCTTAGGAGGTAGTCGGCATCTTGGTTGTCCACGCATCTCAAGAGTGGGCCAAGAAAGTTACGTCTGTAAAGGATGTCGTTGACGAGCTGATAATTCAGTGCTTTACAGCGTAGTTTTCTTGCCTGTGTTTTTGACTCTGGTAGTGTTCCTGCTGCAAGGTAATTTATTATTGGTGTCATCCACGTTTCTGTACCGGTTTGGATGACACAAATTTCCTTGTGCGGGACTGATGGTGCTTCGAGGAGTTCAATGCGGATGTCCTTTCCCAAGTGGGTGAAGGCTAGTGATGCAAGCTTGCTTAACGCATCCGCAGATTTGTTTTCGCTGCGCTTGACGTGTTTGACTTTACAATCACTAAAATCACGCATAAGGGTTTTTGCCTGGGCGAGGTACAGGGCCATTGTGTCGTTCACAGCCGTGTACGTCCCATTTATTTGGTTGGCCACCAGCATGGAATCCACGTGGGCTTCCAAGTTTTTCACTCCCATCTTACGCGCAATTCTCAAACCGGCCAAGAATGCTTCATATTCGGCTTCGTTATTCGTACTTGGAAAATCCAACCGAATAGCGTAAGTATATTCTTGGCCTGCTGGGTTGGTTAATTTTAACCCTGCGCCTGAACCCTCGTTATTGGCTGCTCCATCAGTGTAGAGTCGCCAGACATCATTGATGTCCTGTGCTGGGGAGGGTTGAGCCTCCTCCTGGCACTCTTTCTCCCGCGAAGCGGGGACTTCTGCAATAAAATCGGCCACGCGGGTTTCTCTCCGCGATTGGTTTAAAAGCTTCCCCAAAATTTCTTTTTGGTTGGACGTCCGTTTCCTTACGCTTCCCTTTCGCCTTATGGCGAGGGTTTGCGTCGGTATCGGACTCCAACTCGTCATCTGAGTACTCGCAGTCACTGCTCATATTGAGGTGTTGGCGAGTACTGCCGAATTCGTCAGCCTGTTGAGCTGAACGCAAGCGTTCATCCAATTCGGCTTGGAATTCTCTTTGCCGTGCTTCGGCCCACGCCTTCACTTGATCTAGTGTTTGGCGAGGGGCCCTTGTTCGTTTTTCCAACTGGGTGTCGGTGAACCCCAGTGGAATATTTACTGCACTTGCCCCGGCTTTGGTAGTCGGGGTAGTGTTCGTAAGGATTGTATAACCGCCGGTATTCCCCCCAGTTGCTGGGGTTGTTACCGGGGTTTCTTGGTCGGTTACTGGCCTTTGGACCGGAGTAACGTTAACCATTTCTTCAGAAATTGTGAAAAAACTAAAATAGTTCTAGCTTTTATGCACGGATGGCGCCAATGAAGAAACACTAAGTGAACCCTGGACAGATTATAGATAATCTGGGGGTTAATTAATGTTTCCCACGGATGAGATCTAGCTGAGAAGGCTGTTCTTCAGGAGACCTGCAAAACAAACACCGTAAGCTCGTCACTGAGAAGGGGGGGTTCCTCCTTGTGACCACCCTCCGGCGTGAGAATCAGACTAGATTGCTCTGAATATAAGTGTATATTAAGAGATTGCTAGATAACTGGATAGCAGATGATCTTACCATTCCAAGATGTTGGAGTATTTATAGCCGAAGGTAGGTTTCCTAGAAGGTACAGCCGGCTGAATAGTATTCCTGTTCTACCAACAGTGGATTATGCACAGGCCATACTGGTTGGTGGATAGGTTACGGCCAACAGTAACAAAGTCGGCTGCACTATTCCACCAACTGTAGATTATGCACGTCCCACCTACTGTGGATTATACGCAGGCCATGCTGGTTGGTGAATAGGTTACGGCCAACAGTAACACTATTCTACCAACTGTAGGCTACGCACGCCCCTCAGTAAGAGTTGGTGAGTAGGCAGCGGCTAATAGTGACAAACAGTACTAGAGGGTGCTCCTCCTCGTACTGTTGTCGGTGAGCTGTCACCCTGTGATTGGCTCATGGGTTGTTCTGGTCAGATCGTCTGTCCTATCCATACCTTGGTAGGTATAGTACAAAAGATCTTTCAGAATCATACGGACTGGCTCATTTTGGCGGGATTGTTCCCGCCTTGCTCATTCCTTCATGTGACTACTGAAGTAGCTATTGCCTTGTGCGTGTAGCCCTGCTGTCTGCGGGTAGCCTTCCCTGATGGCTTGTATCCGCAACTGCGGGAACAGGCGGGGTACTTCACCATTGGGAGGCTTTCCCTGCGTGTACAGCTTGCGTACTGCGCGTAAGATTCTATGAGCATGGTGGGTCCTGCGGGAGCAGATGGCCTTCGCGCAGACGTCCCTATTCAAGGTGAGTCTTGCGGGACCAACTGGTCTCTGCTGGGACCTACCTCTTCACGTTGGAACGGGATCTTGATATGAAAGTCGATCTTATCTTTAAGTTATTAAATAAAACATAAAATATTGATTAGCTGGAATATTTATTTCACTTGATTATACTCAAATTTGTGTTGATCATGTCTTAATCCTTAAATAATGTATTAATTAATTGGGATACGTATTGCACCCAATTAGCACTCAAATCTAACTGATATTATTCAATGTAAACGTATAAAACATCAGGTAGCGTTTTGAAACAGTTTAATACCTTTATGCACGTTTAACCAATCATTGACTATTAGCTTAACGCAATTAGTTGCTAGTCAAACTAGTTTATCTTAGGCCTCTATGCTAGAGGCCTAGGGTTTGAAATGTGCTCCAAACACGCAACTATTAATCATTTATAGTGTAGGTGTTCAACTTTATTAAGACATTAAAAATAAAGAATATCAAAGAGTATATAAGTCTATCCATGTACATTTAAATAAGGGGCACTATGATTCCCAATCCAACAAGTTACAAATTATCTTATGGTATTTCTTATAAGGTACAACTAAAACAATACACGATCAATCACTTTTTAATAACATGCAAACAAAAGTGATGGTAATTTATACCCGGTATCCAATCCAAAGGATGGTCACCTGGCCTCCTACCTATGCGCTTATTCATTTTGAGTTTGGGTTTAGGTTAGGCTAGAAGCCTAGAATAGATCAATGGTCTATTAGGGGGGAGTTAGCCTAATGTGTTTGAAGGTAGGGTGGGGTGGTAATTACAAAATAGGGGTATTGTGGGACTATGACTACTCTAAGCGAAAAAAGATGGTGCTAATTAAGGTTATTTTCAACTATGTGCATTTACAATGTGTTTTGCTTATTTATAGATGACGTGGTGCATTTGTCGTGTTATAAGATAGGAATACGAGAGAATAACAGCTACATTTGCTTAATTACAAAATAGGGTGTTGTGGGCCAAAAAAATGGTGCTAATTAAGATCAATTTCAACTATGTACATTTACAATGCGTTTTGCTTAGCTATAGATGATGCGGTGCATTTGTCGTGTTATGAGATAGAAATACAAGAGAATATCATCAACATTTGCTTAATTACAAAATAGGGGTGTTGTGGGCCTGTGGCGACTTTGAGCGAAAAGAATGGTGCTAATTAAGATCATTTTCAACTATGTGCATTTGTAGTGCGTTTTGCTTAGTTATAGATGATGTGGTGCATTTGTCGTGTTATGACTTATGAGATAGGAATACGAGAGAATGCCAACTACATTTGCAAAATGAGAAGAGAAAATGGGGCGGTCTTCATTGGCACAGGCAACACGAGAGAGGGACGTTTAGGCCCCCTCATATTGTAGAAGGTCGAATTACTTCAATAACAATAACAACACTTTAAATTTAAAAGTAATAAAAAAATCACGAATCCCGCACAATTTAATGATATGATGACTAGAATCACGATGTTGTTTTGGTAACAAAGATTATAAAATTTAACCAAAACCTATGTTAGCAAGAGAACATGAGAAAATAAAAAAGGGAGAGGAGAAAACCATAATTTTTATGAACGGTTTGAAGTTTAATACATAATCAAACAAGTTAAAATTTATACATTTTTACGTCACTTGTTTCATAATAAAGTTTTTGAAAAAGTTTTGTGGTTGAATGTTGAACACGTATACTCTACACGTAATTTTATTTATGTTCAAACATAGTTATAATTTCTTATAAGATATGTTGAATAATATAAAATTTTAGATCTTATGCCAGTTGAACCAATGATAATTTATGGGTAGTGCTATTAAACCCACGTTGCTTACCAGCGTGCAGCTGTATATAACGTTGATATATATGGTAACTTAAAACTTGTGAGTTGTGTTCTTATTTTAATAATTTAAAAAATTTGCTAATCAACATTTAAATTTCATTTATAAAAATTTTTAAGTTTCTAACCGTTTTACAACAAAAATTTTATATTATATTTATCATTCTTTGCTAACTTTTCATTTTAAACTTTTATTTGAAACTAGGTTTTATGCATTATATTACGGGATTATTTTATATTATTTGTTTCTATTATTTGTTTATTTTTTGATTTTTTATTTTTTATTATATGAAAGTTAATAATATACTTATGATTTGATGATAATTATTTTACAAATAATTGAGATGTTATAACCCGATTTAAAAACTATATGGGTTTGATGAGACTCAACACCCGTTTATTTTTATTTACTATAAAATTGGTTTTTTATATATAAGTAACTAGTTTTTATCCCCCGTATTACGGGGGTTGTTTTATATTGTTTGTTTTAATATTTATTTATTTTTTGAATTTATATTTTTTTATTGTATCAAAGTTAATAATATATTTATGGTTTAATGATAAATTGTTTCACAAATAAATGAGATGTTATAACACGTTTTAAAAGCTATATGGTTTTGATGAGACCCAAAACCCGTTTATTTTCTTTACTATAAAATGGGTTTTTTAATTTAAATAATATATATATATATATCTTTTTTAAAATAAGTAAGATATTAATTTTTAGTATATTCTATTTTATAGGATTTTTACATCAATAATTTGATGAGAATAATTTTTTATTTAATGAGATGTTATAACCCGTTTAAGGAATATCTGGGTTTGGTAAAATCCATGCCCATGAATTCGGGTCAAATGCATGAGAAGCCTCTATTTAAAAATCAAGTAAATCTGGTGACTCCAAAAAAGGGGAGCGACCATATCGCGACACCTAGGATTTTTGTATCTTCGTTTATATATATTATAGATATATATATGTTTTTAAATAAATCAGATATTAATTTTTAGTATATATCCCTACTTTATAGAATTTTTTGAAGATATCAAATATTTGGTGATATTAGTTTTTAATTTAATGAGATGTTATAACCCGTTTAAGAAATATTTGGGTTTAATGAGACTCATATCCGTGAATTTGGGTCAAATGCATGAGAAGCATCCATTTAAAAATTAAGCAAATCTGATGACTCCAAATCTGATGACTCCAAATATTTGATATCTTCAAAAAATTCTATAAAGTAGGGATATATACTAAAAATTAATATCTGATTTATTTAAAAATTAAATATGGTACATGCACCAATCAGCCGGTGTCCCGATGATTGAGTGCTATGTGCCTTATGTCCAAGGCTTGATGCAAAACTACTATCGAGCCGGGGGTCTCATCGGAAGCAGCTTCTCTATCCCTATGGGGTAGGGGTAAGGCTGTCTACATCTTACCCTCCTCAGACCCAACAATAGCTTGACTATTGGTGGGATATACTGAGTACGATGATGATGATGATGATGATGATGATGATGACTCCAAAAATAAAGGGAGCGACCACATCGCGACACGTATGATTTTTATGGTTTCGTTTATATATATTATAGATTAGTTTTGTGACCAAACTGAAACATCTCACATTTTGCGACTATTTAAGACCACCATTTAGTTATAAAGTTTTAAGGTATTTCCCTTTAAACCTCCCAAATTTTGTGACCAAATCATATTAAATATATTTTAAACTAGGTTTTCTACCTGGTGCGTTGCGCAGAGGCAACTGGCAAAACCCCAACGTTAAAACCCGAGCGTTACGACGATAAATCGACACGAATTCGGTTAGTAATGGTTTCGTTCGTTATGATATAGACACCATTGGTGATTTTTGAGGGTTTAAACCCAAAAAAATAATTTGTCAAATAACATATAAAATCGTTAACATATAAGAAAACAAAACATTTAAGACGATGTTTACTTGGTTGGCAAACCCGGGTGGCAGGGCCGTCTCCAAGAATTTAAATATCTCGGCCGAGCCAAAATAAAAAGGCACATAGGCATTAACGAATAATGAATTATATAAGCTAATTTTTAGTGATGGAAACTAGGTATTCCGTCTTCGAGAATTTACACTAGCTAATTTTTAGTGATGACATATATAAGCTCATTGGCCTACCTCGATTTCTTTTTTGGATTAGTAGGTTTAGGAAAAAAACTTCCGAATACTATGTATATGGATGTGTTAGTGATGGAAACTAGGTATTCTGTCATCGCAGATGGCGGAATATGACGCTTTATCACGTTTTAATGTTTTTAAACAAGTAATGCTAGTAAATAAAAAATATATATGAATCAACATTATCTCTTAATTTATAAAGACACAATAATTATGCGTCAACCGGTTCCAAACATCATACATTTTAGTGTGGATTCATATGTAAATACCGATCATAAATCTACTTATAATTCCTTTATAAATCAAGTAGAGGGTTTAGTAATACTAATAGTAAAACTTAAAGGTTAAAAGTGTTTATGTTTAAATTAATATTAAAATAAGTGAGGGATCATTTTTGTCATATGCCAAAACTTAGTTTGAAACAATGAAACACATTCATGCTGCACATGCTTTCCAGTCTCCGACTATATCCTAATATTCCGGCGCCACGCTGTGAACCTTTCAGGCGAGTTTTAAACACTAAAATTAAAGACTAAATGGACCAATTAACGGTGTCATTTGACTCAGGATCTTTTACCGATAAATAAATATATATATATATATATATACATAAAAAAGTTTGGGCCCCGAAAACTAGGTGCCTCGGCCGAAGGTCCGGCTCGCACACCCCATGAGCCGGCCCTGCCGGGTGGTGGTAAAACTGAAGCGTTGTCGGTCCCGGGCATTAAGGCGGTAACTTGACATGTATTCGATCGGTTTTGATTACGAGCGTTACGGTACCGAAACTAACAAATGAAAAAAATATAAACACTTGAGGTGGACCAATGACAAATTTGGGTATGATGAGTAGTTTTCATTACGTTTATTTTGGTAGCTGAACTAAATACGGAAAAAAAATAAAAAATTCACCAACCAATATGGTGCCGCCAAGTGGCCCAATGGACCACTTGGAGCACCAAACTTTTTGATTATATATAGTAGTAATATACTACGAAAACTTTTATTGACCTCGATATTTTGAGACAAATTCACGAACTTTTCATCACTGTCATCTCCCGCAGAATTTTGAATTTTACTTGTGTTTTGTTGTTTTCCAACTTTTTTTCCATTTTGAAATGTATCAAATATCTACAAAAATATAAAAACATAATAATAATTCTGTAAATTCGCGAGGTTGGTAAAAGTATCAATCAGGGCATGGATGATGCAATTTTGATAGAAATTCAGTTATAGAGTACCGACAACTCCCCCCAACGCGCTACTTAGACGGTTAGACACTCAAATATTCACTTGTTAATCCGTCAGTAATGCTTATTTGTTATGTAAATTTAAATCCCGGTAATAAAAATTTACAGAAACTAACATTATATATTTCTCAATTCTCATGGCAAACTTGCATTACTATCAGTTTCAGTGTACGTCTCATCACATAGCTAACCATTAACCAATTCAATCCTTTGGCTTAACAAAATAGACAAAAATTAATTATTTATATATTTCAACATTAAATCTTTGTAACTCGAACATTTCCATCACATGTTTTAAACCGTTACAGTTTATTATAAAAACAAAGTTGTTCACAAAGTTTACCGGTTTGTATCCCAACTTACACACATTAATATCGAGCCATACCAACGGTACCATTACAATTAATTTAACCACTTTAACAAAAGATATGTAATTTGAAAAACTTAACACTCTATCTGACTTTAGATCAACGTACTACTCGTAACTTGTTGCAAAACGACACCATAATTAAATTCAAATTACATAATATATTATTAGAAGAATGATCAGGAAAAATCAATACATTGTCATTTTTTACGTCATCTATTATGATAAGACAAACGAGTTCCAAGACCATATATCACCTTCGAATTTTAATACCTAGACCACCAAACAAATGATAAAAATTACAACATCAAAGGGCAGTTCGGTTGATCTCGAAAGGGTGGTTTGGAGGAGATCTAATACTCAAGGGTTAAGTTTGTTTAATTAGTTTTATTTTATTGTTTAAAATAAAGATAATGTTTAATTTGAAATTTGAGTCGGTAGATGTGTTTGAAAAGGATTAGGACTTGGGGTATTATATAAACCCATTTAGTTGTTTCTTTGTTTTATATATGTAATCTTTCTGTCGTTTTCTTCTTAATAAGAAAGAGTCGAACAAAGTTGTTCAACGATTGGTGTGTTTTGGTTCTTGATATTTGCTTGCCAATTTAACATAGGGTATATAATATGGAGGTTAGGTCGAGTAACGAGTGAAACTACTTGTTATACATAGCAAATTAACGAGTCATCTTTCGTTTACGTTTACTGGTTTGAATTGGTTGATGTTGGGTTGACATTTGTGAAATGTTTGCGTTTCTAACTATAGATCAAATTATTGATGGGTTACACCAAGAGAAGTACTTGTCACAACTTGTACTACAACGACAAATGACGTCTAAAGTTTAGGTGGGATTACTATCCGAAATTAGCAATGAGTTACCGATGACCTGTAGTAAATCGGCCCTCACCGACAAACATCTGAAAAAACTAAACGAGAATCTTATCCCCAAAGTGACATGTACACACACTTACACAATATGTTATGTGATATATTCAACTCTGCATATGAAAGATGAAAATGTGATGATCAAATGGCGATGTATATATATATGATCTTCAAGAATCGATGAGCATATCCATGTGTTCACCATGCAATATCCAAACCCCCAACATTATTATTCTTATTAATTAATTTCAAAAAGTATTATAGCCATGTTAGGCCATGCGTGGTGGAGGGGCTACAAATGGGGGTGAATAGCGACATGTGGTGCCCAGTCAGCAAATGGTGAGAATTTGTTTTTGGGGTGTAATGGTGTAGGGTCTATAAACTGGACCCACAGTGTCTTTTTTTATTATTTTCATTTTATAATTAAACTAAACAAATAAAAACCAATTTATTTAAATAATTAAATAAAAATGCATTAAAATTAAAAAGAAATACAAAAAAAATACATAACTAAAAACATACATAACAAAAAATTTTAAAAATACATAACTAAAAAAAATACTAATATCCATAATATTCGCGCATTTTTTCAATTCGTTGTCGTTGCAATAATACGGCCTCTTCGTGTAACCCGACCGCTTTGAGGGATTCGTATTCTTTACTCATTTCCCTCAATTTCAACATAGTGGCAATCTTTTCTTGTTGTTTGTTGGTTTCTCTCATGGCATCGTTGAGTTTCTCAGCAAACTTTTCGTGCTTTTTGATGATTTCTCTCATGGTAGCGGTGAGTACCACGGAATTCGGTTGGTTCGGGTTGTTTCTAGGATTCATTTTGCTAGATTTTTTGAATGTGTATGTTTATATAGATATGAAATGGAGAAGAAGGATATGAAATGGAGAAGAATGTGTATGTTTATATAGATATATATCTACCTATTATAATAAAGTAAAATAATTGTGACGCATGTCAGTTTGTGGTTAATCCTTACAATTTTTTTCCCTTCAAAACTTATATATGGCAAATATAAAAAATTATTCACTTTCCTTTTACATTTTATTTGTATTATATCTAATTAAACTATTCTTTTTTATTTAAACTCTATTTGTATTATATCTATACATTTTTATACAAATAAATATTTACATATTATACTAATATACATTGTTAGAATATATTTCACAACATACTTGATGAAATTCAAAAATCTACAACAAACCATGTTTATTAAATATTGAAAATTTGTGAAAGACTTTAGTTATATCTTTCACATCGAAAGACCTCATTGTTTTAAATTTTCCTTCAGTGACATTGCTTCATTATCGTATACGGATTGTAGAACAACTCATTCTCGATTTAAAAGTCAAATATATTTGATGATATAATACAACTATATTTGTAATACATTTTTTACATAATATAAAGAGGCTTAGTTATCTTTTTTTTATTTATATTAAATTATTCGTTGTAATTTATACATTAATTTATCCCGTGTAATACACGGGTTTCTAAAGCTAGTATATATATATATACTAGTAACAGTGCCCACGCGTTGCGGCGGGAATACATCGATGATTCGGTTGGCACCATAACAAACCTAACCGTTGCCAATCTGCACAAGTTAATTTAACACGTTTATACCAGCTTGTCCCCACTATATCTTCAACCCATCATACTTCTTTTACGGCTATGACAATTTACAAACCTTGTCCTATAATGGAGTTTGCTATTATGAGTTTTTTTATATATAATAGTGTTGCATTTTTACACTTTATTTATAAACTACAAAATTCATCTACAGTCAATGATCCAATTATCATCCAATTATCATAAAAGAGTATAACCACAATATAAGTTGTTTGGCATTGCCTATTCAAAACGCCTATCAAAACCTTTAAAAGATACTATTTCATGTGTGTTGTTTTGAAAACGCAATAAGCAGATGAACAATAATACTTAACAAAACTGATAAAAACAATACTGGTAAACAAAAAAGTACTGGATTATCTTCTACAAATTATACAATTTAATCCAAATTATAAACAACCTAGAGCAGTATACTCATCTACGAACATTTACACTTTATTTTCATCACATTTTAATTAAGCGCCCCTAACATTTTCAAAAAAAAAAATTAAAATAAAGTCTTAGTAGTATATGTTTAAACTCAAACCTTTTGTGTTACTTAACAATCAATCCAAGCATCATCACCAAAACCCTCTTTTATCATTGCAACATGGGCAACCATGTAATTAAACTTCAACATTAAATAATGTTGGTGGAAGCTTTGATTTTGCAATCCTTGCACCCTTCTGCACAACAACCCACATATCATGCACACTTATGTTTCTATCTCTTGTGGTCTGAACATGTAAAATCAATAAATTAGCTAAAAATAAAAATAGGCAAAACAGGTTTGACGGTCTCAAAATCGACTTGTGAAGGTTGACCCAAATTGGTCAGAATTAGCACCAAATATGAATTACACATAGGGCTGTTCACCAACATTGACCCAAACTTGGTCAACCACACTAAAAAATAACTTTCACCAAAATAGTCATAATTATCCAGAAAACATGATTGACCTTCACAAAGTCAACATTGTATGATATGTTCGAGTTAAATATGATTAATGAGTTTGTGTCCACACGACCCATTTAATAATATTTTTTGAAAGAAAAAAAGAAAGAAAAAACTTTTAAGAACGTATGCAATATAGGTGAAAAGCTCAAATTACCTCAAATAGTTTACCCGAATCCATTTATGTTAGAACACGATTTGACCCAAAACATGTTGACACATTTTGAAAATCAAGCCATTTTAAAAAAAATAAGAAAATCAAAAAGGAAATAAGTTGACACTTTTTATAAACGACCCGTTTGTGTTACAATATTCGTTAGCCTTTTTATAAATCAAGTAACTTTCAAAAATATTCATGAAAATTTTAAGCTAACAGTTTCAGACCTGAGTTCATTGTTTTTGGACATTTTTTAGCCTAAAAGTTTCCAGCCAAAACCAAAAGCAAACCAAACCCATCGTGAAAACCAAAAACCGAACCGAGCCCATTTTAAAAACTGAACGGAACCAATTGTGAACCAAACACTAAAAAAAACAAAAAACAAAGCCGAGCTGAACTCATTGTAAAAACCGAAAACCTAAAACTAAAAAAAACGAAACCGAACTCATCTATAAACTGAACCTAAAAGCAAAAACAATGAACTCTTTTAAAAAATATTCATGAAAATTTTAAGCTAACAGTTTCAGGCCCGCGTTCATTGTTTTGGGACATTTTTTAGCCTAAAAGTTTTCAGCCAAAACCAAAGGCAAACCAAACCCATCGTGAAAACCGAAAACCGAACTGAGCCCATTTTAAAAACTGAACGGAACCCATTGTGAACCAAACACTAAAAAAACAAAAAACAAAACCGAGCTGAACTCATAGTAAAAACCGAAAACCTAAAACTAAAAAAAAAACTAAACCGAACCCAGTTTTTTAGTGTAAAAACTAAAAAATGTAAGGGCTAACAATGTTAGTGTAAAACTAAAAAAAAAAAAACTAAACCGAACCGAGTTCAATATTAGTGTAAAAGGTAACCAGCTTTTTATTATGCACCGGCTAACAATGTAAGGGCTTTATGATTCTTTGTACTAATGTTTATTCAAAACTAAAAAGAAATAACATCAATTTTTGAAGTAAAAATGTAAAATAAGTAAATAGCCTTCTGCTTTAGTGACATCACTCGCAAAGGGCTGAGAAGCATATTCTTGTATGTTTGAGAAAAGCTTTTGAAGTCGTAACTCGGTTATTTTCATTTGCTCTTGGGCCGCATTGTCAAACTAGGCAATCGGCCTGTTTGCAAATTTTCTCTACAAAAATAGCATAACATACTAACATCAATCAATAGGTAGCATAACTTAAATAGAAAATAAGCATATATTCATGTGACATATTACCTTTAACTCAGATAATTATATTTCAGGAGTGCTCCTTCCATATGCATATATAAAAAGGCCTTTTTATCCTTGTTCAAGTTCAAAGCATACGCTAAATAATAAGTGAACTGGTTCATACGACACATACACTACACAGAATAAGTGAAATAGACATTCTTTATACCTCTAATGTGTGTTAGTCATTAGTAAGAAAGAGATCCACGTCTACTTTTACAGCAACTAAACCAGGTAGTGATGTTCCTGCACCAAGTGGCAAATTTAACATCATGTTATGATGTTAACTTTAAGTAAATGATGGTTGCAAACACAATATATGATAACAAAATATTCATATTTATTATTTCCATTTACCAGCATGCAAACCTTCAAGAAAACATAAATAGGTAGGTCGTCGATATAAACCAGTGTAAGAAAGTTAAACAAACAGGTGATACAAATAAATCAACCACAATCTAAAAAGCAACCTAAACATCAAAACTACATTACACTTTCATGAACTCAAAATCACAAATATTGAAATACAAAATTCAATCCCGAAAACACAAATACCCACACCTATAATCACCATATCTGGAAGTGGCATTTTGACCACATGATTTTCGTGATAATGGCCGTCCTTAGATCAAACTGGAATCAATAACACAATACGGAAAAGGTAATTAATTACCAAAATAGGATTGAATACTTGTATTAGAATTACAAACCTAGACCGATTGGAGGATGATATGATCGCCTGAATCGACTGAAGAATCTAGGGAGCAAGATAGAGAATTGTGAAACGATGTTTTGGGATTCCAATTGAAACTGATCAGATATAAAAGATGTTAACAAACAATTGAAGTGGCGATTAAAACAACTGAAAGAACAATTAAAGTCATCGGAGACTAATATGTAACTGAAGGATTGACGGGATGATGTCGTCGGCAGGGAGGGAACAATTAATATTACCGCGTCTTCCTAGGTTAGGTTACGTTAGGTGAAGAGTTGATGTAATATAGATAATATAGATATTGTTTTAGTTAATTTTTTTTTATTGTTGACCGTGACAACGGTCAAATTATTAAAATATTATTATTTTTGGGATTACTCCATAAAATAGTAACCAACTTTGAAAGTTGTTCCAATGATCACTGATGTAAACTTCTTGTTCCAATCAAGTCATTGAACTTTCATTTTTATTCCAATCCTAGATATTTTACCTGGATAGCAGGTAATCTAGGTTTTTTTTTAAATTTTTCAATGTTTTTACTTTGCATAATAACTTTTAAAGGTTGCGAAAATTATTAAAAATGCGAAATATAATTTAAAAATTCTGAAAATTTGCAAAAAAAAGTTCGGAAAATTGAGGTTCGGGTTAGAACGGGTCAAGGTCGGAACGGGTTAAAACGGGTTTCGGGTCAGTTTTTTCTTTTTTCTTGAACCAACGAATTAGCGCGTTTCAACACGTTACAGCTCGTTTTAACAGCAAAAGTTCGTTTAAGCGATTTTTTCAATTCGTTTCAGCACTCAACAGCTCGTTTAAGCGATTTTTCAGTTCGTTTCAGAACCTAACAGCTCGTTTAAGCGTTTTTTAGTTCGTTTCAGTACCTAACAGCTCGTTTTAGCGGTTTTTCAGTTCGTTTAAGCACCTAACAGCTTGTTTAAGCCGTTTTTCAGTTCGTTTCAGCACCTAACAGCTCGTTTAAGCGATTTTTCGATTTGTTTCAGCACTTAACAGCTCGTTTAAGCGATTTTAAGGTTCGTTTCAGCACTTAACAGCTAGTTTAAGCGATTTATTAGTTCGTTTCAGCACCTAACAGCTCGTTTAAGCGATTTTTCAGTTCTTTTCAGCACTTAACAGCTCGTTTAAACGATTTTTCAATTCGTTTCAACACCTAACAGCTTGCTTCAGCACCTAATCGCTTAAACGAGCTGTTAGGTGCTGAAACGAACCGAAAAATCGCTTAAACTAGCTGTTAGGTGCTGAAACGAACTGAAAAATCGCTTAAACGAGCTGTTAAGTGCTTAAATGAACCGAAAAACCGCTTAAACGAGCTGTTAGGTGCTGAAACGAACTAAAAAATCGCTTAAACGAGTTGTTAAGTGCTGAAACGAACTGAAAAACCGCTTAAACGAGCTGTTAGGTGCTGAAAAAAACTGAAAAATCGCTTAAACGAGCTGTTAAGTGCTGAAACGAACTGAAAAACCACTTAAACGAGCTGTTATGTGCTGAAACGAACTGAAAAACCGCTTAAACAAGCTGTTAGGTGCTTAAACGAACTGAAAAACCTCTAAAACGAGCTGTTAGGTGCTGAAACGAACTGAAAAAGCGCTTAAACGAGCTGTTAAGTGCTGAAACGAACTGAAAAACCGCTTAAACGAGCTTTTATATGCTGAAACGAACCAAAAAATCGCTTAAACGAGCTGTTAAGTGCTGAAAAATCGCTTTTGCTGTTAAAACGAGCTGTAACGTGTTGAAAACACGCTGATTCGTTGGTTCAAAAAAAAAAGAAAAATCTGACCCGAAACACGTTTTGACCCGTTCCGACCTTGACCCGTTCTAACCCGAACCTCAATTTTTCAAAAAAAAATTTCAAATTTTCGGAATTTTAAAATTATATTTCGCATTTTTACTAATTTTCGCAACCTTTAAAAGTTATTATGCAAAGTAAAAACATTGAAAAATTAAAAAAACCTAGATTACCTACTATCCAGGTAAAATATCTAGGATTAAAACAAAAATAAAAGTTCAATAACCTAATTGGAACAAAAGTTTTTATCGGTGACCTAATTGGAACAACTTTCAAAGTTGGCTACCATTCTATGGATTAATTTTTAAACAAACTTGGGCGACAACAACCCTCCGCCCCCGCCCCTTTTCGCCCAAAAATCGTAGAGGGGGGGGGGGGGTGTTCCAACCCCTTGTCACCCTTTCTCGCCCTTTTCCTCGCCCCATTACGGATTGCCTTAGGGGGGAAATTGTGGAACATGTAGTCGAATTGTTATGAACCATATTAGTCCTTCATGGCCCAACTTAGCAGCTCATTTTGTTGGAAGTAATTTCAGACTCCAAGTCACAAGTCGGTGAACTTGAGGGACCAATATTGACAATTAGGTCATAGTGGTTGTGTTTCCTAATTACATTATGTTTTCTAATTCACCTAATGACAGGATTATGGTGTTGAAATTAGTACTAGGAGAGGAAGTAGTGGCAGTAGTCTCCGCCTACGCGCCTCAAGTAGGCCTAGGGGATCAGCAAAAGAGATAATTTTGGGATTGCCTAGACGCAGTGGTAGGGGGCATACCTAGGGGGGGAGAGGATTTGCATAGGAGGTGATTTTAATGGACACATTGGTAAGGCTAAACATGGTTTTCAAGCCGTTCATGGGGGTTTCGGTTTTGGTGATAGGAATGACACCGGAACAGATCTTCTAGAGTTTGCGGTGGCACATGACCTAGGTATTATAAATTCTTTTTTTAGGAAACAAGATGCTCATTTAATCACTTTTAGCAGTGGCGGACGCGACACGCAAATTGACTACCTTTTGATGAGGCAAGGAGACCGACGTTGGTGGAAGGACTGCAAAGTCATACCTGGGGAGGCAGTTGTGACTCAACATCGACTACTAGTGACAGATATAGCCTTCAGAAATAAGGTGACTGTTCGAGAGAAGAAAGGTACACCGAGAATTCGATGGGGAAATTTGAAGGATGAAAATCTCCTACTGTTTAAGGATAAACTTATGCTGCATACGCGGGCTCGACTAAATGGGGACTCAACTCATATATGGGAAGCCATGGAGACAAAGATCATCCAAGTAGCAAAGGAGACTCTCGGGGTCACAACAGGAAAGACAAGTGGGCATAAGGAGTCTTGGTGGTGGAATGACGCAGTGCAAGACAAGATAAGGGACAAACAAGGATGTTTTAGGGAGCTAATGAGGTGCACGAATGAGGAGGAGCGAGTGGAATTGAGGGACAACTACAAAACGGCCAAGATACAGGCGAAGAAGGCAGTGGCGGAAGCAAAGAAGGCGGCCTTTAAACGGATGTATGAAAGTCTAGAAACAAAAGAGGGGGAACATGCTATGTTTAAGATTGCCAAAGCCATGGAGCGTAGAAGGCAAGATCTAGGACCGGTGAAGTTCATAAAGGATACAGATGGGCATGTACTGGTCAAGGAGCAGGACATCAAGCTAAGATGGCAAACCTACTTCCACAATCTTTTTAACAATGAGACAGCTTTCCAAGAAGAACATGACAACACAAACTTTCAACGACAACAATCGAATAACTGCTACTGCCGTCGGATCACACGAGAAGAGGTGAAGGATGCACTTAGGAGGATGGGAAGGTCTAAGGCGGTTGGCCCAGACAACATACCCATCGAGGTGTGGAAGTGTCTGGGGGAGGAAGGAGTCATGTGGTTAACTACTCTGTTCAATAGTATTCTCAAATCAGGTAAGATGCCAGACCAGTGGAGGAGCAGCGTTGTAGTTCCTATCTATAAGAACAAAGGAGACGCCCAATGTTGTGGTAACTACCGAGGAATCAAAATACTAAGTCATACTATGAAGCTATGGGAAAGAGTGATTGAGGGTAGACTTAGACGAGAAACTCAGGTTATGGTCAACCAATTTGGCTTCATGCCGGGGCGTTCCACCACAGAGGCAATACACCTTATAAGAAGATTAATGGAAAAGTATAGGGAGAAGAAGCGTGATCTACATATGGTGTTTATTGACCTATAAAAGGCCTACGACAGGGTGCCACGACAGGTGCTCTGGGAGTGCTTGGAGGGTAGAAGAGTGCCCAGGAAATACATAGAGATAATTATGGATATGTATACCAGGAGTGAAACAAGTGTCCGTGCGCCAGTGGGGGATACTGATTTCTTTCCTGTAGAGGTAGATCTTCACCAGGGGTCAGCATTGAGCCAGTTTCTTTTTGCAGTAGTCTTGGATGAGTTGTCAAAGTCGATTCAGGGGACTCTCCCGTGGTGCATGATGTTCGCAGACGATATTGTGTTACTTGCTGAGAAAAAACAAGATCTAAACATGAGGCTTGAGGAGTGGCGAACAACCTTAGAGACAAAAGGTTTAAAGATTAGCCGATCTAAGACGGAGTACCTCCACTGTGATTTTGGTGGGATAAACGACAATGAAGACACACAGATCACAATTGAAGGGCAGGTGGTCCCGCAGGTAACGAAGTTCAAGTATTTAAGATCTTTTGTACAGAGCGATGGGGAATTAGACAGTGATGTGACCCACCGAGTTCAGGTAGGATGGTGTAGATGGAAAGCAGCCACAGGTATATTGTGCGACAAGAGTTTCCCGACTAAACTAAAGGGAAAATTCTATAGGGTGGCAGTTAGACTTGCAATGCTATATGGAACAGATTGTTGGGCCATCAAGAAGGCACAAGTGCGGAAGATGGAGGTAGCAGAAATGAGAATGCTACGTTGGATGTGTAGGCACACAGGGCTAGACCGAATAAGAAACGTTGTGTTTCGCGAGAGATTAGGGGTGGCGAACATAGTAGACAAGATAAGAGAGTGGAGATTGAGATGGTTTGGACATGTAAAGAGAAGACAGACGACGAATCCTGTTAGATCCGTAGAAAACATTACTATAGAGGGGAGGAGGGGTAGAGGACGACCGAAATTGACTTGGGATGAGAGGATTAGGCATGATTTGATAGACTTAAACCTCTCCGAGGACATGGTTGATGATAGGAATTCGTGGAGAAGTAGAATTAAAGTTAAGGATTTTTAGAGAGAATTGAATACCTTAGGGCTTAGACTTAACTTATTTAGGCCACATACCATAATGGTATTTCCCTTACATATATTATTATTATTATTATAATTATTATTAGCTTTTATATAGCTGTTAAACTGTGATCTTATTATTAATATTATTATAATTAGTAGTAGTTTTTATATAACTGTTAAACTTTGATTTCCTTTATTTTGCTTTATTTTCCTTTATTTTGTTTCATACACATGTACTTAGAGCCGAGTGTCTCTCTGGAAGCCACCTCTTTATTCCTTTGGATAGAGGTACGGTGTGCCTACATCCCACCCTCCCCAGACCCTACTTATAGCTTTGCTGTCGGTGGGATTTTACTGGGCATGATTGATTGATTGATTGATTTCTAATTGTATTGTAATCATAATAGGTAATGTCTTTGATAGCAAGTTAGGTTAGTCCTATATAAACATGTCATAGTTAGACATTATAGAATGTGTGGTGTGAGGTGTAACCGAGTGAGGGTTCATCTAAGACACACACACACGAGATGTAACTGAGTTAGGGTTCATCAAGAGTCAAACCGAGTTAGGGTTTGAGAGAGTTTGTAATCAGTTTTTTGAGTTAGATTCTCTGATTAATATAAACGAGAGTTATTCGTTTAATTCGTTTGTTGATTATCGATACGGGACTTTAATTCGTGTGTTATTTCTTTTATTGGTTAAAAACCAAGGGTTTGATTATTTTTTGGTTTTAATTTTGGTTGAACAAGACGGTTTAATACATAGTTTGTTTTATTTACGGGTTGAACGAGTTATGTTATATGACCTAAGGGTTTGATATGTTGGATCGAACCGGGTACTCAATAAGAAGATCAAGAAGATTGATGTTCGCTCGATTAGATGACCGGAAGCGCAGCCAAAGGAGTGGTTATGTGTTTTCATACGAACGAGTGAATGGTCGGGAACATGGTCATAGAGGTAATCGAGTTCGGGAGAGCCGAAAGAACACAGTCATGGATCAAGAGGAGTTCCGGGAGGTCAAGACCGATATGATGAAGACCGAGATGATAAGGACCAATATGGTTGTGAAAGCCGAGAAGGTCAAGATCGTGGGTCAAATCACACGGTTCAAAGAAGACAAGTTTGGAGACAAATATTCGCATATTTCGAGTCAGAAATTAGGGGTGATTTTTGGAAGTAATTCGGACTCCAAGTCACAAGTCGGTGAACTTGAGGGACCAATATTGTTGGAAGTAATTATGTTATGTTTCCTAATTGTATTGTAATTATAATAGGTAATGTCTTTGATAGCAAGTTAGGTTAGTCCTATATAAACATGTCATGGTTAGACATTATAGAATGTGTGATGTGAGGTGTAACCGAGTTAGGGTTCATCCAAGAGACACACACGAGATGTAACCGAGTTAGGGTTCATCAAGAGTCAAACCGAGTTAGGGTTTGAGGGAGTTTGTAATCAGTTTTTTGAGTTAGATTTTCTGATTAATATAAACGAGAGTTATTCGTTTAATTCGTGTGTTGATTATCGATACGGGACTTGACATTTAACGAGCACAATAAGACAGTAGATCTGATGTTCATGAATATAATGCACAAGAGTTTGGGAGAATAAGGCGTGAATGAATATTGTTAAAAGCCTATTGGTTTCTTCTTCTTATGTTACTCTGTGATTACTGGTTCTCCCATCCCCTTTTATGTTACTTGTTTCTATATTGCTTCTAATCTCTTAGTTGTAATCATTTCATGAAATCAGTATAGTTATAGTTGATTAAAGTTTCATTAGATTGCTACTCTAGTCTATGTTATGGTTATATCGAATCACTTCACAAATGCTAGAATCAAATTAAAATTTAACGCTATTACTCATACCAAAACCATTTTTCATTTAAACAGTTATTGTTATATTTTATTTAATATAAATTTATAATAATATTTACCAACAATAAATCATGATTATTTGTATTAACAATAATAAAAATTATTAATAAATAACATATTATCTAATTAGTATAAAAAGAAAGCTTGTTTTGCTGACTTTTGTATATGTATATGTTATTATTGTTTTGTGTTAGAAGAATAGCTTTCATTGTATCCTGATGGTTAAGTAGTTAGGTTGTACAGTTTTGGCTTATATTTTTTGGTTTGCCATGTGTTATACACGTGTCCTCTTTTGCTTTTATCCGTTGCTATCCCATTTTCTCTCTCTCACCCTGTATTCTCTCTGTTCATAAATCGATTGTGGTGTTGGAACCCTTGGTGGCGCCGGACAACAGTCGTGTATGGATCTCAGATTACGTGAGCCACTACCAAGACAAAGTTCATTTTGCCATTAAGGTAACCTGCCGGTTTTTCGCTTGATTGTGATTATGGTTATGCTAAGTATTAAGGGTAAATACTAAATAAATTGATTCTGTGAATAGGTTGGTGAATTATAGGGATGGTCTGAATCCTTCCTTGAATGGTTTTTTTCGGGTTGGGTTTCTTTTTTATTTGACATGCTAATGAAGATAGAAATCAAAGAATTCGAACAATAGTTCTATTGCAGTGTGCATTCAGTAGTTATAGTTATAATGAGGTTTTAAGTTTGATAACTTTTGACGCCTAAGTTGAGCAACATAAATTGAATTATAAAACAAGGTCGGTGACGCGTGTTGCAGGTAAGCCGTAATCTATCGTTTTCAGGTTCCTCTTCAGAACCCTTGGTAGTTATGGTGTCGTCGCACCAGTTGCGTTTGTGTTTGCCGATTGTGATATTCGGCTTTCTTGAAAAAAATTATGATGATCTATTGTATTGGGGTTTCGATTCGGAACTGTTGGCAGCGGTGGAGTGGTGGTAGTAGTAAGTTGTTTGTTTTTGGTGCATGTGATCTGTCATTATTTGGGTCACAACTTTACGGTTTTACGTTCCTTAGATAGACTTGGTTGTTATGTAGTGTATATCGTTTACTCGCGGGTTTACAATCATCCTTTGATCTGTTTGTTTACTGGCGGGTTATGTTCCTTAGATAGACTATGATTTTAACGTATCTATTGTTGAACAATATAAGCTCACATTTAGTCTACATGGCTTGGCTGCTAACCGGATATGATGATAATGTATTTGAGCCTAAATAAATATCTAGGAAAACACAGTTGTTTAACCAAGTTGATACAAGTTAAATGCAACATTTGTACATCAGTTTCGCTTATTTAAGTTTTAAACTTTTATGTCAGCAGGAAAATAGAGGCCATTCATATCACATCCGGATGCTAAGGTATGCATTTCATGTCTTATTGTTACAAAACCTAGAACTGCATAATATGGTCTTTAGTGTTCTACTTAGATGTGTACAAACGAGGTATTTTTCGAAATGATTCCGCTGCTTTGGGATCAATTAATTACAAACAAAAGTGTATCACTTTATGATTCTTTGAATTAGTATTTTGGTGAACTAAGTACTGTTTAAAATGGATCAACAGTAATGACACGAAAGGTTTTAAGTGGTGGTGCTGCTGCTGCTGCTGCTGCTGCTGCTTAACCTTACAGATTAGAGTAATTTTTGGGATGTGTTTTTGACACCCATTTATTGTTGGATTACCAATTATTAGTGAATGCAAACAATTGTTTCTTTGCTTTTCATCAGGTGGCTTCTGAGTTAGATATATGCTACTACTTGGGAAGCTTCATATAAAGGTAAGAAATTCATTTATCTTGATAAGATACACATGTTACTTTTCTATTTGTATGTTCAACTATATCCACTGTAAAGACTTAACAATGGGTGGTTTCCAAATTGTAGCATAAAATTGCAATACTGTATTTTTAGTTTTAAGTTGAATTAACAGGTCCTTGACTTTTGGTGTAATTTTGATCGAAATATGTGATTTAACTTATGACACCCCTTATTTCTTGCAGTAACTAAAGCTGATGCAATTCCATATGTCTGCATGCTGCTGAAGAGATGTCTGCCTGTTGCAGGAGGCAGTTAACTGTACCACAAGTCTGCAAGTTAGAACTGATAATATGTAACCGCATAAGTTAGAACTGATATATCTAACCGACCAACAACTTAGAACTGATAATATGTACCTGCATAACCAATCCCGGCTAAACGCGCCTGGTCAACCACTAGTTGTAAACTAAAACAAAAATCAATATGCTTAGGTTTCATGATCCCTCATGAAGAAGTCCATCTCTCTTTCTACTCTATTTCTACGGTAGAAACTCGATAAATTAATACTCAATTATTTAATAAACTCTCTGAGATAATATTTTTTGCCGGTCCCGATTCGGGGATAGGGTGCTAAACTAATAATTCGCTAAAATTATAAGATAATACATTTTGATAATTTCTTTAGACTCCATATAAAATATAAATTAATAATTCTTTATATATAGCATATTACATGAATGATTTATGAAGGTTTCTTGAAAAATGACTCAATTGTCTTTTGTTTTTTGTTGAAATCAATTTCCCCTTGAATCTCGTCTCTAATTTTCCTTAGCATGGTAAGAATTTCTTGTGTTGTTTTCTCATTGCTTAACAAGAAATTGTTCAATGTAATTACCGCTTTAATAGCTTCGTTTCGCGAAGGGGGCTCCATTATAGAACTTTCATCATCTTCTTCATCGATATCATCTTTATTAACTTCAATAACACTTTCAATAATTTCTTCATCAGTCAATAACTGTGCAACTACATTAATTCCAATAACGCTTTCAATAATTTTAATAAATTAGTAATTATTAATTTATCGATTAATTAATAACTCTTTTAATTAATAAATTTTGGTGGTCCCAAGTGTATTATTTTATAGAGTTTCTACTGTATATGTTGTGAATGTTGATGTGTGTAAAACTATACACATTATTTATATCATTTACCCCCGATTTTATACATTTTTCATAACAAATCCATTGAGTTTGACACTAAATCATTTGTAACATGGATTTGTAGTTTCGAATGACGAATTGGCCTAAATAAACAAGAAATAACGACCAAAAGAACAAAATTCAGAAACCGAACAAAACCGAGAATGAAGAAACAATGTCCGAAATGGGTTGGTCCAAAGAAACATTAATGAACAACCGCAAGAAAGAACGAAGTTGGAAGAAATGAAGATCAAAAGCAAAGACAAGACTTGGCGATAAAAGAATAATAAGACACTTGCAAATCTTATGTGTTGCAACGACACTATCAACCGAACCTTATGACCCATAAAGATTTCCAGACAAAGCATTAATGAGCAAGCATAAGAGTCAAAATCCAGAAGACCTATACTTGACACTTATGGGTTGTAAACACCCTTATGACCCTTAAAGAAACATCGGTCATTTTTTTATCTGCAAAAGTCTTTGTCGGTGCAACCAGATCCAAAAAATCCGGAATAGATAATATCAAGGCATTTGAAAGCGACACATATGAGTCATAAAGCCAGGTTACGGCCCATAAAGACTGGCATTAAGAAACAAGATCCGAAAAATCTGGAGTTGAAGATAAGATCTCTCAAAAGTTACTTTTGTGGGTCATAAGGATAATATTGAAAACATTACGACCCATAAGTATTCCAGATTTTTACCTATAAATAGCAGTCTCGAGTTTCAGCCAAAACCGTCCCTCTTCTAGCATATCTCTTCTCTTGTTTGCTGAATAAACTCCAAATGATTGCCAAGGAGGTTTCAAGAGTCTCAAAAAGGTTAAAACACTTCCCGGGAGCTTTGAAGTTCTTCCCGAACACCCCACGAGTAGTATGTCTCTATTTTGTAAGTCTAATTTGGTTATGTTAATTGCTATGTTAGGCTAATAATCTATTAGTTTCGACATTAAGGGCTTTATTTTGTATTATGATTCGAATGTGAAATAGTTATGTGATTTTATTGTCGAAAGGTTTCGTTTGTATAAATTCTTGAACTTTAAATTCCGAAACTCTGTTAGGATTCAAATTAGTTTGTTAACGAACATTAACAGTTTATTAATATGCTAATGAAATTCTTCAAAGTTATGAAATAAGATTTTAATCTTAATAACTAAGGAATAAATGTCGGTTTTGCGTTTGTCTACGAATTCAAATTCGTTATAGAAATTATACATTGTGATTTAGTATTCCAAACGGCGTGAACACTAAATGATAATTAATACTTTCATCACAGGCAAATCGCACATTAAGATCGTAAAGACGTGAGCTTAGGGTAGCGAGTTGAATCTAACTAACGAACTGCGCTTAGTTAGACATAGATGGAGGGAACATCCATAATTGCACCATAAGTATTTATGATCGTAACTCGAATCAGAAGTATGAAATACCCCTTGTGTCGGAACTATCTTTAATAATCGTTTGTTTCTAAGTTAGTTAGTTTACCTCTTAGTTATATGCTAATTATTTGTACTGTTGTCAGTTAGTTATATGCTTATATAATCTATAATTTGCACAAACCCCCATGTTACGAATACTAGTTCTAAATCGCTCCTGGTTATAAAATTGTTAAACCGCATTCCCTGTGGACACGAACCTTACTTCCATTCATATTATCCATAATAGCGTGTAACGTAGTAAGTTCACCTTTATAGATTTATTTGTTGCAGTTAACGACATCCAACAAATTGGTGCGGTAGCCGGGGACTATGTCCAAAATTTTACTTTTATGCCAAGATCTTTAAGAGTTGGTAAACCACTTGTAATCGATCTAGAAATAGAAAAAACCGTGAAGAGATTAAAGAAACGGGCAAAAATTCAAAAGAAGTTAGCAAATCCTTCAACCTCTACTCAATCACCACGGTCGTTAACATTTGGGGAAACATTTCCTTGTCAAGTGACTCTGAATCATCTTCCACTCCCACGTCACAAAACTCGACTTCGACCCAAGATTCAGGCCCAACAACCTCTTTGTATCGAACCCAGTCGAGCAAACCCTAGAATGGGCGAACTGCGATGTTCCCCAACAACCTCTTTGTATCATTTATCCCGCTATTCCAAATATCAAGCTAAAATCAAGATTTATCCATTTATTGCCAACCTTCCGAGGCCAGGAGAATGAAGATCCTCACAATTTCCTCAAAGAATTCCATGTTCTGTGCACCAGAATGAAGCCAAATAATGTAACAGAAGATCAAATCAAACTTTTAGGGCATTCCTTTTTTCTTTGCAAGATTTAGTGAAACATTGGTTGTATACCCAGCCACCATGGTCAGTGACAACCTGGAATGCTCTTGCAAGAACTTTTCTTGACACGTACTTCGCTGAAGCAAAAGCGTCCACTCTTCGTAGAAAAATCACAGGGATCAAATAAGCAAAAAGAGAGCCTCTACATGCTTAATGGGAAAGGTTCAAGGAGCTATGTAGAAAATGTCCTCAACATGGAGTCTCGGAGCATCAATTACTTTAATACTTTTGTCAAGGAATGGCACCCATGGAGAGACAATTGCTAAGTGCCTCAAGTGGAGGAAACCTACTCGAAAAAACTCTGACCTAAATCAGATCCATAATCCAATCAGCAGCAGGTGGCACCAAACACTCAGTGCATGAAGAAGAATGGTATCCATATGTACCACGTGCTATGAAAGGAGTGAATACTCCTCACACTGCAACTCAATTGGTTGAGTTAACAAAAGCAGTCGTGATGCTTACAAAGGATAAAGCAGCCGAAGCACCACAACGAGCACGTGAAATATGCTTAGAAACAAGACACCCCACTAATATGTGTCCAATGCTGCAACACAATGTTGAACAAGCAAATGCAGTTGGCGGATATCCTAGACAAAACTCAAGGCAATGTGATCAACCACGAGGAAATCAGATCTGGGACAACCCACCAAGTTTGGCTACCAACAAATACCAACTCAATATCAACCACGCCAGCCCTTTCTAAACCAACAAAATTCCCAACACCGTCAAGCATTAACAAAACAACCAAGTAGCTCTGGAATGTCTTTAGAGGACATTGTGAAGAATCTGGCTACCAGTAGTCAAACATTCCAAAAATAAACAAATGCGAGCATCAAGAATCTGGAGCAACAAATGGCTTAGTTAACTAGTTCAGTGAGTAGACTCGAATCTCAAGGAAATTACCAGCACAAACAGTAGTAATCTGTCACACCCGGCCCTAAACGGCGGAAACAGCCAGGCGTGCGCGCGTGGGGATTGATAATCAAGCACGGGTCATTGCAAACATTCAATAAATTTCCCATTTCTCATGAAATGTCTAGTACAAAATACATTACATTGTTTAGAAGAACATATAAAAACATCCAAATATGAAAAACGTTGAAGATTTCCGCGCCATATCCCCTTACACGGCGGGAACAACCACGCGTGTGGAAGGGATAGAACTAGAATCTTCCAAAAACCATTTTTATAGCTGTTCTGCGTGAAGTGCTCTACGTGTGACCCCTTGCGCTACTTAATTACCACCTGAAAGACACGTAAAAATATTTGAATCAGTATAAACTGAGTGAGTTCACAAGTTTCGGTGACTTGATAAATCGTATTGCATCATATTCTTGATACAACCATATTGAAACATAGTTCTGATAACATCATTAAAACATATTCTTGATAAAACCGTCCCGCGGGTTTCGCGCGGACATTTCTGAAAACTATGTGCTCGTCCATGCAAAGTGGCGCGGCCACTACGAGCGAATTTAACCAGTAGTACTACCCCATGACCATACTAGGCGCTCGTCTATGCAAAGAGGTGCTACCCCTACGAGCGGGTTGATCAAACCAGTAGTCCCTACTCTTAGAGTTTCATTGATAAAGTGATCACTTTCTCGTTCTAGCGCACTCACATTGATAACCAAGATAGACACTATGAACAGATAATCGTTTGCATTGCTTGTAAATATACCATGATAAAACATAATTTAAACACGTGTCCCTCGCCCGAAAAGAGTTTAAAAACAGTGAAAATAGGGGCTGTGAGACTCACCTGTGATTCTTGTTAAGTGATGGTTTAGAGAGATTAAACGAGATTCGGGTTTCTTGGTGTTAGCCTCGAAATTGGAAGTCTAGAATATGTTTAAATAACAAGAAATATGTGTATTAAGACCAAGTAATCGAAGAATATAAGGGCTGGTCAGAAAAGTAAATCTCAAGACTAAAGTTTCGGCTTACCTAGCGATGGAACTGGAAACGGATGCTTGGGAGATGGTTAGTGCAGAATTACAGGTTTACGAGAGGAGTTTGGAGTGTGTTTCTTGTGGTTGTGATATTTTTATTCAAGAATTGATATTTATAGGCAAATTCAAGGGAACACAATCCCTTGATTTAGGGGATTGAGATCTTATCATATTGGGTGTAGTGATGACAAGGTATGGGGTTTATTATTATTTATTTAGGGATGGGGGTGATGGTCCTAGGGAGTGGTTATGAAGATTCTGACAGTACATGCAGGACTGTGGTTGGTGAGAGTAGGTGCGGCTGACAGTTGACATTTCGTGTTACAGTACTGTTCCTGGTACTGTTGTCAGTGTGCTGTCAAAAGGTAAAAATCTCTGAAACACGCAACTGGTTCTTTCTGGGCGGGGGTAATCCCCTTTCATCTAAAGAATAGACTAAGTGTTTTGTGCGCGTAAACTTGCGCGTATAGCCTTCTGCGTGTAGGCCATTTCTTTGAACGTTGTGGGTCCGGCGGCTCCAGTTGGTCTTCGCGCAAGCGTCCTTGTAACGAATCCTGCGCGTATCACTGCGCAGGCGTCCTTATAAGGAATCCTGCGGGCCCATCTGGCTCTGCTGGAACCAGCGTTCTCAGAGTTTATTAACAGGGTGAACTTTTGGATTTAAGCGAAAAGGTGGTTGGT
This sequence comes from Bidens hawaiensis, assembly GCF_021521415.1. NCBI lineage: Eukaryota > Viridiplantae > Streptophyta > Magnoliopsida > Asterales > Asteraceae > Bidens > Bidens hawaiensis. The sequence goes on from NW_027493846.1 coordinate 130,245, forward strand.
TTCTGTGCAGAGGTTCATGCGTAAAGGGTTTAGTTTTAAGGTGTCCCGCGGGGATTCTTCCCGCAGGTGTCGCACATAACTCCTTTTTATTTGATGCGGGTAGGTGCGTAACCTTCTCGTAGTCAGGGTCGTTGAGTTTCATTTGTAGATTCTCCATGAGGTCTTGGTATTTCAACATAGTGATCAGTTATGTTGAAGTCAATTCCATCTTGGAGCTTCAAACAAACTAGCTCTCAATGTTCCCGCCATGCGGGGAGGTTAGTTCCCTTTTTCCGCGCGCGCATAAATGATTTGGGTCTTAATTAGGAAATTAGGATATTGTTTGAACATAGTTTTACTTATTGATCATTGAAGAGGTATGCAACCCATTAGACAGAAACGACATAAAATTAAGTTGTCATGAAAACACAACAAAAACCTGTGCGCGTGGCGCATATAATATATGCCCGTGCTTCACAACATGGCGCGCATCGCATCCGCGCATGGCGCATATAACATATGCCCGCGCTGATCATAACATGGCGCGCATAATATTCACAATCACCTAATAATTAGGTTGATTACTTGGTTTATGGGATTGGGGAATTACCGGGTGTCACATTCTCCCCCTGTTAGGAGAATTTCGTCCCGAAATTAGGAGGTGTCGCTGGTAGGAGCTATCCTTTGGAAGAGGTATGGGTACTTTTTGCGCATTTGGTCTTCTCTTTCCCAAGTGAATTCAGGTCCACGCTTTGAGTCCCATTGAACCTTTACTAACTTGATTCGGCTTCTTCGCAACTTTTGTTCTTTCCAATCGGTTACTGCTATAGGCTCTTCCATGAAGTGTAGTTGTTTGTCGATATGAATCTCGTCCAATGGTAAAATTAACGTTTCATCAGATAAGCACTTCTTGAGGTTGGACACATGAAACGTGTCGTGAAATCCACTAAGTTTGGCGGGTAAATGGAGTTTATAAGCAACTGGACCGATCCTTTCCAGGATCTCAAATGGTCCGATGTATCGCGGATTTAACTTTCCTCGCTTGCCGAAACGGGGAACTCCTTTCCATGGAGAGACTTTCAAAAGTACTTTATCCCCTACTTGAAATTCCAAAGGTTTTCTTCTCACATCTGCATAGCTTTTCTGTCTGTCGCGCGCTGCCTTAAGGCGATCCCGTATCTGGAAAATTTTGTCCGTCGTTTCTTGGATCAATTCTGGACCAGTCATTTGCTTGTCACCCACTTCAGCCCAACACAGCGGGGACCTACACTTGCGCCCATACAAGGCTTCAAATGGCGCAGCCTTGAGGCTTGTGTGGTAACTGTTATTTTATGAAAATTCAACCAATGGGAGATGAGTATCCCAGCTACCTCCGAAATCGATTGCGCACGCGCGCAACATATCTTCTAATGTTTGAATGGTTCGCTCGCTTTGTCCATCTGTTTGGGGATGATAAGCCGTACTCATGTCAAGACGAGTACCTAAAGCCCCTTGTAACGATCTCCAAAACCTTGAGGTGAACCGACTATCTCTATCAGAAATGATGGATACCGGAACTCCGTGTTTTGAAACTACTTCTCGAATATACAATCGGGCTAACTTTTCCATCTTATCGGTTTCCTTGATCGGCAGGAAGTGTGCTGACTTAGTTAGTCGGTCTACAATAACCCAAATCGTGTTGTAACCCCCAGGTGTCCTTGGCAGTTTGGTAATGAAGTCCATGGAGATTTGTTCCCACTTCCACATGGGAATTTCTGGCTGTTGAAGCAACCCCGACGGTTTCTGGTATTCAGCCTTCACCTTCGAACACGTCAGGCACTTACTGACATACGTCGCGATGTCGCCCTTAAGATTGGGCCACCAATACAGCGCTTTAACATCTTGGTACATCTTGTCTGCGCCAGGATGTACGGAATACCGTGTTTTGTGAGCTTCGTTTAACACTTGCTCGCGCAATCCTCCCTTGAGAGGGACCCATATGCGGTTAGCAAAATATCGAGTGTCGTTCTCTTTGAGCTCTAAATTCTTAATCATACCCCCAAGGGATTCGTTCTTGACAAACTCTGGTTTCAAGGCTTCTTGTTGAGCTTCTCGGATGCGGGTAGTGAGATCTGCGCGAATGGTCAATCTTAGAGCCTTAACTCGTAGCGTCTTTGCTCGCTCTTTCCTACTTAAAGCGTCTGCTACCACATTCGCCTTTCCAGGATGATACTTTATTTCACAATCATAATCATTCAATAATTCTACCCATCTTCGTTGCCTCATGTTTAAATCCTTTTGATCAAATATATGTTGAAGGCTCTTGTGATCCGTAAAAATTAAACACTTTGTACCATAAAGATAATGGCGCCAAATCTTTAGCGCGAAAACAACTGCTCCAAGTTCCAGATCATGCGTTGTATAGTTCCTTTCATTGACCTTGAGTTGACGAGAGGCATACGCTAAGACTTTTTTTCTCTGCATAAGGACACATCCGAGCCCTTGATGTGAAGCGTCGCAGTAGACGACGATGTCGTCCGTCCCCTCGGGCAGAGACAAAACTGGCGCACTACATAACTTTTGCTTTAACATTTGAAACGCTGCTTCCTGGTTTTCGCCCCAATCAAACTTCTTATCCTTCTGTGTTAGCGCAGTCAGAGGTAAAGCTATCTTGGAGAAGTTCTCAATGAAACGTCGATAGTAGCCAGCTAGTCCTAGGAATTGCCTCACCTCAGTTGGTGTTTTTGGCGCTTCCCAATTCTCGATGGCTTTGACCTTGGAAGGATCGACGTGTATTCCTTTCTCGTTTACAACGTGACCGAGAAAGTGAACCTCTCTAATCCAAAACTCACATTTAGAAAACTTTGCATACAACTTTTCTTTCTTCAGCATTTCCAAAATTAATCTCAGATGTTGTTCATGCTCAGCTCTGGTTCGGGAGTAAACCAGAATGTCATCTATAAACACAATCACAAACTTATCCAAGTATGGTTTGCACACACGGTTCATCAGATCCATGAATACTGCCGGCGCATTAGTTAGCCCGAAGGGCATCACTAAGAACTCATAATGGCCGTATCTAGTTCGGAAGGCTGTCTTCGGCACATCTTCCTCATGGACCTTAAGTTGGTGGTAACCTGACCGTAGATCTATCTTCGAATAATAACTGGATCCCTGCAACTGATCAAATAAGTCGTCAATCCTTGGTAAGGGGTACCGATTCTTGACTGTCAGCTTGTTCAGTTCCCTGTAGTCAATACACATTCTAAATGAACCATCCTTCTTCTTCACGAAAAGCACTGGAGCTCCCCAGGGTGAAAAGCTTGGGCGTATGAAACCCTTATCCAATAGTTCCTGCAACTGATTGGATAGCTCTTGCATCTCGGATGGAGCTAGTCGATAGGGTGCTCGAGCTACTGGTGCAGCTCCTGGAACCAAGTCGATTCGAAACTCGACTTGTCGCGGTGGCGGTAATCCGGGCAAATCTTCAGGGAAAACTTCTGGAAATTCGCGCACCACTGGTAAGTCTTCAATCTTTCGTTCTCCTTTCTTCTCTACTACGTGCGCCAGGAAGGCGTAGCATCCTTTCCTCAGGCCCTTTAGACACGAAATGAGTTTTATCGCAACTCCACTTCTTTCCCCTTGAATTACTAAGGTTTCCCCGCTCAACAGTGGGATCCAAACCTGCTTCTCATGGCAAATAATTTCCGCGTGGTTCTCGACTAACCAATCCATGCCTACCACAATGTCAAAACTTCCCAAGTCTATTGGCAATAAGTTAATATTGAATCCGTGACCTCCCATGACCAATACACATTGCTCAGTCCTCTCGTTCGCGCGTATCTGCCTACCATTGGCTAGTTCTATAGTATAAGGCGTGTCTAGCCTACTGGTTGCTAAGCCTAGGGAGTTTTTAAACTCAGTGGATATGAAACTTAGGTCAGCGCCAGTATCAAATAAGACAGATGCAAAATGGTCGTTAAGTAGAAACGTACCGGTTACCACATTCGGTTCTTCTTTTGCTTCGCCCGCGTTGATCACAAAGGCTCTCCCGCGAGCTTGGTTTCTCTTTTGCGGGCAATCCCGACTGAAATGTCCTGGCTTCCCGCATGCGTAGCAGTTATCGTTTACTCCAGTTTCTTTGACATGGCAATTTATCGCCTTGTGCCCTGGTCTGCTACATTTGGCGCATACGATGCTTGCGCATTCACCCTCGTGGTGATACTTGCATCTGCTGCACCATGGGCGAGGCCCATTGTACCCTCTTCGTGGTGGCTCCAAGGCTTGTATCGCGTAAGCCCTTACGCTCTCCTGTCTCTTGAATGGTGGTTGCTTGGAGTCGGACCCTCGGTGGTGAGAGTTCCATTTTCTCTTGGGGTCAGAGGTTCGCTGCTCGTTCCCGCGCGAGGTCAACATGCCCGCACGGACCGTATCTCTTGTAAGAGTGATGGCCCGCGCCACTGTATCATCAAAGGTTGGAGGCGCTGCGGCATTGAGCGGAACTCTGATAACATGGGGTAACCCAAAGATATACCTCTCGATCTTTTTCTCCTCCGTGTTTGCCATATCCGGCACCATCTGGCAAAGTTCGTTGAATCGGTTGTTGTAGGCATCGATATCAGCTCCTACCATGGCGTGGTTCCAAAATTCCTGCTGTAGACTCTGAATTTCGGCGCGAGAGCAGAACTTCTTCATCATCATATCCTTTAGTTCCTCCCAGGTCTTGTGGAGAGCAACTTCTCGTCCCAATGTTTTCGTTTGAAGCTTCCACCAAGACGAGGCCGCTTCTTGGAACATGCAGGTCGTGTAAAGGACCTTTTGACTTTCACTACACCCGCTAATGGAGAGAACTGTCTCCATTTTGTCGATCCAGTTGTAGAGCCCAATGGCCCCTTCGGTGCCCTTGAATGGCCAAGGCTTGCAGGCCATAAATGTCTTATAGGAGCATCCTTTGTCCAAAGCTCCTGATTCGGCCTCATGCGTTGCGATCGCCTGTGCGATTATTTCTGCGAGTTCCTCGGGTGTCATGGTAATTCCTTTGGCTCTGGTTGGAGGCATTCTCGTTTTTCTTGAAAGAGTGAAAATATATCAAACTTAGCGCATGTACCCTGAGCACATAATGTTTTTATCCTTAGTGTTCACTAGACATTGTGTGACCCGTGTTCCTAAGTGTGTGTGATTTTTCTTTCGAAAATATTCTTTGAAAAAAATATTTCATGCGATTCCCCTACGGTTATAGTCTAGGTTAAAACTTCTTTCCTAGTTCGCTATAACCAGTGCTCTGATACCAATCTGTCACACCCGGCCCTAAACGGCGGAAACAGCCGGGCGTGCGCGCGTGGGGATTGATAATCAAGCACGGGTCATTGCAAACATTCAATAAATTTCCCATTTCTCATGAAATGTCTAGTACAAAATACATTACATTGTTTAGAAGAACATATAAAAACATCCAAATATGAAAAACGTTGAAGATTTCCGCGCCATATCCCCTTACACGGCGGGAACAACCACGCGTGTGGAAGGGATAGAACTAGAATCTTCCAAAAACCATTTTTATAGTTGTTCTGCGTGAAGTGCTCTACGTGTGACCCCTTGCGCTACTTAATTACCACCTGAAAGACACGTAAAAATATTTGAATCAGTATAAACTGAGTGAGTTCACAAGTTTCGGTGACTTGATAAATCGTATTGCATCATATTCTTGATACAACCATATTGAAACATAGTTCTGATAACATCATTAAAACATATTCTTGATAAAACCGTCCCGCGGGTTTCGCGCGGACATTTCTGAAAACTATGTGCTCGTCCATGCAAAGTGGCGCGGCCACTACGAGCGAATTTAACCAGTAGTACTACCCCATGACCATACTAGGCGCTCGTCTATGCAAAGAGGTGCTACCCCTACGAGCGGGTTGATCAAACCAGTAGTCCCTACTCTTAGAGTTTCATTGATAAAGTGATCACTTTCTCGTTCTAGCGCACTCACATTGATAACCAAGATAGACACTATGAACAGATAATCGTTTGCATTGCTTGTAAATATACCATGATAAAACATAATTTAAACACGTGTCCCTCGCCCCGAAAACAGTTTAAAAACAGTGAAAATAGGGGCTGTGAGACTCACCTGTGATTCTTGTTAAGTGATGGTTTAGAGAGATTAAACGAGATTCGGGTTTCTTGGTGTTAGCCTCGAAATTGGAAGTCTAGAATATGTTTAAATAACAAGAAATATGTGTATTAAGACCAAGTAATCGAAGAATATAAGGGCTGGTCAGAAAAGTAAATCTCAAGACTAAAGTTTCGGCTTACCTAGCGATGGAACTGGAAACGGATGCTTGGGAGATGGTTAGTGCAGAATTACAGGTTTAAGAGAGGAGTTTGGAGTGTGTTTCTTGTGGTTGTGATATTTTTATTCAAGAATTGATATTTATAGGCAAATTCAAGGGAACACAATCCCTTGATTTAGGGGATTGAGATCTTATCATATTGGGTGTAGTGATGACAAGGTATGAGGTTTATTATTATTTATTTAGGGATGGGGGTGATGGTCCTAGGGAGTGGTTATGAAGATTCTGACAGTACATGCAGGACTGTGGTTGGTGAGAGTAGGTGCGGCTGACAGTTGACATTTCGTGTTACAGTACTGTTCCTGGTACTGTTGTCAGTGTGCTGTCAAAAGGTAAAAATCTCTGAAACACGCAACTGGTTCTTTCTGGGCGGGGGTAATCCCCTTTCATCTGAAGAATAGACTAAGTGTTTTGTGCGCGTAACCTTGCGCGTATAGCCTTCTGCGTGTAGGCCATTTCTTTGAACGTTGTGGGTCCGGCGGCTCCAGTTGGTCTTCACGCAAGCGTCCTTGTAACGAATCCTGCGCGTATCACTGCGCAGGCGTCCTTATAAGGAATCCTGCGGGTCCATCTGGCTCTGCTGGAACCAGCGTTCTCAGAGTTTATTAACGGGGTGAACTTTTGGATTTAAGCGAAAAGGTGGTTGGTTTCTGTGCAGACGTTCATGCGTAAAGGGTTTAGTTTTAAGGTGTCCCGCGGGGATTCTTTCCGCAGGTGTCGCACATAACTCCTTTTTATTTAATGCGGGTAGGTGCGTAACCTTCTCGTAGTCAGGGTCGTTGAGTTTCATTTGTAGAATCTCCATGAGGTCTTGGTATTTCAACATAGTGATCAGTTATGTTGAAGTCAATTCCATCTTGGAGCTTCAAACAAACTAGCTCTCAATGTTCCCGCCATGCGGGGAGGTTAGTTCCCTTTTTCCGCGCGCGCATAAATGATTTGGGTCTTAATTAGGAAATTAGGATATTGTTTGAACATAGTTTTACTTATTGATCATTGAAGAGGTATGCAACCCATTAGACAGAAACGACATAAAATTAAGTTGTCATGAAAACACAACAAAAACCTGTGCGCGTGGCGCATATAATATATGCCCGTGCTTCACAACATGGCGCGCATCGCATCCGCGCATGGCGCATATAACATATGCCCGCGCTGATCATAACATGGCGCGCATAATATTCACAATCACCTAATAATTAGGTTGATTACTTGGTTTATGGGATTGGGGAATTACCGGGTGTCACATAATCCCAAGCACAACGCTTGTGCCATCACATTAAGAAGTGGAAGGAAGTACGACAACCCGGAATTGCAAGAAGAAAGGCAAGAGGTCGTTGTTGAAAAGAAGACTAAGAAAAAGATGCTTCCAAGTCAAGTGAAGTAATACCTAAGATCAATGTCCCTCCTCCATTTCCCTCAAGATTTTTAAGCACAAAGAAATAAAGAGAAGATCATGAAATCATGGAGACGTTTTGAAAGGTGAAGGTAAATTTTCCCCTCCTTGATGTTATCAAGAAAGTCCCTTGATAAACCAAATTCATAAAAGAACTTTTCACTTAAAAGAAAAGGCTTAAACGGAACGAAACCGCCAAGGTCAACGAGGATGTCTCAGGCGTCTTACAAAAGAGACTCCCACCAAAATGCAAGGATCCTGGTGTTTTCACTATTCCTTGTCAAGTGGGAAATTTAAGCATACCAAGAGCCATGCTTGATCTCGGAGGCTCTATCAACGTCTTACCATGTTCCAATTTCAAAACTCTCAACGTAGGACCGTTGAAAAGGCATTGGTAGTCATTCAATTGGCTGATAAATCCATGGTCCACCTAAAAGGTGTATTAGAGGACGTGTTAGTACAAGTGAATGAACTGGTATTTCCTGTTGATTTCTATATGTTAGACATGAAAAATGGTGACACTTCAGACTCAAGTTCCGTTATGTTAGGGACGCCATTCCTAAAGACTACTAAAACAAAGATTGATGTTTATAGTGGTACTTTCTCCATGGAATTTGATGGTGAGATCATAAATTTCAATATTTACGATGATATGCGGTATCCAAGTGATGTTTCATTTGTGAATTGGTTAGATGTAATCGATCCTTTAACTGATGATTACTTCGAGTTATCTAACCATCTCACTCTAGCATTAATCTTAAACAAAATCCTTGATGAAACGTCGACAATGAACCCGCAGAAAAGTTCAAACTTGAACATGAGTTGATAGATATGGTATCCCTCATGGATACACAACCCATCCGGGGTTGCAAAAATCCTGACTAGACGCCGATTAATCCCCGATTAATCGCTAGTACCCACTTCACTGATTAGTCGTGGGCTAATCGGTCAATGAACAATCCGGCCTAAACTGGCGGTTTTCGATGAGATTCTGACAAAAATGAGCGGTTTCCAGTGAGATTATGACCAAAGTTAATGGTTTCCGGCAAGATTCAATCAAAAACCAGCGACTTGTAATGTGGGTTTAACAAATGAAAAGGAAAAGGCACAAACTTGGCTCCTAGGGATAATGTAGGGTAGGGAGTATTATTTTTTTAAAGGTCATTATATGTGGGTTTCTACAGTCCTATTTCTCCATACAAGTGGTGGTATTAAGTTCTCGACATGCATATGACAACCAAGTTCTAGATATCATGAACACACTGGTTATTCTCTATAATGGCACTCATATGACATGTGTACATACTATGTATTATATGTGTATTATATATAAAGCAAATCTCACACACGCATGGGAGGAATTAGGTTGCCGATATGTAACATGTGTACACGTCCCCATGACTCATTATCCCCATCTAAATGGTCCATTTTAATTTTTCATTTTTTTAAAACATTTGAATGTGAAAACTTTTGAGAAACTTAAAAACTAACCATGAACAAAGACCTCTACTTGGCATTAATAATAGCAATTAGCAATTTACAATTTCGGCTTTTGTGCACGATCAAGATACTCTAAGGCCAAAAAAATTCAATTTTCCCCCCGTCCCCACACTTGAGGTAAACATGTCCTCAATGTTTAAAATTTAGCATTTAAAATAACATTTTCGAGGACGGGGTTAAAATTGACTAATTATAAATTATAAAATCGGGCTTAATGTGATGGGCATATCAAATTATACAATTAAACTTTTAACAACGCAACTAATAAAACAAAGGATACTACGAAAACGAAATCACCCTAATAAGATAAGAAGAAACTCAGGTGCGCTAGTGATTGCTCTTAACGAACCCGGCTCCTCAATTCACTCAACAATATCTACAAACTCTCACACGTGTAGAAGCATGCTTCTCATAATTGTTAGGATAACTCTTTTAAACCATTTGCAAAACCGTTAATTTTAATTACCAAGCCAATTCAAATAAATTCCATAACTAAATTTGTTAAACGAGTAAATATGCTAAAAAAAACTTAACTCCCTTTCATAGGAATCACGATTACATTTAGCATATGAAACAAGCTATTTAAACCCACCGGTAGCCCGGGTGGATAAGTGAGGTCTCGTGAGGGTTTATAGTGAACTACACCCACAAAGTTCGAATTCAACATAATATACACGTACCTGAATACAAGGTCGGGTTGCCTCTCGATTAGCACTAAATTCTTGCTAAGGTCTTCATTCGGACCATACCTGTATGTGTCGTTCATGGCGGTCTCGTAGGGTGCTTGCCTCCTTCTGATCCTAAACTTGTTCTACTCTCATCATTAGATTTTTCCCATACCTTATCATAACATTTACACATTTCTCTGTAATAATCAAACTCCACCTTTTTTCTTCCTCTCCTTCTTGACTTCTTCTTTACCTTCTCTTCATTTAACCTGCCAATCATAAAACATTTTATCTTTTCTGTTTAATTCTCCTTCTCAGGAGATCCACACTTGTTAGTTTTATGATTAAACGAATTACAAAACACCTTTAAACTCATTTTATTTTCCCCAAACCTCATTCAGACTGTTCCCTCGGCACAATTAATAATAGCCTTTGTTGTAGCTAAGAATGGACTGCCCAGAATAATAGTCGGTTGTGTATTCTTAACATAATCGAGCACTACGAAATCCACAGGATAATAAAATTCACCAAATTTATGATTTCTATTTTTTTTTTTTTTTGCAAACCATTCAGACTTCCAACCTCTTTATTATCCTTTTCCTATTTACAAATCAAAAGAAACTAAAATGAAACTAATCTTATTTTCTTTTTTTCTAATTCATGTGATATGTAGTTTCTCTCCACTTGATTTATTTTATAATCCAAAACATGGTGTAAATTATAGATTTCAAAATCTAATATAATGCTCGTTTCAGCCTGTAATCTATAAAATATAAAGACAACTTAATGAAATTGCATTCCAACAAATATTAAACTTAAAAGTGCAATATTATTAACAATTAGTCATAGCCAAACACCCACTCTTCAAACAACCGAAAGAAAGAACGAAGCCGGAAGAAATGAAGATCAAAAGCAAAGACAAGACGTGAAGATAAAAAACTGTCGGTTATTATTTTATCTGCAAAAGTCGTCGTCGGTGCAACCAGATCCAAAAAATTCGGAATAGATAATATTAAGACATTTGAAAGCGACACTTATGGGTCATAAAGCCACGTTACGGCCCATAAAGACCGGTGGTAAGAAACAAGATCCGAAAAATCTGGAGTTAAAGATAAGATATCTGAAAAGTTACTTTTTTGGGTCATAAGGACACTGTTGAAAACATGACGACCCATAAGTATTCTAGATTTTTACCTATAAATAGCATCCCCGAGTTTTAGCCAAAACTGTCTATTTTCTTGCATATCTCTTCTCTTGTTTGCTGAATAAACTCCAAATGATTTCCAAAGAGGTTTCAAGAGTCTCAAGGAGGTTCAAACACTTCTCGAGAGCTTCGAAGTTCTTCCCGAACACCCCACGAGTAGTATGTCTCTATTTTGTAAGTCTAATTTGGTTATGTTAATTGCTATGTTAGGCTAATAATCTATTAGTTTCAACATTAAAGGCACTATTTTGTATTATGATTCGAATGTGAAATAGTTATGTGATTTTTATTATCGAAAGGTTTCGTTTGTATAAATTCTTGAACTTTAAATTCCGAAACTCTGTTAGGATTTAAATTAGTTTGTTGATGAACGTGATCAGTTATTAATATGCTAATGAAGTTCTTCAAAGTTGTGAAATATGGTTTTAATCTTGATAACTAAGGAACAAATTAAATGCCGGTTTTGCGTTTGTCTATGAATTCAAATTTGTTATAGAAATTATACAATGTGATTTAGTATTCCGAACGGCGTGAACACTAAATGATAATTGATACTTTCATCACAGGCAACTCGCACGTTAAGATCCGAACGGTGTGTGCTTAGGGTAGCGAGTTGGCTCTAACTAACGAACTGCGCTTACTTAGGCATAAATGAAGGGAACGTCTGAAAGGCGTGACGTTTAGTATTGATACAAATCTTTTAATAATAAAAATCATTGCACCATAACTAATGATGATCGTAGCTCGAATCAAAAGTATGAAATACCCCTTGTGTCGGAACTATCTTTAATAATCGTCTCTTTCTAAGTTAGTTGTTTTACCTATTAGTTATATGTTAATCATTTGTACTACCGTTAGTTTTATGCTTATATAATTTATAATTTGCACAACCCCCCCCCCCCCCCCTGTTACGAATACTTGTTCTATGTCGCACCTGGTTATAAAATTGTTAAATCGCATTCTCTATGGACACAAACCTTACTTCCACTCATACTATCCCTAATAGTGTAACGTAGTAAGTTCACCTTTATAGATTTATTTGCTGGAGTTGACGACACCCAACAGATGCTTGCATTAATCTCACTCTAAGCTCGTTCCTCCTGCTTGAGACGCAACTTCTCAGCATGAACTAAAAAGAAGTTGCATAATCTCACGGTCTCACCATTGTTTTTTGCATTTCTTTTATAGCTTGCAGTAAAAAATAAGTAAGCATGAAAATTTCAAGTTTTAAGGGTGGATAAGTGTAAGAGGTCAATATGATATTTCAAATTTGGTTTAGGTACATATGAAATTCAAGACGTTTAAAAGCTATATATGAAGCCGTCACTGCTCGCAACGTCCTTACAGATTGCGTTGCCAGCGACAGAATCCGATCTGCATGAGATATCACAATGTAATCCTCCTTCAAAGGTGATAAAAACCGGCTGTCGGTTATAATGCAGCCCTAATCATACACTAATTGGTACTAATAGTAAGTAAAAAGTTCAGCAATAGCTTCAAAATAATACATTGGAATTAATATAGTCAAATGTTATAAAATAGTTATATGTTTATTTCACCTAACCACAATTATCCCAACACAAAAAGACCAAAAAAAAAACAAATGAACATTTACAATACTCAAAAAGCAGCTTCTTAGTTCTCACCATCGCGCACAACAAGAATCGGGCAATAAACACAAATAACAAAAATCGCATTGTCTCACCGGTCCAACAATATTTGCAGCCTTTCGTATCAACTGGTTTTGACCAAACATTCGCGAGTCTAGTGATGCTTCGAAGATGAATCGTTATGTTTCTTTCTGCGTGAACGACCTTTAGGTGCGGGCTCAGCCAATGGACCAGACCATGTCTGGATTGGTGGTTTGGTGTATGAAAAATTGGAGCTAAACGGGACATCGGGCGGGTCAAAAGTTGGATCCATGTGATGTGAAGAGCCCAACGGGTAACCCAGGGTTCCGTCTTGGTGAGGTGGAGGAAATTTCTCGCTTTTGCTTTTTGCATTTGCGTGTGTGATCAGCCGCCGTCTCTGTTAAGTGTAACAAATTCAAGATATGATTGTATGAAAACGAGACATAAACAGGTAAATAATAGGTTAGTTAAAAACAAACGGGACAAATGGGTTGAGAGTCTGGTGTTTTCAATTAGGGGGTCCATGACATCGAAAATATCCATAACCAAAAAACAAACCGAAACAACCAAACCCACACAAAAACCAACGGTTTGGTTTTGTGTTTTAGTAAAATCCGAATTACTTGTTCGGTTCCAATTTTGCATGTAACAAAACTGAACCGAATTTATGAACTTTATTTTTATTTGGATGTTAATAATTTTTAAAATAGTATATTCAAATAAATAATTTTTTAAAATAGCAAATTCAAATATTTTAGGCCCAAATGTATAATAATCAATAACTAACCAAAAGATTTAGGCATAAATCTATTATTTTCTCGGCCTAAAAGTTTCAAGCCCAGACGGTAAAACCAAACAAAAGCGAAACCAGAAAAAAAAAAGGGTCTTTGAAAACCGAATTTCTGGTTTTTGGTTTGGTTTGAGCCCTTTATTTATAAAACTGTAATTGAAATTATATATTTGTAATCATATTTACCACACCAACTATTTACAAAAAATTATATGGTATTTGTAATCATATTTAACCCAACCCTAATTTGACCTGCACCAAAAGTACCATTTGACTGGAACCCTTTTTACTAGCTACAAGTGGGTGTAAAAATAGTGGAGACAAGTAAAAATAAAAGCAAAAAATAAAACTCTATAAAAAAAACTAGTAGTTTTGCATACATCAATGTTTACTTGCAGCTCGGCATTGGCTTCGGGAGCAGGCATTGCACGTGCAGATCTTTCACGTGTGCGAGTCTTCTTCCCTCCATCAGCATTACTTTTAGCAGCATGTCTCAATCTACCAATAATAATACTCAAGTTTTAATTATAAGCTTACCAATAAATTATTCATTTAATTATTACCTTCTAGCTTCTTCATCATGTAGTTTTGCATCCATCTCTTTACTAGGTGGATATTTTGGAAGACTTGACGGATCACACGCATACGGTTTTGTTGTAAAAAACTGCATAGCAATATTCTTTTAGCATTTATTTAAGGAATTTAAAACTGTAATAACTGAAAAAAGATTGCAATGCTTACTTCACTTTTCAAAGCAGCGGTCGCAGTTTGACGATCTGCAGGGTCGATTGCAAGAAGGGTATCAATTAGCGGCAATGATGATGACGGGAAATGTTTAAATGTTTCGGCTATACAACGTTTATACGAATGTTGGGGTTTAAATATGGTTGCGTGTGGTAATTTTGACTTTTTCCAATATTCTTCAGAAGGCGAACCACATAACTTGAAAATCTTGTGTAGTTGTTCTACCTGATTGCACAAGAAAAAAACACTATAAATCAATTTTTTGAAGGCTTAATATCATAAAAAAATTAACATCCATGCTCATTTTGTACGAAAAAGTAGAGTGCATGTAACTGAAAAGGCTGAACCGAAACAAAAACTGCTGGTTTGATTTTATGTTTACGTAAAAACCAAAATTTCAGTTCGATTCTGTTTTTGCATGTAATTAAAACCGAAAAAAACAAACCGAATGTATGGATTTTCATTTCAAATTTTGAATGTTAAGTAATTATAAGACTTATTGTAACCCAAATATTTGAGCTCAAATGTATAATAATCAATTAATCATTAATTAACAAAAACATTAATTTAATCCAACACTTTCGGCCAGAAAATTTCAAGCCCAAATGGTAAAACCAAACCGAAATCAAACGGCTATCAAAGACTCTAAAATCGAATTTTTGATTTTTAGTTTGGGCCCAAAACCTACCCATCCACACCTCTACGAGAAAGTCCCTCAACCAAAATTTAATAGTCCTTTAACTTGTTTACAATAAATGTACTTGTTAAAAAAAAATCATTTACCCCTTAAACAGGTCAAGACTTTTAAAAAAAATTACCCAAGTCAACAATTTAAACTGAAGGGTTAATCCTAATGGTTCACAAGTAAACGGGCTAAATGGTTAAACCGAGAAAGAAAAGGGTCAAAGATAAAATAATAGGAAGAAATAATTGATAAATCAAAACAAAAGATATACTAGTGATAGAGAGATCATTAGTTACTTTAATTAGTTTATTTGGTTTTCTAGTTAGGAGTCTTGGTGAGCAAGTTAGAGTTTTTAGTATAAATAGATGGTTTAGGGTTATTGTTTTTTGTGTGGTTTTGATCTTAACAAAACATAAAAGAGTCGTAAACTAGAGTTGGGTCACAAAACCCGGTTGTTATTGTGTGTGCTTGATCCAATTAATTCCAACATAAACACTTGGAAAGTCACCTAATCAAATCTCGATAAGTTTAACTGGTAAAGGGTTAAATTTATTAAAAAAAATCACAATTGTGAGAAATTATAACAAGTGCATGTACTTGTGAAATTTTTTTAAAATATAACATTTTACCCCTTAAACAAGTCAAGATTTAAAAAAAATACTATGCAAGTCCAAATTTTAAATACTTGGAATGTCACTTCATCAAATCTTGACCTGTTTAATGGGTAAAAGGTTAAACTTTTATAAAAAAATTTAACAAGTGCGTGTATCTTAAATTAATTTAGTAACTTTTAAGTCTTTAACATAGCAAACTGGGGTGAGGAGCTTTTCGTGTACAGTGAGAAATTACCTTCTGTTTTTATGGTTAACCCTATTTCAAAATAAAAAAATTAAAAAAAATTACCTCGGTACGACCTGGCATGATAGGCTTTCCAGCTAACAACTCAGCTAAAATGCACCCTGCACTCCATAAGTCAATACCTACACCATAATCAGTGGCCCCGAGAAGCAACTCGGGTGGTCTATACCATAATGTAACCACCCGACTAGTCATCGGCTGCTTATGATTCGGATCAAAAAACGAAGCTAAACCGAAATCAGCAATCTTCAAACCCCCATCATTATCAAGTAAAAGATTAGACCCCTTTATATCCCGATGTAACACGTATCGGTTGTGACAATGTTCAAGCCCAGATAACAACTGATGCATGTAACACTTGACCTAAAATAATCATAAACAGTTAAAACAAAGAAAACGGCCTTTGATTTAATTTTGAAGCTTGGGTCCTTAATCATCATGAATTACGCCGGACATCCTTAAACTAATATTCATGTTGGTGTTTATTTTCTTTATTGATTTATATTTAATGAAAATTATATACATATTTCTAAATTTCTAAAAAAAACTTGTATTCTTGTCGGGATTCTATTTCGAGTAAAAAAAATTTATATTCATATTTATTATTTATTGATTTTTATTTAAACTAAAAAACTTGGGGTTTTACTTTCTTCTTTTTTTATGAAAAGTATAATAGGTAAATGCATATTGGTCATTTAACATGAATTTAACTAAAAAAACTAACGCTAATTAGTGCAAACGACGTAAAGATTAAGGAGTAAGGACCCAACTTGTAATTAGGTACGTATATACATAAATGATGAAATTTGTAATTTACTCAAATTAATATTATAAATGAACCTGAGGTTCGGTGAATTTGATTGTTGGGCTAGCAGCAAGTCCAGCTAAATCGTGTTCCATGTATTCAAAAACAAGATATAAACTACAAGACATCCTTGATGTAACCAACCCTTCCAATTTTACAACATTTGGATGGTCTAGACGTCGTAATATTAAAATCTCTCGGGCCATGAATTTTACACTTTCGGGCTCCAAATTGTCGAACCGAACCTTCTTTAGTGCGACTATTTTCCCCGTCATGGTGTCTCTAGCTTTGTACACATTACTGTATGTGCCTTGCCCGATCTGATCACAACATTAAAATGTGTGTAATGCATTATTAGTAATAGCATGCACATCAGGTTTTTTATCCTCGTATCTAAAATTTATCCAAAAAAACACAAAAATACATTTATCCCCAAAAATTTGTTCATCTTTCAAAAACCTTCCACATCTCATTCCCCATATCTATCCCTATTCAATTATATAATACTTATTAATGTTTTATTCTTATTACCTTTTTTCTTTCTTCCACTCACAAAAAATATGATTTATAGTAGTGGTGTAAACGCTCCAAGCCAAGCCTGAGCTTGGCTTGTTTTGAGCTATATTTCTAAAGCTCAAGCTCAAGCTTGGCTGGTTTCAAGCTATGTTTCTAAAGCTCAAGCTCGGCTGGTTAGTAGTTTTTCAAGCTCGAGTTCGGCTCGTTTATTCAATAATAATTAATCTATATTTCTAAAGCCCAAGCTCGGCTAGTTAGTAGTTTTTCAAGCTTGAGTTCGGCTTGTTTATTCTATATTACTAATCTATATACATTTTTAATTATTTTTGGATATATTTTAATTAAGGTTTTTTTATATAACATCGTATATATTATTTTGTTGTTTTTTTATCATAATTTTAATGTTTAAAATTTAAATATTATACTAATATTATATAAATACATAACTAACATTAAATAGAAATAATACAAACAAACGACTCACTTAGACTCGCAAAGCCAGCTGAGCTCGATAAGCGAAGCTCGGGCTCGGGCTCTGTTTTTAAAAACTTATTTTTAGGCTCGAGCTCGGGCTCAAGCTCGTTTAAGATTGGCTCAATTCGAGCTTTTGACGAACCGATTTCAAGTAGCTCACGAGTGGCTTGGCTCATTTACACCCCTAGTGTATAGATACGGGAAATGAAAAGTGAATCACTGTAGCTTCCCTAAAACTGTTCATTGTTTGATGGAATGGTAATCTTTCCATAAACATTACAAATCTATTTTTTTTCACAACCCTAACGATCATATGGCTTATAAGTGTGCAAGAGTATCAAAAACATGAACTTTTACTCGCCTTATCAATTTTCTCAAACGTATCCGCCCTGCGAGGAATCCACCCATTGATCGCCTCGCCTGCAACCGCCGATAGCCAAGCAGGCCACCCAGCGGCCACCTGTTCACCATGTAAGTTCTTGGTTGGATTACTATGTCTCGGGTTCGGCTTTGAACGCCTTCTCTCACCTCTTGACCTCACATTCCCATCTTTTTCCACTTTCCGAACCGCCCTGTCTTGCACCTCTTGACCGCCATTGTCACCGCCCTCATTGGCTGCCGACTCACTCTCCGCCCGCCCGGATTCCACATCCGGGTCCCGCTTTCTCTCTGTTTTCTTATCAGCTACAATTTGAGAACTTTGTGTCCCTGAAGATGAAACCTCCTTTCCAAACACACACCCCATTTATCCCAGTCTTTATAAACCCTAACCCTCATTTCTCATGACATCCCTGAATAAAAAACCAATCAAATTCACAAATCAAATGATTTTGTTAAAAAAAACACTTGATTTAAAATGGGTTTTTGATAAAGATTAAGAAAAACCCTAACTTTATTACAAAAATGTTCAAATTAAATTAAAAAACAGGGGCAGTAGTCATTCAAAAGAAAGAAAGAAAACCCTAAAATGAATATGATTATATGGGTCAAAGATGAATTAAAAGAAAAGGGTTTGATGGGAAGAGTGTGAAAGAAAAGAAGACAGTTGAAATTGTGGGTGTTTGATTGAAGATCTAATTAGGGTTTAAAAGTGACTTACTGGAAAGAAACAGAGTGTTGATCTGAGCTGGTATCTATGAGTATCAGTCAATCACCAGTATATGCGATGATTCATTACAACCTTCTTTTTTTTTTCTGTAAAGTTTTCACCAACTCTGTTAAAAAACAATACCTAAACCCTTTGTACTTATTATATTAATCGACCATTTGTGTAAATTAGTTTAACTAATTAAAGTTTGTTATTATTTAATTCATTTATATATCAATATTAATATTATTTAATTGTTGATATAAGTGACCATTGGTAATTTATAGGGCCAACTTTAGTTTATATAATAAGAAAAAATAAAAATCACATTTTTGTTATTATGAAATTTCTCATAAATGTTTAAATTTAATAATTTAGTTAAAAAATTATGAACTTAATATTGTTTAGTGATATCCCATTAAATCAGTTATTTGATATTTCTGGTTAAATTTGAAAAATATATATACGTGGTAAAATAGTAATCGAGTTTCATATTTGTTTAATTTAGAGGATTTAAACTTTACATTTATTAAAACTTTTAAAAGTAATAGAATAATGTTGAAACTTTATGTAATATTGTAGTTAAAAAAAATGAGTAAACTTAAAAAGTTGGTTTGTATTAGGTGACATATCCCTAGTAAAAAATTCATCACACTAAAGTTGATTAGAGTGTTAAAAGATTGTTAATTTTAACTTTAAGTATAAAGTTATATTTCAAAGCAAGACATTATAGTATTTATATTTACACGAAATAAAGGATGCTTTATCTTTTGGTTAGAAACTTAGATAAATAATAAGTCTTGTTGTTTTTATACGAAATAAAAAAAATACATATTATTTGATAAGCTCAAAAAACGGAATTGGCCTAGAATACTTGCATTATTGTTGTCAATGTGGCATTTAAGTTTTTAAATATGCCATTAATATAATTTTAGTTTGAAAGCATACATTTTTGTGGTGTTTTGTACAGCCAATTTATAGCATAACACTGATGTAATGAGTAGACAAATCTGGGAACATGCATGTTCTATACTTCTATTATTGAACACAAAAAATAAACTTGTTTCTTAAGGAAAGAACAATTTTATGAAGTTATTTTGTTATTTTCTTAAGTTATTACTTTCCTAATTAGGTTTACTAAAAAGTATACATAACTTGATATGTCACACAACCCATCCCATCCAATCCAACCAATTATCACTAATAACCTAATGTTGTTCCTACTTGAAAATGAATTTATATAGCAGAATATAGTAGAAAAGATATGTAAAATCATATTTAAAATTCACATACTTAGAATAGAAAGAAAACAAGCCACAGAAACAAGTGGACCAACAAACTTACAATCCCAGCTTTTCAAAAGCAAAAAAGATCAAAATCAATCACTAGACCGGGCTCATCTGCACACTGTTGCGGAACAGCGTCGGCCCACAGCGAAAACAAGGATTGACCCGCCGACCCAGGAATCAGAACACAGACAAACAAGACCTGGATGGTCATATAGATGCACGCTGATATTACTTTTTTATGCCTTTATATAATATCAGAAAAAAAAGTCTGCTTAAAAATAAAAGATTTGACAACAATTTGGCCATTTTATACCACGAAATCCTGCCACATGAGTCATAACATACACATTCATAAGTAATTACGAACCTCCTAAAAAAAACAAAGCGAGTGTTCAACAAAAAAATGCAGAATATGTACTGCAAAGTGGCACCCTGCACAAAATAAGACAATGGTCAAAAAATAAACAAAAGTGCAACAATTATGTATGCAAATGGAAGAAATGAGAATTAGGAAGATAATAGCACAGGGGTTATAAATAAACTATTAAGTCATGAGTTTATCAAAAATCAATTATTTTATAGTTATTTATTGAATCCAAGTGTAAGGTTTCTTACTTGGATTACTTTTTCATGAAAACTGAACCCATTTACTTAAACATGGGTTTTCTTTTACTAACAGCAAGAGCTCGAAAACCCAGGATGACCCTAGCAAATGGATCACCCTTCCGCCCGAAAAACAAAATGTGGTGACCCAGCTCACCCACAACTGGGAGAACCCCCGGCTCAACCCAAAACAATCTCCCATTAGGAAAATCACGGGGCTACCGCTGGACCAATTGGCCTTTTGGTAATATGGGTTGAATTTAGATTTTAACTTTAAACAGTCATACGGGTCAAGTTTAAAAAAAAAAAACTAAAAATATATTTATATTTATCAGGTTAAAAGTCACCCAAGGTGTAATTCAAAAGGCTTTAACATGCTAATTCAACTTGTTAAAACACATTTTATATTGATCTGATAGATTTTATTAAACGAGTCAAAGCTCAACTCGTGTGTAGCTTTTCAAACTCAGCTCGTTTATTTTTATTTAATTAATTATATAATTATAACGATATTTTTTATATTTAAAATTATAGTTTTATATATTTATAACTGTAATTTTCCTTTAATCAAAACTTTATAAACAATTACTATTATTTATATATATAAAATATGTCAAAAAATTAAAAAAATAATAGACTTGTGAGCCTACTTGAGTTTGATAAGTGAAGCTCGGGCTCGGGCTCAGGCTCGTTTAATAAACAAACTTATTTAGACTCGGGCTTGAGTTCGTTAAACCCCAAATTAATTCAAGCTTTTAGCAAGTCGATCCCGAGTAGCTCCGAAGCGCCTTGGCTCATTTTCATCCTTAATTTTATAATCATATTTAAAGTAGACAATAAAGTTGGCTCGTTTTGACACATATCAGATATTTTCAATTTTAAACATTAACTGGTTTTAGCCCATTATCCAACTTGCCCATTTTACCACCACTAATTTCTGTGTAAAGTGTAGAAGATCGTAAGTTTATTGTCTAGTGACTCGTATTTAGATGTTTATCATTCATTTAAATACAAAGCAAGAAGACGAGAGTAAACGTGTCGATTATACCTAAGAATCAGGTGACATGTCATCATCATCGTCGTCACCATCATCTCGGGGCTTCAGAGGCCCCTTCATAGAACCTTTATCCTCACCAAGAAGCTCACGAGTCGCTTTTTCTAAAAAATCCTGCGCAGCCGTCTTTACAGAAGTTTTATTAGATGAAAGATACTTCCTTCTTTTACTAGCATTTCCCTCTGCACGCGCTCGATTTGTACCCTCACGCCTACTAATTTCCCTCATGTTCTTCCTTTGATCTGTCAAATCATGCAAATTATAATTTGTTAAAACTATTAAACATATCACAAAAGTGGAAAACATGGTTTAAGGACAAAGGAGATAGTTACCAGGGGTAAGATCGGGCAATGAATGCTCAATGAAACGCGCTGCTGCTTGGTAGTTTAAGGTAGTTGATGGCCGCAAAGGTTCTGCATATAAGGAAATATAAGACAAGCTTCCAAACACTCCCTAAAATCAGTTACTCCAATTTTAATGTCACTAAAATCACATTTAAAGCACAGATCCAAACACCTCCTAAGACTGATTATTCAATTTCAAGTACTATCTCAGGCAGCATATAATTATGATTTTAAATTGTCAGCATTCAGTGTTAAGCTAAATCTCTTTCAAAACACGCAAACAAACACCCCCAAAGATGGATAAACCTTACCTTTACTCAAACTAATGCACTTATCCAGCTTATCCTGGTAGAGTTGTAATCTCTCCTACATTATCATCAACTCCAACATTAACCAAAACTTAAAAATCAAACAAATTCAGAAAAACCTTAAAAAAATAACCAGGGGTGCAAACGAGTGGAGTTACTTGAAACGAGCCAAGCCTTAATGAGCTGGGCCTCAAATAAGGTCCGTCTAGTTATCGAGCCTTGTATGGGAAGATAGGCTAGTGTATTTATAAGTTTGAACCCTTTTGAACTTGTATGTATTAGCATAAATCTCAGTCTGCATAGCTGAGCTTGAGCCGAGCTTAGAGTCAATAAGGTTTATTATTTTTTGTCAAAATATATAAGTAGGTAATAAACAAGCTAAGCTTAGGTTAAACTCGATAAGGGTTTCTCAAAATATATAAAAATAATTAAAATGTATGTAAGTAAGTAATTAATAAGAAAACAAGCTCAAGCTTGAAATCACGACTCAGAAACAAGCCGAGGTCGAGGTCTAGCTCGTAAGGCTCTTGTCTTTTACACCCCCTAAAATTAGAAAGAATGAAAAGAAAGAGAGGGTACAATTTCTGATCTGACAGGATGGTCATCTGGATCAACACCATTGCCTCACTTGAATACAAAACATTAATTAATTATTAATAATAAACAGAACAGAACAGAATAGAATATATATTTCACATTCTTATTCATTAAGTTTGGGCTAGCTAGGGCTATGTTTACATTATTACAAGACTTTGTTAGGGCATGTTTAGTTAATTCCGCTTTATAATCAGCAAGTACTCGGAACTCCAAGGATCGGTGGGGTGGGGTGGGGGTTATGAAGCGCTTTTATGTTACTCGGTAGGTTAATACTCATATATTGGCTGAATCGGTCAACATCGGCCTTGGAATCGGTCAACTCGGAACCACCAACATTGGCTGTCAAAGTTAATTAACAACCATCCTTGCCCCCACCCAAAAACGCCTAGTGTCCAATGCACGTTCCATTTGGGTTAAGATGGTCATGAGAGTTAGCCCATTACAATGCCCTTAGGTGATGGATATTGTCCATAAATTATGTCTTTTATATTATTGTCCCTAAATTCTATATGTTTTGCCCAATATCAATTCACCTCTTTAAAAAAGTTATTTACTAATTAAAAATGTTATTTAATAGAAAATGCATTTGGAATGAATTGGTTGGGTTGGTATAATAATGTAGAAAGTGTGAAGTATAAAAGGTTTTTCAAGAGAGTTTGTGTTTCAAAAGGAATTGGTTTAGTTGGTATATAGATAAAAAAAAAAATTATTATTTTATAAAGGTAGTCACAGAAGGGTGGAATTTTAAAATCTTTAGAAGTTGAGACACGGTATGTTAGGCTTAGCAAAACCGCACTTTACCACCTTTTTCCCAACCCCGATTGGGTGAGGTGGCATTCACCATGTTATGTCTTTGTTACATCACCACCTTTCCCGTTCGCGATTGTCACGCCCATCACCCTTGGTGCATTCCTATTCGAAACCTCCACCCTTGTCCATATAATTTATCTAAAAAATAATTTATTATTATAATTGTTCCATTTTTTAAAATCCTCAACACCCAGTTACCAATATTTATCTATATTTAATACAATAAGTCAATAATACCTTTTTTTTTTTTTTTCTTTTATTCTTTTTCTTCTTTTCTTATTATTTTTTTAAAATTTATAAAAGATAATGAGTGAAATTGACAATAAACATAAAGAACAATTTATGTATTTATGCCTAAAAAATATAAGGGAAGGGAGTGAATCACTAGTTAACTCCTATATTATTTATTCTAGAGAATTGGACATACTACAAAAACTAATGTAAACCTTATGCTTTCTTTAAATTATAGGGATGAGATATATAGATTTCTATGCACATGCTCTTTTGTATCCAATATCGTTATGACTTGATTTAATAGTACATGGACGTGTAAAGGGTGGTAACATGTATATGAGCATATATTATACATAGACGGAGAGAGGTACATCTAGGGATGACAATGTGACATGTTTGGGATAAACATACGTAATACAATATTATACCTAATTGTAAAACCATGTCTCATACTCATCAAGTATTTGTCAGATAATTATTCGTCGTGTACTAGGCATCCCTATAATTTATCTTTTAAGCATCAAATCCTTACTAATGGAGAAACATTCTGTGTTACAAAAATCTGTCTTCACATTTCAAATCGAAATATGAGCCTAACCTCGTTACATTGGTTTAAAAAGCCAAAAACATTTAGTTAGGCTTCAAAGGCCAACATACGATGCGAAAGCACGACACATTCGGTATTACAAAAAATACCAATAAATAATTTCGAGTCGACGTTACTTAAAACAAACAAGACAACTCCTTCTTTACATTCAGACGGAAACCAAAATACGAAACAAGCTAGAAATAGACAACTACAAAGTCGGAATAGTTTTTTGGCAGTCTCATTTATACCAGCATATATACAATGTAGTATATTACACACACAAAACACTAAAGTTTAATATTTTTTTTTTAACACTGATTTAGTTTGATTCAATTGTAGCAGTATTGTGTTTATCATCTACATCTTGTGCAGAAGCAAGTGACTGAATTGGCTTCTTGAACTGCACCAAAATCATGGTCATATTGTCACATCCATCGCCTGCAGATGTTGATGGTGCCAAGCATTTATCAAACACTCTTTCGCATATTGTTGAAAGTTTGCTTTCCTGTACAAGGTTTAAGCATTAGGAATACCAGTTAAGAACTAAAACAATGTTTGCAATGGGAATAGGGATGTAATTGAAAAAAAAGTTTGGTAAACTGTCTGACAAGTAGTTCATTTATGTCCGTTTATATATTAAATGAATGAACATCAACAAGATTTTATGGAAGTAGTAAATGAAAATGTAACATGAGATATTTCACACTTACAGATTTCAATTGTTCATGAATGAAATCCACTAATTGTTGGCTTGACATGCAATCCCTGGAATTATGGAAGTAAATAATTTATAGCAATGATCCAAGAGTAAAAAAATGAAAAATAAAAATAAAAATTGGATGGCGCATCAATAACGCCACAACATATAAAAATCAACTGAGTTGTGGAGTCAATCTTTCTTAATTTTGTAATTACATAATTATAAATTAGGTTATGAATTTCTGACGCCACACAAACCTGACAAGAATTTCGCAAATTTGGGTTTAGTCTAATTGTCTAAACAGGTTCAGGTCGTACCCACGCAACCACATTTAACTAAACAGTCGTGTTCGAGTCACCTGTTTATTTTTTAAATTGTTTAAAAAACATGTATTTTATGTCTAGTTAGGTACTCTATGCCAAAATTTAAAAGATAGGACAGTTTTTATAGTTTAGGCGTCACTTTTACATACGTATGTATTTTATGTTGTAAATTTGTAAATTTAGATTACTACTATGCGAAAAGAAAATTTTAATTAATTTTGAGTTAAACTGTCCATGTTCATGTCAGCCTATGAATAAACCTGTCACTTTCACACACTTTCGGGGTTTCCGCGAATACGACCCATTTTAACACCCGTAAATTAAAAACCATGGAGAAAGGAAAGACTACATACCATATACCATCACATGCCAGCACAACAAATTCATCATCCTCACATAGCTCAACCTAAACAATTAAGCAAAGTAAACGATTAGTTTATGCTTGTTAAAGATCGTTAAAAATCTCACTTTCTAGAAGGTGCAATAGACTTACAATATTGACATCAGGATTAGCAGTTACTATCTGCTTTTCAGCAGACAAAAACTTGTTCTGCTTAAATTCCATATCACCTGCACAACCAAAATCATAATATTAATATAACACTAAACAAAATAAAGCAAAACCATCCCATGAACAAATAAATAGATTACTTATAGCCCTTGTAAGATTCAGACTACCATTAACTCGTCCTGCATGAATAAACCCACCCGCTTTTAGTATCCTCTCCCTCTCAACCTCGAGCACTGGCTTATGATCTCTAGAAAGATTGTAAGCCTGAAAAAATATAAACCAAAATAGTTTATTTTTTTAATATTTAAATCTACTACACAAAAGGGAGAATAAATTATTTGATTAACACTACCTCGCCTTTTCTGGAAATAACACAACGAGAATCACCAGCATTTGCAACAACGAGTTGATTGTTCCTCATGATTGCAACACACGCTGTGCATCCAGATGTGGGTCCCGTGAAATCAGAATGAGGACCCTGCAACGAATCAAAGAGCTCAATGATATATAAAACTATAAACAATTTTCAACCAAAAATATTAAAAAAAAGTACCTCCTCAAAAGCCCAGTCATCAACCTTATTACTTGCTTCTCCACCTCGTGGAGACCAAATAAGACCCTCGATAACGCCTGTGAATTTGTTTAATTTGTCTCCTAAAACGGATAATTCTCTCCACCCTCTTTGCCCACGCATCATATCATCCATTCTGCGCCACATATGCAAAATTATAAATATTTTTTTTATCAATTTACAGCATATACATAGACAAGTGTTTGTTTCAGAACCAATAATATGTTGAAAACCGCACGATTCATTTGTACCTATGGCTTTGAATGCATTTGCATCATCTCATCCTCTCTCACCGCTTTTGATTATCTTTTATACACTATGTATAAATGCATTATGCAGTTCGCATGGTTCTCAACATAGTATGTTGTATGTTCTTAAGCAAACGCCCCTCTATATGTGCGTGTAGGGCGCATCTTTTCAGAACTATATTGAGAACCGCAAAAGATGTGTAGATGTCACTTCAACAAAAAAGAAATGGAAAACAGATGTTAATTTATCTCTTCCCACCCTGTTCTTTGATTTTATCTCCTCTCTCCTGAATTTTTTTTAAAAATATATAAAAAAAGGTGCACATAGATGTACATATAGTGTAGATGCAAATATGATTTAGATAAAAAAGAAACTATCAATATTATATTTTTTTTATCTTAAAAACTATTGAAATCTACATGCCTTCTAGTCCAACTTATATAATAAATAGTCTAAGATTTAATACAGTTCTCGCAGTTCTCAACATATTACTGGTTCTTGAGTGAAACTGTCAAGAAATTTGAAGAGATTTTATAACCTGATAAATGCCTTTTGTACAGAGGTTTCAATATCACCCGTAGAATACGCCTCATGCTTGAGCACTTGCTGGTGAAGATACTTTGCACAAAACTTAGCAACAACTTTACCTAAAGAAAACATTCAAATTGAAACTTGTATACACATTTCACTTATCTAAAACATAACTAAGATAACATGTGTACCAAACAACTTATAATCCAACACAAAAACTTGAAAATATCACACCTCCATGGCCATCATATACACCAAAGAAATAGGTAGTGGGGTCCAGATCCGGAAGTGCCGCATGCTACAAACACAACAAAAAAAAAAGTTAAGTTGAAACATATTGAAAACAAGCACACTTTATAAATGTTGAAGTTGGTATCTACTCACGGCATCTTCCATTGTTGCACGCCATCCTTGCATCGATGATAAACCGTATCTGACCCGTCCATTCTCACCGTCTTCAGAAAGCTTGTCTGTTTTGGGAGTGCTAAGGTATGTACCCATATTTTACCTGAAATCACAATAACAAAAGATCCTTAATTCAGCATAAAAAATGTTCATATGGATATATGAATTGTAGCATTAAATCGAGTTGAATCGAACCAAACCAAACTAAAGTATTAATCTTGCTAACTTGTTTGTTTTTCTTTGTATAGATATTAACTGCCCAATATAATAAAAGATCCATACTTTATGTTTCAAGAACAAGATCCAGCAAATACCCATATCCCAAAATTCAAAACCCCAAATTTCCCATCAAATTCACATCCAAAATCCAAAGAAGATCCATTGAACATTAAGTATATGATTAAAACAAGACTGTATAGTAATTAGAGATTAACTTACTCAAAGTGCAGTAAGAAAATGGGGATAACGAAATGAAAGAGAGTAAAGAAACAAGTGTAATGTAATGGTTTATTAGTAGAACTGGAATTGGATTGGCATGTGATGACAGATTTGTAGTTGTAGTTATCCTCCATGGAACAACAAAAAGGAAAGAAAACAAGACAATTAGCTAGCTTGTTTTGGGTTAACTTTGACTTGGGGTCAAAAGTCAAAACTATAATATCAATACCTCGTGCCATGGCTGCAGCTGAGTTAAGCCATCAAAACCCAACCACTACTTTTTTCTTTTTTTATTTTAAGGTTGATGCTCAATATTTATGTAGCGTTTGGTATGTAAGAATGGAGGATGGAATGGAATGGCCCATTGTGAGGTAATTGAGAAAAGTGTATTTGGTTGATCAAATGAATGAAATGACCCATTACGTAGTCCATTTCATTCCCTCTAACATACCCCAATTCCATTCCCTCCATACCCCATGTTTTTTTTTTCATTTCATTCCCTCCTTCACCCTACATCACCTCCACCACCCTCCCACCACCACCTACCATCGCTGCCACCTGCCACCAACCACCACCATCGCCGTCCACCTCCGCCACCACCCACCTCCACCAACCATCGCCATCAGTGCCAGCACCGCCAGCCGCCCACCGTCACTGTTTTCCACCACCGCCGCCACTGCCACCAACCACCACCATCGCCGTCCACCACCATCGCCATCAATGCCAACCACCCGCCACATCCATCAACCATCGCCCCACCATCACACCCGCCGCCCACCACCACCTCCGCGGTTACCGCCACCACCCAACCCACCTCCACCCCTCTACCACCACCCACCTCTAACCACCATTATCTCGTTGCCCACCGCCAACTATCATCACCGCCCACCAATGCACGACCGCCACCTACCTCCCACCACCACCATCCGCTACCGCCCACCAATGCACGACCGCCACCTACCTCCCACCACCACCACTCACTACCATTTTAATTTTATTTATTTCTTTTTTTTAACCTACCAAATAATGCAAAGTAATGATTCATTTCATTCTCATATGGTAACCAAACATTTCAATGGAATGGTAATAACTCATTTCATTCCTTTGTCCATTCCATTACCACGTTCATTCTATTTCGTCGTTCATTCCATTACCTCATACCAAACAGACCCTTAGTGCTTTAGACCATTTGTTAATGAGCTATTGATGAAATGATAAAAAGAAAGAGATATGGTGTTTTATATGACCCATGTTAGATTCATGCCCCGTCATTTAGTTTCAGCGACACATAATGATAATCGGAGACTAGCCGAGTAGACGACGATCATTAGCTCAATCCTTGAACTGAACACGTTTTATCTTATCGCACTCTCGTGTCTTCAGGCGAGTGGTCACAGACGTTGATATTAGGTGAGGGTTTTCCCCGGTTCGGATGTGAGTGTATCCCAATTTGGTGAAGGATTTGTTGGCCATTAAAAAAAATGAACCATACTAATTTGGTTTGAACATAGCAGATAAGATAAGAGAGTGGAGATTGAGATGGTTTGGACATGTAAAGAGAAGACAGGCGACGAATCCTGTTAGATCCGTAGAAAACATTACTATAGAGGGGAGGAGGGTAGAGGACGACCGAAATTGACTTGGGATGAGTGGATTAGGCATGATTTGATAGACCTAAACCTCTCCAAGGACATGGTTGAGGATAGGAATTCGTGGAGAAGTAGAATTAAAGTTAAGGATTTTTAGAGAGAATTGAATACCTTAGGGCTTAGACTTAACTTATTTAGGTCACATACCATAATGGTATTTCCCTTACATATATTATTATTATTATAATTATTATTAGCTTTTATATAGCTGTTAAACTGTGATCTTATTATTAATATTATTATTATTAATAGTAGTTTTTATATAACTGTTAAACTTTGATTTCCTTTATTTTGCTTCATACACATGTACTTAGAGCCGAGGGTCTCTCTGGAAGCCACCTCTTTATTCCTTTGGATAGAGGTACGGTGTGCCTACATCCCACCCTCCCCAGACCCTACTTATAGCTTTGCTGTCGGTGGGATTTTACTGGGCATGATTGATTGATTGATTGACAAATTTGGTTTAAAAATTGATGATCAAATTGCGATAAAGAATGAAGATGAAGATTAAACATGTATCTTATAAGCACATAAGATTTGTACAGACCAGGTACGAAAACTATCAGTCTCGTCTCCTTGAAACAAATGTTTCTCAAATGCGTCTTGGGAGACGAACCCGATAAAAAAACATAAAAATACCGTCCAGGAAGACTGCTTTTGATCAGAATATTTAAAGAAAAAATATGGACGGCTCCCTCGACTTTTTAAACTTTTTGACCCGATTTGACAACATCTTTACACGTGATAGATTTTAATTAGTCTAGAAATCTTGTCAGAACGTTACCCAAAGTGTTGCCACTGTCCAAATTTTTTGGTCCATTTTTGGAATATTGAATATTAGTTGGTCATTTGACTCATTTTCCATTTTCTCTCTCTTCAAACGATCCATTTTGAGAGTATGTGTTGAACATACGTCAGGTAATAATCCGTCAGGAATCGGATATATATGTTAGCTTGTTAAAAATTAACAATGAGAATTTTAAAATATATTTCTTATTATTTTATTATTTATATAAATTTATTACCTGCAAAATTTAGAATATAAAAATAAAATTTAATGGATTAGTTGATTACTTTGTTATAAACATCGGTGAATATTTGAGTAATATGGGATTTAGATAAAGATTTTTAACCACTCTGGGTTTGAGTTTATTTTTTGAGAGACGTAATTCGTATAATATGAGATTTTAGATAATATTAGAAGTTATAAAGTATTTGGAGTTAAAAACATTTAGTAATCAAAGCACGTAAGTTGTGTTATTGTCTTATTGACGAGTTGATGTACCTTGGCTAGAGCATCCACTCAGCATATCAATTAGGGATGAGATCGGGATCATATCCGTACCTATACTCGTACCTGTACCCGAAAGTACTCGTACCTAAAATCAGTAAATCTTGGTACCCATACCCGTACCCGAATTATATGGTACGGGTACATGTACTTTGGGTATGGTACTCGCTTTGTACCTCTTTGTTCTTTTTTAAAAAAAAATCTCCACTAAACTAGGTATCGGTAACGGTACGATACCGAAAATCAATTATCTATAATACCAAAACCGTAATACCGCAACCAAAACATAATACCAAAACTAAAAATGAAACAAATCAGCCATAATATAAAATTCATTCTCTTTTCATTTTCTTAGTTTATTGTTTCCTTAATTTCTATATAAAAACAAGAGAGAAAGTTAATACATATTATTTAATTATATACACAATTTACACATACATGAAATAAAAATATACGAATACACAATATATGAATATACACATATAAATTGAGAATGAACTTATTCAACTAATATATATATATATTATGTTTTGAAAATCTCTCTTGAAAGTAAAGTCATAAGTGTTGGAAACCTAATAAAAGCCCCTACATATTTAAACGGGTACCCGTACCCGTACCCGTTATACCCGTACCTGTACCTATAATCAGTAAATTTGCGTACCCATACCCGTACCCAATAGACACGTACGGGTACGGGTACAGGTACAAGTACGGGTACGGGTATTTAGAAAAAAAAGCTCATCCCTAACATCAATTGTATTCTATTACATCAATTATCATTTTTTGAGTAGGGTTCAGCGTGTCGTACACGGAACCTCTTCAGCTCCTAGATCCCAAAGCTTCGTTTTTAGCAGGATTGACTTTGCTATTCAAAAGGGGGTTGCGACGCAGCTTGTTGCCCGTTTGCCTGCCACTTTATTGTAATCGTTTTATAGTAATTTATCAAGTCCCGGATCGATAAACAAACACGAATAAACGACTAACTCTCGTTTATATTAATCCGAAAATATGACTCAAAAAACTGATTACAATATCTATCAAACCCTAACTCGGTTTGACTCTTGATGAACCCTAACTCGGTTACGTCTCGTCTGTGTCTTTATGTCACAGCCCCCGACCCCTATACCCTGGGAGGGAAGCCGTGAACATTGATTGGTGGTATCGGTGTTTATTAAATTATTTTGCAGCGGAAATTTTCATCAGAACCGTAGTTAGGAAAAATGATCAGAGTTATAAAAACACCATGGTTATTATTATGATAAACCGAGAATTTAATCCCTTTTGATACAAACATAAGTTTTATAGGGTTAAACCTTAATTTACAAAATACGTTTATTTATTCTGGTGACAAGCCACTTATTTAAGCTGGAAGCCCGCAGGCATCATTCCTTTGCCTCTAACAAGTCACCTGAAGCATGTTTAAAATATTTGATCAGCAAGAAATACTGGTCAGTACATTCATTTGTAAATGACACATTTTACAGTTACAACATTAAGATGTTTTTAAATCTGCCTGCTTACAAATTACCGAAAGGTACTTGTCACTCGACCGTACCTATGACTGTGGTCATATTACTTATTGGCTAACACTTGTCCAATAAGTAACGTGTAATAGCCCAGTAGGCAAACCTTGTATACAAAACCCCACAATACCAGTAGTAACCATCCCGTAAGTCTACAGAGACTTAATCACTGTAATGTATTTAAAATACTTTAAAAATATATTTGAAAACATTTAGACCATTTGCCATGAGTTTTATAGGTTTTGAAATCATCATTACAATGTCGAAAAAATAGTTGTCTCACGCAAAGGTGAGTGATACCAAAAACTCGAATGACTCACCTTGCAAGTTTACAATTAAAGAACACCTCCTGATATTAAGCACCTAGGATAAACACATGTAGTATAACTAGATTAGTATAAAACCAATAATCATAACGATAATCACGAGAGTAGAAACTTTACACGATGGCACAATGTCATACCTTAACAGGTAGAGCTTTTGGATTTGTGTATATTTCTTTCGATCGGATAGGATATCGTTGCAATAACTCGGTATTATACTATTAATATATATCTTAATATATGTGTGTATATTCAGAGAGAAAGAAAGTTTTGAGCGAAGAATGAATGTCTCAAGTTCAATCTATTTATAGCTGATTTTGGACCTCGTCGCGGTACGCGATGGCCATAGGCAAAGGCGTCGCGTATCGCGAAGCATCTTATAGCCTTGCCTAGTCAGCCCTAGACCTGCCACGTGGCAGGCTACATGTCTCATCTGCGTAACATCCACGTCACGGTACGCGATGGGTAGTCTAAACCCGTCGCGTATCGCGATGGAAGGATTTTTTAAAAATCTTAAATTCCAACAAAAATACTAAGGCTGCCCTGCGAGCGTGCAAAGTGCGCCATCAAAGCGCCACATTGCGCCCATCGCACTTCGCCTGAGCCCGTGCCCATGCGCGTACGCTTTCGGGTGCTTCGCACCCTCCGCTAGGACCACTGGGTGTGATATGTCTTATAAGAACATTAACATAGAAATTTTCTTTCTTATAAAGAGCTCAATAGTTTTATCATCTAGCGATGTGGGACAAGAAACTTACTTTCCTATTTATACTATGGTGGAAGCTTCCCTTTTCTTTCCTCCACCAATGTGGGATGAGATTTTCTTCACTTAGTTCTTTATTTTTTTTATCTTTGATTTGTTTTATGGTTTGTTA
Organism: Bidens hawaiensis; assembly: GCF_021521415.1. Taxonomy (NCBI): domain Eukaryota; kingdom Viridiplantae; phylum Streptophyta; class Magnoliopsida; order Asterales; family Asteraceae; genus Bidens; species Bidens hawaiensis. The sequence continues at coordinate 164,134 of NW_027493846.1, forward strand.
TACTTTATGGTTTGTTATACTTTAGATGAACCTAACTCGGTTGCACCTCACACCACACTCTATAATGTCTAACCATTACTTGGTTTATATTGACTAACCTAACTTGACATCCAAGACATTACCTATTATAATTACAATACAATTAGGAAACATATTATAATTAGGAAATATAACCAACTATGAATAGCTTGCCAACATTGGTCCCTCACGTTCACCGTCTTGTGACTTGGTGTCCGAAATTACTTCCAACAATCACCCCTTAATTTCTGACTCAAAATAGGTGTATCTTTGTCTCCAAACTTGTTTTCTTCACATGTCTGATTCGAACTACGATCTTGACCTTCTCGGTTTTCACAACCATCTTGGCATTGATCTCCCCGGAACTTTTCTTGATCCATAGATGTGTTCTTCGGCTCCCCCGAACTCGACCACCTCTGTGACCCTGTCCACGACCATTCACTCAGTCGTATGAACTTGCATAACTCCTTTGGCTGCATCCCGATCATCTAATCGAGCGAACATCAATCTTTCTTGATCATCTTTTGTTCCCGAATCAAAACACAAGTACATCACTCAAATCAAAATCTTGGTCAAAACATAGCTCGTTTAACCTGTTTAAAAACAAACCTTGAATTGAACTTGGAATTGGTTGTCAACACCAAAATAACCCCTTGACTTTTGTGTTTCTTATAGATGAAAATTTCCGTAGCATGTGCAGACCCCCACTTCAATAGATAACATACAAATAATGTTTACTTTGTACTTTGTAGTTTGCACCAAAACGAAAACCTTCACTTCAAGAAAACGATTGCCACCGCCAAACAACCTTTGACTTTTGAGATACCTTTTGTGCGTTCTTTTATCACAAAAAAACGTGATCCCGACGAACAGAAAAGATCAGCGTTCCGGTCACCAAATATCAGCCCGTCACCGACCCTTGTCTCGATCGTTGACCGATTATCGATTTCTTGAACTTGGCTCTGATACCAATTCAAGTCCCGGATCGATAAACAAACACGAATAAACGACTAACTCTCGTTTATATTAATCAGAAAATATGACTCAAAAAACTGATTACAATATCTATCAAACCCTAACTCGGTTTGACTATTAATGAACCCTAACTCGGTTACATCTAGATGAACCCTAACTCGGTTACATCTCGTGTGTGTCTCTGAATGAACCCTAACTCGGTTTCACCTCACACCACACTCTATAATGTCTAACCATTACTTGGTTTATATAGACTAACCTAACTTGCTAGCCAAGACATCACCTATTATAATTACAATACAATTAGGAAACATATTATAATTAGGAAATATAACCAACTATGGCCAGCTTGCCAACATTGGTCCCTCAAGTTCACCGACTTGTGACTTGGTGTCCGAAATTACTTCCAACAATCACCCCCTAATTTCTGACTCAAAATAGGTGTATCTTTGTCTCCAAACTTGTTTTCTTCACATGTCTGATTCGAACCACGATCTTGACTTTCTCGGTTTTCACAACCATCTTGGCATTGATCTCCCCGAAACTTTTCTTGATCCATAGATGTGTTCTTCGGCTCCCCCGAACTCGACCACCTCTGTGACCCTGTCCACGACCATTCACTCAGTCGTATGAACTTGCATAACCACTCCTTTGGCTGCAATCCCGATCATCTAATCGAGCGAACATCAATCTTTCTTGATCATCTTTTGTTCCCGAATCAAAACACAAGTACATCACTCAAATCAAAATCTTGGTCAAAACATAGCTCGTTTAACCTGTTTAAAAACAAACCTTGAATTGAACTTGGAATTGGTTGTCAACACCAAAATAACCCCTTGACTTTTGTGTTTCTTATAGATGAAAATTTCCGTAGCATGTGCAGACCCCCACTTCAATAGATAACCTACAAATTATGTTTACTTTGTACTTTGTAGTTTGCACCAAAACGAAAACCTTCACTTCAAGAAAACGATTGCCACCGCCAAACAACCTTTGACTTTTGAGATACTGTTGCCCAAGATAAAAGAAAGAATGATCGATCAAAGAAAATAACACGATAACAATTTGCAAAAGTTATGAAATCTTTATTGATGTTGAAGGTATATATAGACGTACATACCTGTTGATCTTAATACTAATTAAAACTTCAATCCTTCTACAATACATAAATATTAAAACTCACTAAAACATACCATGACATATTTACATAACTAACCCTAGACTCTAATTTGGAGGGATTAAATCTAACATTCACCCCCTTAATCACGAACAAGTAAGTCTTCAACACCGAGCAGTTTCCTCATTGTAGAAAACTTTATCCTTGCCAATGCTTTTGTTAAGATGTCTGCTCTTTGAAGTTCTCCACTTATATGTTCAACCGTGATGTAATTGTCTTCGACACATTCCCTTATGAAATGATAACAGGTGTCAATGTGTTTACTTCTTCCATGAAACACCGGGTTCTTCATCAGCGCGATAGCGGATATGTTGTCGACATTTATCGTAATCTTTTCTTCTTTCCATTCGGTGAGTTCACTTAGTAGTCTCTTTAGCCATAGTGCTTGACATGCTGCAGTCGTTACAGCCATGAATTCGGATTCACATGAAGAGAGTGCCACAGTTTGTTGCTTTTATGTGCACCAAGTTATGGGAGAATTCCCAAAATAGAACACTATCCCCGTAGTGCCTTTTCCTTCTTCAGTATTAACACCATTGTAAGTCCCGAATCTGGATCACTACAATTATGATATCAATATGACAAGTATTGGTGCGGAATACCAATACTTGGTGATTCAAGAACACGAGTAAAACAATAATGATAACACGGTATAGCTTTAAAACACACGTATATTAGATACGTCGGGTGCTTAAGCACTTACAATACACAATGCCAAAAAAACAAGTGAATGAACAACCTCTACTCTATACATGACCTCGACTATATATAGAGAAACCAAAAGCTAGCCCAAACACACCAAAAGCCCACCGAGAACAACAACATGTTCTCGGTTTACATATTAACCCATAGCCCAAGCCCAAACATGTAAACTAAGTACAACCCACATAAACTAGGCCCAACAATCTCCCCCTTGGTTTGTAGCTTTGTCTTCAATCATGCTCCATGTAATCTATATCAGCATCATTCAATCCTCCCGCCCAAAACTTACATCTGATGATAGAGGCGACCATAACTGTGTATTATTTAGCGGCTGCTTCAAAAAGTGGATCAGCTACAATCTGGAACATGCTGAGTGTCTTGATATCCTTCTCTCCAAATTTCAACAAATCCTTAGGATCAACGAATCGGTATTGACCTTTTCCCTTTTGTAGCTTGATAATAACCGTGGCTGTAAAAGAATCATAGAACCAGAACCTCATGTTCTCCAAAGTGCCATCAGGAATGGCATCTGGTACAGGAATATAAGTAGCTTTCTTTGTGAGAGGCCACATTACATTCACCATTGTTTTCCCGGTCTTTGGATCCAAGACTCCTTTGGCTTTCTTTAAAAATGATTCTGCAGTTGTCATGTTTGGAAAGCCTCGATCAACCTCACGTCTTAGAAAATTCCAGAAATCTAGACCACGCTTGTCATTAGTTGGGTTGGTGAATGGAGAGTTAATCAGGTCACTAAGATCCACTTTGGTCCAGGAGCCAAAGTCTTTCATCTTCTTGTAGTACTCAGTTATTCCCGACTTTCTCTTTACCCACCACATATTCTTATTCGCGTCAAAACCCCATGATAGAACTCCCGATCGATCACCATTTTTATCAGAGAACCCCTTTTGAAGCGTAACGACGAACCTGTCTGGGTGATCCGATGATTCAACATTCTGATTCGAGTTCTTCATCACCAACAGTTTCTTCTTTCCTTTTTCAAGTAATTTCTTCTGAATTCTGTCTGATTTCTCTTTGGTGATTGGGGGTGCATCCATGTATTGCTTTAGTGACTTTGACTCATGAATGTTGTCGGCTGAACGAATAGGAGAGTCTTTGTCTTGATCAACAATGGGAGTTTGATGTACCACATCATCATTGCTTTTAAATTCATCTCCAAATTTTTGAAATAACTTATGTTGAAGATCAAGATACATTCTTGTTAAACCTCCCATACCAGGCTGCAACTCTTTAATCTTGGAATCCTTGTCTGAGTTGCTTGCTTCAAGTTCCTGAATACGAACATATTTAACTATCGAATCTTGTTCGAGTTCAAAGACTCGACGTTGCAGTGCTTGAATGTCTACAGGGGCATTCTCAAGAACCACACCTTTACCCTTGTTCTGAAAATAACTCTCTTGCATGGCAAGGATTTGAGCAACCTTTCTTGATGTACCTGGACTTGACTGACCCTGAACGGCTGGGCCAGACGAACCAGAGGGAATATTTGTAGTGTCGGTGTATGGAATGTCTGTATCAAAGTCAAATTCACTAACGAACTCACTGGACAACAAATATTGAAATGATGGCTCAGCAGTAGATGTATCTGGTTCAGCTTGTGTTTCTGGAGCATGTGACTCTGGTTGAGCAGTTTGTTGTTGTGGGCTGGCGTTGTTGTTGGTGTTGGTGTTGGTGTAGCGGTGGTTGTTTCGGCTTCACTATCCAACTCGCTAGATCTCGGATCAACCATTTTTCGTTTGCGATGGATGAGATCAGCAGTTGGTTCTTCACTATCGTCTTCCTCAATGTTTTCAGTAACTGTCTGAGGAGGTTTCAGCGCAGTTGACTGAAATAAAGCTTTGGCAGCTTCAAGAGCTCTTAACTTTTCAGCATCAGTAAGAGTGACTGTCTGATGGTGTTCTTCTTTATCTTCTTCGTCATCAGAGATTTCAAACGTTGCAGCACGTGGTTGAGCTGGTGCCACGTGCTCGTCAGCAACCTGAGCTATGACAGGCTCAGCTTCAGTCTCAGCAAATCGTCCGAATTTCACCAGAGCATTTAAGCCCCGCTATACCACTTTGACCCCCTTCCTGGATTGTTTCATCAACCCAAAGGTGTTGGGTCCCATTGACTTCATGTCCAAAATTTCAACAGATCTGACCAAGTCGGTGTAATGAGAATCGAAGATCATCAGTAAGAATCTTGGATACATGAGGAACATCTCCTTCTTCTTTGCTTTCAAGTTGCTCATTATTTCATTGAAAACGAACTTGGAATAATTGTAATTCCAATCCATGATCAGAGCAACGATAGCAGACATCTGAGTGTGGCTGATTTTGTCTGAACCTCCCTTCCTCCCCGAGATACATGTAAAGAACGCGTGTAATAGGTATCTCCAATACGGGTGAAATAACTTCTTGATTGCTGGAGGATATGTGCCTTCGTAACCCATTCTGGTAAGAACCTCAGTAACTTCAGTAGCAGAGTACTCTGTCGGGTAATCAGGTTGATCCACAAACATAAGAACTTCTCTAACAATGGCCTCTGTGATAACAACTAGCTTCTTCTGTACTTTGGAGTCAATTGACACGACTCCGTCTGGCCCTCGTGGATTAATTGACGCATTGTTCCAAAAATCGGTGACCATCTTCTTGCATATGACAGGGTTCTCTCGAAGAGCATGAGAGATCCTACGAGTGTTGAGACCGACTATCATCGACTTGAATTCCTTGTGGGCCAAGGGTGGATCAAATAAATGACCAGCTATGTTATGCGTGTCAACAAACTTTAACGGATTTTGATCAGCCATTTCTGCACCAAACGTATCAAGTTAGATATTAAGTAGATTAATTTGATAATATAAAAAACCATGACTTATAAGGGATTTGATTATAAAGTTGAGAAAGGCCCAAAGAAAACTCATATGAAAGCCCAAAAGCCCAAGTAAACAACACAATATAGTATTGGGCCTAACAGGGAGTAATAAGTCCAGCAGGAGAGATCTCGGTCAACAGAGAGAGTTCTCGGTCAACGAATGTGTTTTCGGTCAACGAAAGTCAATGAAATCAACCCAGAACTAGGGTTCTCGGTCAACATTTAACCGAGAACGGGGGTTCTTGGTCAAGTCTTGACCGAGAACGTAAGTTCTCTGTCAAGACAAGGGGTTCTCGGTCAACGAAAGTCAACCGAGAACTCCTTGACAGCTGGGGACAGAGAACCCATTGGGTTCCGCCTTGGGAAACGTGCAATCATCTTCAACCCACCGAGATCTCTACAAAACCTCCATTAAACCTGCAATTAGTCAATAATAATCAACCAAAAACACTTAATTAACCCCTAAGATGTCCATCAAAACCCATAAATACTCATGAATCCACTTTTAATTTATTAACCCATCCATGAAGTCAGTTCATGGCAACATCAAGTGAGCCTCTGTGAACACCTAGATCTCATATTACCTGTGAATCAAACAAGTAAACACTAATAGATGATTAGTGAAGATGATTTAGTTTTCGGCTAAGGCACTTAAAAGAAAGAGTTAAGGTTTTCCTTTTAATCTGATGAGGGTAGTAAATATGATAAAAGAAAACTTGAGAGTATTTATACTGAAACCAAGGCAGGCCAAGAACCCTTAATGGGCTCAAAACATTGAGCAGCCTAAGCACAAATATACCAAATTAAACAAATGATCCAAGAGATTTCGAAGCCCAATTTGAAAATAAGCCTAGTTTATACAAACGTTTCGAGGAGAGTAATTTCAAGATAATAAAAACAAACAAAATATGAAACAAAATAAGAATAAAACAACAAATTCACATTAATAAACACATAAACTCCCTTGAATTTTATGCATTTGGGATCAAATTCAGTTTTTAGTAAAATCGCCGCCCCTTTTTATGAGAAAATCTGAACATGGAATCATATCGTTTGAGAGGCTGTCACAAGGATTCATGTTCAGCGTTATTATGACAGAAAGAGACAGGTTGATAGCAGGTATAATGCACTTAGCATGATTTTCATTGTATCAGTAATATGATTAAGGTTCAGTTCGACACAAAGCTTAGATGGATATCACTCATGAATCTGTGATGCCCCCTATCTCTTCTCAAAGCGTATTTGGCTTTCCCCAGATCACCCCAATTTGACTCCTACCCCCTAGTGCTTGATCAAAAGATTTTATAGATAGTAAAAATTTTAAGCTTTAAGGTTGAGCGTTGGACTTACAAGCCATCCGGACATACATGCCTTTCATTCGAGACATGACAGGACTTATTTTTATGCCCCCATCTCTGTAGCTCTAGTTTGACCCTTTAAGCCTTTGAAAACATAAATTTTTGATAGAATGGATGAATAAGATAATGGAAACTCTTCACATGAATTTTTTTTAACGAATAACATGTCACACCCCGACCAAAGGCGGCGGAACATGCCGGGGTGCAACGTGATTGGACAAATACACAAGACACTATTTAAAGTGACAATATTTAATCAACTCATTTTATTTCATAAATCAATAAACAACACATCTCATTCATATAAACAAATTTGAAATCAAGTAGCAATCATATTGTTCGTTTTACTAACATCTTAATAGCCTTGGTAACGTTTTCGTCAAGTCCTCGAGTCAACAAATGTCAAACCTGTAACATTTCATAAAATAAAGTTTGTCAACACAAAGGTTGGTGAGCAATTCATAAGTTTGAGCATATAAGTATATAGTAATAAAAAGCCACAAAACTTGTATACGAAACAATAAATAATAGCCATAATTTGGATAACATCGCTAATAGAATTACGTTAGCGAAACCTGCCATAAAAGAATACCAGATGGTTCAGGATTTAATATAATATCGTTAATCGCATTACGTTAACGACACCGTGCTATAAGAGAATACCAGATAGATCACGGATTTATAGACTTCCCCCATGACTGAAAGCGATAAACACATAGACATATAGCATAGAACACCAAATCAAGCAAGTATTTAAATAATGTATACAATCACGTTTGTGGGTTTAAGATTCAAGTAAATAAAGCATGTAGTTTGATAAGTATGAAATGTTACCCCAAAGCAAAAGATGGAAAAAGGGGTATGAAAGTACTCACCTCGATTGACGAATTGAGAAACTAATAAGTGATCGACATATAGAAAGCTTGTAAACGAAACGAACGAATCTTACTTGAAAGCTAATTGAAAACGAATAAATAAAATATATTAGTGAACTTGAACTTTAGTTGAAACTAAATTTGAAACATTGGACGAGAAGGTTCGGTTGTTAATCGGGTTACCGGTTAATTTATTAACGATTTTGGACTCGTACTTAATTGGTATTTTAAAATAAAATAATAATATTTTATTGGGATTTTAAATAACTAAATCAATATTAAATAGATACAAGACGGGTTTATTTCAAGAGTTCGATTTTATAAAAAATGAACAGATAATAAATTTTATAATAATATTATTAATGATAATGCTAGTAATGATAATAATAATTCTAAAAAAAATATGTTATATATATATATAGATGTATAAGATAACGATGATGATAATAATAACAATAATTATTATTAATAATACTAATATAGTATGATACTAATAATAATAGTTAAAGAATAAAAATCCCAGTATTAATTAAAGCGTTGTTGATAAAAATAATAATAACAAATAATATTGATAGTAAATAATGATACTATACTCGATGTTTGTTCGATTTCTAAACGAGTTAACAAAATAACTATATTATTATTATTGCTAGTAATTAATGATAAAATATGATTTTAATAAATAATAATAATATGACCTTTAATAATATTAATAACTTTAATATTTATAATAATAATGATAATAATAAATAAATATAATCTATTATCTATATCTCTCTTTAAGACGCTTTTACATTCAATGTTTCTGGCGAATTAACAACCCATTAATATCATCAATTGAAATTCAATCCATTGAGATGGTCTTCTGTTACGTTACGACCCCTCTGCCTGAGAGGTTAAATCAATTGAAGACATTGTAGCTTCAATCATCGTATTCACAGTTCCTACCCTCCTTCGATATCTTGTAGGTAATCTTACGTTTCATTAAACCTTCTTAATTGGTTGATTCTTTTCTATCAGATGTTCCTTGGTCAGGCTGATAAACACAACATCATCTTCACTAGATTGGTTACTTAGAGTTATTTGAAATTAGTTACTTCTGTTTATTGCTCATTTTTAACAGTAATTTGAATGAACTGTTATTTTTACATTCTAAATGTGGATTACTTTATGAATACTATTTGAGTTCAAAAAGTCCAAATATATAACATAGCTACTATTTTGGTGGTCAGAAAATATGAATGTTCATTATATTTATACAAAATTTATATATCTTGCAGATGCCTTTCAACTCGGCTCAACGACAAAAGTTATGAGTCTTCTTATTCTTCTACATTTGCACATAATATATGATAAGTTTTGGTGCTCATCTGTTGCAGCTTGTTATTCAGTAAATGCTAAAACCAATTTCAGGTTAATAAATGAAATACTATAAACAATATTTGCAATTTAAAAGTGTTCATGCTATATGTTTCCAAATCATCTTTACTGGTTTCACATATATTTTTATTATTTCAAAAATCTATAATCTATATTATCTATATAATGCATATGGGATGGGCATAATGATGAATTACTAAGACACCGTTATATTAAATTCGTTCAAACACTCCGACCATGTTTGCACATTTCTCAGTACAAGTCTTCGGTAGTTAAAGTTTACTTGAAATCTTATTATTTTGCTTCCATTTTATAGGTGGTCAAAGTTGTTAGTGGAGACTGCGTCATCTGACTCAAAAGGGATAGCCGCTATTATCATTGGAAAAAGGATGCCCGGGTACATCTTTTATTAATTCTAATGACTATAATCGAAAAAACTAAGTTTGTTAACGAACCGAACAGGCACGAACTAAGCATTATCATGTTCGCTTGTCTAACTCTAATTGAACAAATGACCGAACGTCAACATTTAAACGAACAGGGTTTTTTTGTTCATGTTTGTTTGTTAAAAAAATAAACTAACGAACAAAACTGAGCTAAAATTAACGAAAAGTATACGTGAACTACAATGTGTTTGGTGTAAAAAGTTATTAAAAGTAGACTAACATGTAGTGTGCCAAAATAATTTAGATACATATTAATGAATGTATATGACAAACGGGTCAATCGACAATCCGACATAACCCGTATATTAAACGGGCTGTGTTTGGTTTGGTTGGGTTGGGGTTAAGTTAGTTGGCATGCCATTCTTTTAACACGTTCACTTTTTTTGACTCAACTCGACTTGTTTTGCCAAGTTTTAAATTTACTTTTTACAGTTGTGTGATCTAGATTTTTATCACAAGTGTAGGAATAGACAAAAAGGCCTCTAATACAAATAAACGAATCAACCCTCACGACAGAAGTGACAGCGAAAACCGCAGCAGCAATGTCATCTGTTTGTAACTGAGGGGACGGTGTTGTAGCCCCTTATTGCCCAAAACTCCTTCAATTTTGACTTGACTTCGTTACGTGCGTGTAATCCGTTAGCCAATTACCATTAATTTGTTGAGAAGTTAGCCTCGAAAACGCCAATGGTGGAGAAAAGAATTAAGATGCTGCAAGATTAGCAGCTTGGGCTTTTGATCCAGTGGGATTATAAGGCGTTTAATCAATGGATGAATAAAACCATGCTTGCACAGGTATGGTTGTTTAAAAAAGGTACACTTTCTTTAGCTCTCTCTTCTTTTTAGTTTTTAAACTTTCACAGTTTTTGTTGGTTATTGTGAGATTCAAAGTTAGTTTTCTTTTTTTTTTCTCCCTAATATGAATGAAAACTTAAACCGAAATGAAACAAAAATTGGAAACAAAAAATCAAAACTGAAATGACACCAAAAACAAAGAACTAAAATCAAACCGAAACCAAAAATTGAAAAAACTAAACCAAACGGATAAGAAACCGGGCCAAAAATAAAATTTATATAATAAAAGAGACCGGTTTCTGGTTTTTCTACTTTTTTTATACGTCTGTATTGTGTTATATATTTAATGAAAGGGCACTTCTGGAAATATATTCATCATTATGGATCTTGTAATAATAAAAGAGATCGGTTTCTGGTTAATCTACTTTTTTTATACATCTGTATTGTGTTATATATTTAATGAAAGGGCAATTCTGGAATTTTTTTAACAGCAACAACAGGTTAGACAGTGCACAATTTGGATTTATTAATATCAAGAGAAGGAAAATTTGTGTTTGAAGCAACTGCTAATTCAATGGTCGCATTTGACGGAAGTTTATGTTCATTAACCGACTAACAAAGCCACCAACTAAATTACCTACCATCTTAGAGATTTTCTACATTTGTGCAGCTGAATAACCGACAATTTTTTGATAGTTTACGCGCGTGCAGCTGAGTTGCTAACAGGTAATTGAAAGTTTAAAAAAGTAGGAATTAATTACTATTTTAATCTTTTTAATCGCAATTAGACAATAATGATAATTTTTAACGTTTAAATTTGTGGCAGAGTTCCCTTAATTGATGAGAAATGGGTGCTTCTTGGTTTTTGTTTCTACACAGGTATTATGTTCATCATTATGATTTGAAGTAAATTATTGAAACATTTTTACATGAATAGTGGTAATTAATTCTTGAACAATTTTTTGGTTATTGCAGTTGCAATGTATCTGCACTTTGCCACATTAATCATTCATGAAATAACAATAGCTCTCGGAATATATTGTTTTAGGTAACAAAAACCACCATTACTTTTTTTTTATATGATCTATGTATGTGTTGACCTTTTCAGCCTTTAAAAAATTTATGTTTTTAGTTTTTAAAATTGTCACACTGGTAAATGTAGACAAACTTGATTTGCCTAATTTTTTACCAGTGCTAGGGGTCCATTGTTGATTTATACCATGTTTATATTTTGACACTTTCCGAAAACTAATATTTTTCTTTTCAAGGAAAAACTTTTTACAAGTTTTTGTATTATATTTTAAAATTAACGAAGAAAGAAAGAGCACTTGATAACTACATGGAAACTTCTTAAAAACCTTATTAAAAATTGATGTCTAAGTTTACACTATTGTATGCTGTATTTAACAAAAATTAAATGTTTACACTTTGTTGGGTTGTCACGTGTCATGCTGCATAGGATCCGGTCTTCGCTTCTAAATAGAATACGATCACCATGCGGATGCAATTGCAACTACAAGCAGCTTATGGGATGTTATATGTTGCGAATCTGTTTTATGAACCGAATTGTTGATGGGTGTGCGTGACTAATCAATGAGATAGGTAATTACATTATAAACAGACGAATTTTGTGCTTTTAATATCAAATTTTGATTTGTAAATCTTGAATATGATCTCTTTCTTTTGCCATTTTTTATCAGGTGAAATGGATTAGTTTTTTTTTCTTGAATTTCACTATATTGTTGGGTCAGGTGGCTGGACAGACCTCACAACCTCAAGAGTGTGCTGGAAGTCGAGAGGTGAATGCGTTGCGTATAATTGGTGCACATAGAGCCTCTGTTGTATCACCGTTTTGGCTCTCAGCGAGTAATTCCCTAATGACAAGGTATTCGTGCACGCTGCAGATGCTGAAAATCAGAAGGTTTCAATCACCTCTTTTATCACCTTGCCTTTAGATATTTTTTTTTTTAAAGTATTGAAAATCAGGAGGTTTTTAACCTCTTTTTCCTTTTAAGTTTTAACTAATTTTCGCTTAGGTCTTCGATCTATGTTGGCCCAGCCCAACCGTGTATGGTATATATTTCAAAAACTATCGAACAAAGGTTTAAACCATTTTTTTGTTTATTAACAATTTGATGCTAAAAAGTTATGTTGTTGTTCCAGTTATTTTTTATACATTAAAATAGATGCTAATACTTTATCTAATTAAATTCAATTAAACTTTAAACTTTAAAGTGGTGAGAATGATGAAAAGTATATTTGAATCTGGTGAGAAATCCAAGAGCAAATCGTGGATGTCATCAAAAATTGCAAATTGTATGTTACAGTTTAAGTGCAAACATCTCCTTGTTCTGTTTTGCATTGGGTTAAAACTTTTCAAGTGGATATCCAAACTTTTTGGAAAAAACTGGTTACCAAGTAATTGTGATAAAAACTACATTACTTGCTATTTGTGACCTGAATGGGCAATTTTGGTATCATATAGAGATTAGCAAGCATAAAAAATGTACATACTTGGCCCAACAATTAAGCTGAGGGGTCAGAAAAGATGATTTTTTTTAATCCGTTTGCCTTTTCTTTTTCAAAATTAGGAAGGTATGGTATTGTTGACTTTTTGTTCAAAGTTCACCAAAAACTCAACCGGCAAACCAATGGTCAAAGTTCGTATTATCATTTTAAGAATCAAATCAAAGGTTAAAGTCTAGAGGAAATTACAATCAACATCTCTCAATTGCCAAAAGCATCATGGGTCAGAAAGAATAACCTTGATCACTCAGGGTGTTAATTCCATTGTGGTTTCTTATGATGGAAAAGTCACAATATATCTTGTCATCTTCTTGCCAAAGGAAAAACTTGTTCACGCCAATGGAGGAGGTTAGTTTGTTTGTAGAGTTTTAATGATGTTCATAGAAGTAAATAAACTGAGATGCATATTTTGGACTTCTTGTAACCAACTATCAAAATAAATATATCAATCAATGATGGCGATACTTACATATGCAAGATCCATACTTAGGTAAATGTTATATAACCTTGATCAGTTTATTTAGTTGTTTATTTTTTTATTTTTATGCTGATCCGTCAAGGGTAGTGTTGGAATTTGTGGTTTTATGCAACTAGAGATTTTCATGGCCAAAATATGATTAGTTTGGTCAACGCTAAAGTAACGCAAGATCGCAAAGAATCGTAACCATTAATTTATTACGATTGATAACATTAGATTTATCAATGAACAAACGTAAGTAGTGGTAACATGTCATGGGCGATAGTTGAGAGTAAGATTTGACGATAATCTTTTTACCATCATGTTTACTTTTTCATTTGGTGTACAATTTACAAATTATTCATTGTGATGATGACGGAATGAAGTGTATCATAAATATTTAAGTTTTCCACCTTTTCTTTCATTAAAATTTGTTGCTGATTAGTCAAGCATATGCTCGTCTTGCAATTTTTCTTGTTTTGACGCACTCATTACCCTTGTTTTTACCGTCCCAAACCGTACCGATGCCATTAAATTTCCGTCGCGAGCCTTACTTATACCGAGCTAATCCTCATTGAGTTCCTGCCGCAACGCGCGGGCACATCTACTAGTAGTAATTTATATGTAATAATACTAATAATAATCTTCATGTAGTAATATTAGTACTAATAGTAACCGTAATTTGTTAAGTATAAAAAATAACACCAAAACCGGTCCAGGAGGAGACTCGAACCCGAGACCTCTAGTTTAATAACTAACGTGCAAATCAACCGAACCAAGATAACGATTGTTAATTTAAACCCATATTAAACCCAAAATTGTTAAGTTACCATATTAGGTGTTCACGAGTCGTCGGAGGAAGCTTGCTGGAGACATGGTGGGTCACCACCACTGTGCTTAATAAGCTGTCGTCGGTTCCCGTTCCGGCCGCCGGAGGCGCGTCGGAAAAGCGTATAAGAGAGAGAGAGAGAGTAAGAGAGAGAGAGACGGAGAGAGTGAGAGAGTGTGTGTCGGTGAGAGAGAGAGGCAGAGAGAAGGAGAGAAACATAGAGAGAGAGAAACAGTGGGAGAGAGAGAGAGAAATAGAGAGAGAGAGAAACAGAGAGAGATATAGACGGAGAGAGGCAGAGGAGAGGGGGGGGGGCTCGCCGGAATTTCGAGGGAAGGGAAGGAGAGGGTGCCGGAAAACGTGCGGAGAGGAGAGGGAGTGGCCGGGATGGTGGTGGCTTGCGTCGGTGGTCGCCGGAGGTGATGGGGTCGCCGTAATCGCTCGAGCTCGCCGGAAAACGGCCATGGGAGGGTGGGGCAGCTGAAAGTGTAAGGATAGAGTTAGGGTTTTATACTTATATAGGTAGTTTATAACTGTTACATTTTGGCCCCTCAAGTTCTAATCAATGTTTAATGTGAGTTTAAAAGTTTCCAAAACTTATAATAACTTTGCCAAAACTCAGTTTGAACGCTTTATGTTTTTCTTAACGACACTATAATATGACAAACGTCGGTTTATTAGTGATCGATGTCTATTATAACATTATATAATAAATAAATAAGGTTCTAAAATGTTGAGTTGGGTTTACGTATTAAAAGTTTACAAAAACGAATATTATTCGAGATCTGAATTTGACGAATGTCACAGTATCCCCAACTTTTTGAAAATTTCGTCCCGAAATTAAAATAAACTTAAAGAAAATTAATTATTAACGAATGTTGTCTTTAGTAAGATAATTGCATGAACAAATTTTAAGCAAACGAATAACGTCAGATACTTGCATGATTTGAAAAAACGCTACAAATGAGAAACATAATAAAGGCACTTATATATAGGATGTACCAGAGGCGTATCCACCATGCCCTTATCATGATTTCGCATCTTTATCGTTTTTCTGCCATGATCCTCTGGTTTGAGTTACCGCACACAACCGTACTTACCATGACTTCCATACGGGTCCACATGGTTCGTTCAATTGCGTGGTTTAAGAGACATATTTATTTTGAAATATTTAACTATTAAATGTGTAAATAAATTTGTTGAATTTTACCAATATTGGTAAAACAGTACTAATGGTTGAAAAATTTTCGGGATTGACTTTTTAATAAGTAGAAAGATAGGATACATAAATGAAACAATTAAAATCTTAAAGTATAACCAAGTTGAAAATAACTATTTTGGTTTAGATAAGTAAAGACGATCAAATAAATAAGATCCATGGTAGACAATTACAAGACGAGGATTGAAGTCAAATGTCATCAATGTGCAAGAATAAGTAAATCAAATCCATGGTTGAAAGTCGGGTCACTAACTTAGTATATATAAAAAAAATTGATGAGTGAAAGTGAAAAATACAATAGGTGTAAATGAGAAACCCAAAAAGTGAGTACATGAGGTCGGGGTAAACAATGTTAAAATTAATAATAGCGTATGATGAGTTTCATACGTGAACAAACTTAAGGTTAAAAGTAATTGAGAATTCGATTGCGTGAAATCACGAGAATGAGGTGAGTTTCTTGGGGTGACGCATACATGTATCAATATAAATAAAATAGCATCTAGTTAACAACCAAAACCATCGATGAAATGTGATAAAACGTGAATACGGCCACTATTGTGAAACCATTTATATAATCGTCATTATAATAACGGTTTCTAATAGCGCCAAAACTTGTAGACAGCCACACATAGGCCGTTAATAGATTAGATGAAATGATATAGAATAATGTATAGAATTATGTTTACGTAAATGCTCAAATATAAATAGCATAGTCATGAAAATATCGGTTAAAAGATAAACGAGATTTTTGGCGAAGTTAAGTTTTTTTTAAAAAAAGTATTACACAAATTGCTATTGAATAGTTTACATTCGGTCATGAAAATTCAAAACACAAAAACGAAATCTCATGTGCATAAAGTTACCATCGAAACATCTCATCAATGGAAAAGAAAATCGCAATAACAGTGAGACTCGAATAAACGACGAAATATATAAATCGCGTAGCGTATAATAGAATAAAATTGGAAATGAGGTCTTGAGTAGGGCCGTTTTATTATTTCTAAGAAATGTACATAATAACAAGGCATCGCGGTAATGCATAGCTAGAGGAACATTTTGATCACTATCAATTTTAAATCTTGTAAGCCCAATTTGTTAAAGGAATTTGTATACATAAAGCGGTTATGATGAAAAATATTTATAAAATAATGCTTGT
The DNA here is from genome assembly GCF_021521415.1 of Bidens hawaiensis. NCBI lineage: Eukaryota > Viridiplantae > Streptophyta > Magnoliopsida > Asterales > Asteraceae > Bidens > Bidens hawaiensis. The sequence continues at coordinate 180,918 of NW_027493846.1, forward strand.
GATAATAAGAGGTAATAGTTCGCGTATGAAGTATAACGCATTTGTAAATGCGTCCTAAAAAGATTTACGAAGTCACGAGCATTCCGTTTATGCAAAATGAGGAAAGTTGTAATTTATTACTAATAAATCCCGCATTCATCATTCAAAATGAAGCCTCGTATTTATAAAGTTATTAAGAGATTTATCACATTAGGTGACAATATTTAAAATCTTGAAATCATACATATAATCGTTTAATAACCTTTGAAAAACAAATCCTCATAATAGAATTTTATTGTCATGACAGTACCATATATATATATATAGTTTATAATTTAAAAGTGGTTATTTGAACACATGAGTGTTGTTATAAATATGCTAGTTGTATATATATAAATAAAAAAATAGGGAAAAACGAAGCTTGTATGCGTAGGGAGGGGTCTTAATCTTCGTACGGTGAATGGGTTGGAAATTTAGTAGTAAGTGAGAGTGTTTAGGTCGGCTTGGGTAGTTGAGTTTTCTTGAGTTGAATCGATGGGGTTTGTTGAGTTTAGGTCTTTGGAGTGGGTTAGGCTTAGATGATTTGTGTGAGTAGTGGTAGGGCTATTAGGATGATGCTTGCTTATTTGAGTTCGGGTAAGTTGATGGGTTGGGTAAGTCGACCTTGACTAGCTTGGGTTGAGATTTGGTTTATACATGTATTTGGCAAGGAGTGTTTGGGTTACTATTTGGATATCAAACTCTATGGTTGGATGTGAACGGTGTGGCGATATGGTTTGGTGAATTGACATAGCATGGGTCGAAGGATTTGAGTCATAGATGGGTAAGCTTTGGTTATTATATGTTCAAGGTATTTTGTGGGTGTGTTTGTCAGTGTCTTTGAAGTATTTGGATAGTGAGTTTGATAGGTGTTCGTGGCGTAAAGGTGTCGGTATTTAAAGCTTTTTGTTGGGTTAATGTTGTACATCTTGGATTTTGCATGGGGCTTGAGTAGGTGAGGGTATACTTTTGGATGTTTAGGTTTCGTTCATATTGAGGAAAGATTTGAGTGCGTGGGAAAACTTTTGAAGTGTAAGGATGGTTTGATTTAAGGCGGTAGTTTGAGATGGGGTACGAGTGTTTGGGAACTTGTGGTTGCGTTTAGAGAGATTTTGGCTAATAATAAGCATTAAATTGAAAATATCATAATTTATAAATAATGTTTGAAACATCCCTGAAAATTTTTGATAATTTAAAAATTACAAGTTAATATATATATATATATATATATATATATATATATATATGAATATATATATATATATGAATATATATATTATATAAATAGAATTTTTGAGATCTGAGCGTGTTAATCACACAATTATTTTTATAAATATTAAAATAAATTTATTTATTTATTATTTATTATATATATATATATATATATATATATATATATGCTTATGAGGAAAGTTAAAATACGTAAATTGAATGTTAAAATTTGTAATGAGGTCTCAATATTGAATGATGAGTGTCGTTTTGGGAATATAAAGTTGCGAAATGAAATTTTTTTTACCAAGTTCGCTATTTAATATCGTGTAACAAAAATATCATGGTAAGTTAGAATGACCGGCATTGTAAATCGAGAAATAACAAGTAAACGATTTTTGTCTTTTAAGTAAAATTTCTATGAAGTTTTGCATGAGAGTTTCAAGAAGATTACAAGCTCTAAGTTCGTGACTTTCTTGGAAGATCATGGCAAAACTATCATAAGAATTTTAAAACGCGGAAAATCGTATGATGTAAAATTTTTTTTTATTTGCGAAAGTTTATTATGAATCAAAGATTGCATGATGAAAGTTGTTATGAAAATAAATTTGGGCAACGAAAAATCTACCACGTGTATTATATAATGTAGTATGATTAAAAAAATGTCATGAGAAGTTTAAATAATTAAAATTTTGAAGTGATCGTCCAAAATAAACGGAATAGTTATAAAATAAATTTTTTATAAGATTTTTGTACAAGGACTTAAAGACAAATTTAAATTTATATAATAGGAAATTTACTTGAAAAGTTGAGGTGAAGTTTATCATAAAACCTTCTAAATATAATGAAATTTATATAATAAGTTTTTTTTTTTGTTTTGTAAATAGTCTTAATGAAAATAAATGGCATATTAAAATATCATTATAAATAGATCAAACTATATATATACATATAGTTATTATATCTAATTATCTATATAATTGCTTACCATGAAATCCTACGTGTCACTCTCAGATTGTTCTCCACATTCTCTAGATCCACCAGATTGCTTGATTTTTAAATGGAGGCTTCTCATGCATTTAACCCGAATTCACGGTTATAGGTCTTACCAAACCCGAATAATCTATAAATGAGTTATAACATCTCATATAGCATTATTTAGTTTGTAATTTTATGAGTCTGAAGATAATAAAGTTATTGAAGTTTTGACGTTAATAATTCAAGTTCATAAAAGTTTGTCAGATTATTCCAAAGTTCAATTATATTATGACAATATAATATTATTATAGCAACCCCACTTCCAAATTACTTTCGTTCAAAACAGGATCGGCGACGTCAAAATTTTAGTTACCATGTTCAAGATTCAAGAACACAAATCTGGTTTAAAGGGTTATAAAATCTCATTTATTTGTGAAATAATCTCTTAATCATCAATGAATAATTTTCACGGGTTATATGTCTTACCAAACCCTAATAGCCCTTAAATGGGTTATAGATTGCATTTATTGGTAAACAATTTCATCGTTAAACCCTAATTTAATTTATCTCTTTTACATGTTCTAAGTTGTTGGTCTATCATCTCCTTCGCCGGTTAACTTTCGATACTACCCACCATCCTCAACTACATCAACGTCCCCGTTTTTCATTAGACAAATATTTGTGTTCATGTTTGTTTATTTAAAAAAAATCAACATGCCTGTGTTCGTTTATGTTTGTTCGTTAAAAAGCTAAAAAACAAACACATCTCAATTGAAAAAACCCAAACGCTAAAATATATAATAACAAACTAATATATATGTATTAAATTAAAACAAAACTACGTTAAAAAATAAAATAAATCATCATAAAATAGCAAAGCGATTAAAAACAAAAACTTGAATAAACTCCCGTAACATGGGAGGATCAAACTAGTATATATATTTATATATAAGGGTCCAAATAAGAATAAGGAGTTTCCTAAGAATGGTAAGAACCAACAAATTTTTGACATTTGGCATTACAAATTATGGTGAAAGAACAATTCTAGGAAACTATGTCGGTTATAATGATTAAAGAGTAATTCTAGGAAACTATGTCGGTTATTAGTGATTTTAAATCTCAACCATTGATTAACATGATACAATGACTATGATTTATTCCTAGTCTTCATAGAAAACTAATTTTTTTTAGTATAACCCTCCCCTACATATATATATATATATATATATATATATATATATATTAACTTATCTCGAAGAGATTTTTAAGGAACGGAATTTGCAATAAAAATCCTTATGAAATCAAAATGAGAAAATTGGTGTAAAACTTTACCATATAACATCGAGATATATAAGAATTATTAACAATAAGAAAAAAAATATAACATTTATAAATGAAGACTTGTGATAATAATTTATAACAAAATGAAGGAAAAGTGGTTTAAATTCTTGAAACGTAATAATAATGTTTTAAGATTTAAAGGTGGAAAAATCGCGCATGAACCACCATGACTTGATATTCCGATACTAAAAACCTTTTTACAAAAATACCATGTTGGAGTCTAAACATGTGCACGTACCACCACGTCTTTTTCATGTTTCGACTCAAATAACGATGGCAACAAATATAATAAATCGGAATACAACGTCATGTCGAAACAATAGTCCACAAACCACCGCGGTCCTGTTGTTTCAACACCGAAAATTAGGATGACGAACGGAACGCTCGCATTCGAATACTTAAAGTGGTCATCTCATATGAGACAATCTTTAAAGAGATTTGAAACAACGGGATCCAAGTTAAGCTCGTGATCCATAAAACACAATAAAAACTAATGTTTTTGCGTTTTAAGGTAAGGATATCTTGGAGTACTTTGAAAGTGTGTGTATGTGTATATTTATGATTTGATAAAATAAATACGTATATAAATAAACAAGTGTATTGAACAATCAAGTAGGGTAAACATGTATAGACAACACGTATAAGGACCCTAAAGTAAAGACTATACTAGGTCGTTACGTCTAACCACCTATCTTATAGTCTTGTAGCTCTGATACCAATCTATGACACCCCGACCAAAGGTGGCGGAACATGCCGGGGTGCAACGTGATTGGACAAATACACAAGACACTATTTAAAGTGACAATATTTAATCAACTCATTTTATTTCATAAATCAATAAACAACACATCTTATTCAAATAAACAAATTTGAAATCAAGTAGCAATCATATTGTTCGTTTTACTAACATCTTAATAGCCTTGGTAACGTTTTCGTCAAGTCCTCGAGTCAACAAATGTCAAACCTGTAACATTTCATAAAATAAAGTTTGTCAACACAAAGGTTGGTGAGCAATTCATAAGTTTGAGCATATAAGTATATAGTAATAAAAAGCCACAAAACTTGTATACGAAACAATAAATAATAGCCATAATTTGGATAACATCGCTAATAGAATTACGTTAGCGAAACCTGCCATAAAAGAATACCAAATGGTTCAGGATTTAATAGAATATCGTTAATCGCATTACGTTAACGACACCGTGCTATAAGAGAATACCAGATAGATCACGGATTTATAGACTTCCCCCATGACTGAAAGCGATAAACACATAGACATATAGCATAGAACACCAAATCAAGCAAGTATTTAAATAATGTATACAATCACGTTTGTGGGTTTAAGATTCAAGTAAATAAAGCATGTAGTTTGATAAGTATGAAATGTTACCCCAAAACAAAAGATGGAAAAAGAGGTATGAAAGTACTCACCTCGATTGACGAATTGAGAAACTAATAAGTGATCGACATATAGAAAGCTTGTAAACGAAACGAACGAATCTTATTGAAAGCTAATTGAAAACGAATAAATAAAATATATTAGTGAACTTGAACTTTAGTTGAAACTAAATTTGAAACATTGGACGAGAAGGTTCGGTTGCTAATCGGGTTACCGGTTAATTTATTAACGATTTGAGACTCGTACTTAATTGGTATTTTAAAATAAAATAATAATATTTTATTGGGATTTTAAATAACTAAATCAATATTAAATAGAAACAAGACGGGTTTATTTCAAGAGTTCGGTTTTATAAAAAATGAACAAATTATAAAGTTTATAATAATATTATTAATGATAATGCTAGTAATGATAATAATAATTCTAAAAAAAATATGTTATATATATATAGATGTATAAGATAATGATGATAATAATAATAACAATAATTATTATTAATAATACTAATATAGTATGATACTAATAATAATAGTTAAAGAATAAAAATCCCAGTATTAATTAAAGCGTTGTTGATAATAATAATAATAATAAATAATATTGATAGTAAATAATGATACCATACTCGATGTTGGTTTGATTTCTAAACGAGTTCACAAAATAACTATATTAATATTATTGCTAGTAATTAATGATAAAATATGATTTTAATAGATAATAATAATATGACCTTTAATAATATTAATAACAACTTTAATATTTATAATAATAATGATAATAATACTAATAATATTAATAATAAATAAATTTAATAGTAATTTATATGTAATAATACCAGTAATAATCTTTATGTAGTAATATTAGTACTAATAGTAACCATAATTTGTTAAGTATAAAAAATAACACCAAAACCGGTCCAGGAGGAGACTCGAACCCGAGACCTCTAGTTTAATAATTAGCGTGCAAATCAACCGAACCAAGATAACGATTGTTAATTTAAACCCATAATTAAACCCAAAATTGTTAAGTTACCATATTAGGTGTTCACGAGTCGTCGGAGGAAGGTTGCCGGAGACATGGTGGGTCACCACCACTATGCTTCATAAGCTGTCGCCGGATCCCGTTCCGGCCGCCGGAGGCGCGTCGGAAAAGCGTATAAGAGAGAGAGAGAGAGAGTAAGAGAGAGAGAGAGACGGAGAGAGTGAGAGAGTGTGTGTCGGTGAGAGAGAGAGGCAGAGAGAAGGAGAGAAACAGAGAGAGAGAGAAACAGTGGGAGAGAGAGAGAAACAAAGAGAGAGATATAGACGGAGAGAGGCGGAGGAGAGGGGGGGGGGGGCTCGCCGGAATTTCAAGGGAAGGGAAGGACAGGGTGCTGGAAAAACGTGCTGAGAGGAGAGGGAGTGGCCGGGATGGTGGTGGCGTGCGTCGGTGGTCCGCCGGAGGTGATGGGGTCGCCTGAATCGCTCGAGCTCGCCGGAAAACGGCCAAGGGAGGGTGGGGCGGCTGAAAGTGTAAGGATAGGGTTAGGGTTTTATACTTATATAGGTAGTTTATAAATGTTACATTTTGGCCCCTCAAGTTCTAATCAATGTTTAATGTGAGTTTAAAAGTTTCCAAAACTTATAATAACTTTTGCCAAAACTCAGTTTGAACGTTTTATGTTTTTCTTAACGACACTATAATATGACAAACGTCGGTTTATTAGTGATCGATGTCTATTATAATATTATATAATAAATAAATAAGGTTCTAAAATGTTGAGTTGGGTTTACGTATTAAAAGTTTACAAAAACGAATATAATTCGAGATCTGAATTTGACGAATGTCACATAACATAATACAAAATTTTGGTGATCAAGATACTAACGGGCTCGTGTATGACTGGGTAGTTGCTTTTCTGCATATTATTCGGAGAGATGTATCTGGAGACATGCACATGTCTTTAAAATGACTCTGCACATTAAGTTTAGCAAATTTAGTTTATATCACTTCAACTTTTACGCATCATGGAAAGCTACCATACAAATTAATGATTGTTCTAGAGCCTTTTAAGCTTAATAACTTCACCCGTTAGGCACACAAAAACAAGTTTTCTATCACTTTCCGAAGGTTGGATCAATTCTCATGTGAAAATATTTTGAAGCCTCTAAAAACTGTTAACTTAATAGTAATATCACTTCCCAATGAGTTAAGTAAAACACACGTGTTAAGAATTCAGTCACCCCGGTCACTTTAAGCTTTCAGGTGAATGGCTATCCATTGTAACCACAAGTGGTTAACCGGACCAAACATGCATGAAAATACATGTCCTTCCAGCTCAGAGTTACCGACATAATTTTAAGTGAAAGAATACGAAACACAAAACACATCATAATCTCCCTGGGTGCTTTCAGTCGTCAGGTAAATGGCTATCCTGACTACAAGTAGAACACCGGACCAACCATATACAAGTATATGTCCTTCAAACTTGAGCAACCGACATAATTTTAAGCGAGAATGAATCTTGAAAAACAATATTTTTTTTGATAAAATAATAAAAACAACGCACACACACTACTTTTGACTTTTTGATTTTTCTCCCCCTAAATTTGGTTTACATATTAACCCATAGCCCAAGCCCAAACATGTAAACTAAGTACAAACCAAATAAACTAGGCCCAACAACCATAACTGCTATCACTATAACCAGTTATTTTACATCCTCCATTCCTCTTATAAGTTATACCAAAGTCTTTAGTGCCTTTGATATAACGTAGAACTTGATGAATGGCTTTGAAATGGCGTTCTTTAGGTTCTTGCATAAACCTGCTGAGTAAACCAACTGAATATGACAAATCTGGTCTAGTATGAAGTAGATACCTTAAGCATCCAATTAGACTTCTATTGTCACACCCCCCGTCTAGGGCCTAGGAGCGTGACCCAACAGTTGGTATCATAGTTGTAAATAAATCAGAGTTGCGTTTAGTTTGCGGAAGACTTATAAACTTTAAGAATCGAAAATGTAACTTTTATATATACATTCAAAAGACGGGATTATAAAATACCCGTTTAAGTTATTACAAAATATTTATGTGTTTATGATTACAAACCACCATATTAAGTTATTACAAAATAATCCGAGCCATCGTACATTAGTAGCACTTCGACACTCCAAGTGGTAAACTTGTTCACCTGCAAAATGTAAGAAAATACGTCAGCAACGAATGTTGGTGAACACGCTGACGCATAAATAACTCTTTTACTTTATTACCCCTTGAGACTACGCCTGCCTCGGCCCAACGTGGCTTAGGAATAACAAAGTCAAATAACACATTATAAACTAGAGCCTCTACACTAGGTCACCTCACGAACACTGTAGCGTTCGACTTAGTTAAGTACCCTTAAATATACACAACGGTCGTACTCCCTGCAGGAGAGCATCCTACGACCAAGGGTGGTGCGATCATGCCCATACATCTCATAGTACCACCTATGTAAGGATCCAGACATATGTATACCACAGCCTGAGGGCTAGGTTTATACCCATAGTTATAACGGTTTTAGGAACACATAGTTCCTTGTAAGCAATTTAATATAATAAGTTTGACTCATTTGAAAACAAGTTTAAAAGTTTTGGGGGCGTATTCACCTTGTCTCTTTAGGATCGGCTTCTCTCACCGTCCAAGTGTCTTTCCCTTTTCTTTATCTCGAACCTATAGGTACGAGTATAAATATTTGTTAGTCAGATACACGATCCGGCTTAAGACCTTTAGTCTTATATCTCAATCCTCGATTGAACGTTTAGTTCAATTCTTATTTACTTGAAAACCTCTTGTTTAAAAGTAAATTTATAAACCTTTAGTTTATATTAAAAACCCGACGTTTCTTCTTCTCCAAGAAACGTAATCTCTTATTATTTAAGAATACTCTTTATTCATTAAATAATATTTTCATAACAAATAATATATACATATATACTTACACACATATATATGTTATCACATATTCAACATTCAATCTTTCATTCATTTCTTTGTTATGTTTTCTTTTCTTTTCTTTTATCGAGGTATCGAGTATAATATCGACTTAAGGCTTAAGACTTGAATATAATATTCAATTATATTGAATTCGATATTATGCCTAACCTTAAGTGACATATAGAAATCCTAGGAACTTGAGCAGCACTCCGACGTCGCTTTTCTTCTCGATCGTCAAACGTCAAGCTTTAATACTTGTCGTCACGTTTATCGAGACTCATTGTCATTTCAATAACACCTTCCTGGTATGTGGGTGGAGGGTGGCACGCACTTCGAGGAAACGCTGGTTTATAAACAAGGAAACCGAGACACGTTTAATGAGGAAATAAGGCACGAACTTCGAGGTAAATTATAAAAGCTAGAGAGATGTTAGAGAGAGGTAGGAGAGCAGATTTTGGTGTGAATTGAAATGAATCCCGAACCCGCTATTTATACACCTCATTCTGGATCCTGTCGCGTACCGCGCCCAGTCCCTGGGCACCCGTCGCGTACCACGACGTAGCCCAGGTGAGTCACTGGAGGGTTGCCACGTGTTGACACGTGGCAGCCGTTGCGCCACGTGTTGACACGTGGCTGACTTCGTGCCATGTGTGGCCACGTGTCGGGACACGTGGCGACCGTTGTGCCACGTTGTGGACACGTGAGATACCACGTGTCTCGCTGTCAGACACCCCATCCTGTACCGCGATGGGTGTTTCTTCTGACCCGTCGCGTACCGCGATGGGTCAGGAAAATAAGAATTTTTATTTTAGACACTCAACTTTGGAATTTGGCAATTTTAATCCCTAGACTTTGGAAAGTTGATACTTTGAACTCGAAATTTTCACGTTGTTACATCTATATTCAGTGGGATCAACCGATTTTCCACCTTCGGTTTTAGTCAAAAGTGTACCATGGTTCATAGGGATTTTGGTTTCATTACTATCCAACATTCCAGCATTCTTTAGAATCTTTGTAATGTAACCAGCTTGCTTGATAGATATTTCACCCCCTGATTGGGTAACTTCTATACCACGATAGTAAGCCAATAACCCAAGGTCACTCATCTCAAATTTTTCTTCCATTTGAGTTTTGAACGAGTCTATTTCTTTCTTTGAAGATCCAGTTATTATTAGATCATCAACATAGACTCCAACAAGCAAAGTAGAAGTTTTGCTTGTCTTCGTATAAACTGCATGTTCCAACGTGCATTTCTTAAAATCAAGTGATTTTAGAGTGTGATCAAGTTTCACATTCCATGCACGTGGCGCTTGTTTAAGTTCGTATAATGCTTTGGAAAGTTTGTAGACCTTTCTTGCATCTTGTGTTTTCACAAATCCTTCTGGTTGTGAAACATAGACTTCTTCCTTCAGTTCGCCATGTAGGAATGCGGATTTTACATCAAGGTGATATACTTCCCTTCCATTATAAGCTGCAAGAGCTAAGATGAGACGAACCGTCTCTATGCGGGCTACAGGAGCAAAGACTTCATCAAAGTCTATACCATGTTGTTGTACATAGCCTTTGGCTACCAAACGAGCCTTATGCTTTATTATTTCCCCGTTTGCATCTCATTTGGTCTTGAATACCCATTTTAATCCGATTTCCTTATGATCATTGGGTAATTTGGTCAATTTCCAAGTATTATTTTTATTGATTGAGTCTATCTCAACTTGCATAGCCTCAATCCATTTCTTGTCCTTGGCTGCCTCCTTGTAATTATGAGGTTCTTCTTCAGCCAGAAAAAGTTCGTTAACATCAGTGTTAACCTTTTTGGACCTTTTATACACATCTCCCAAAGGTTTAAAACCTCGCAATGGTGTATGATCATAAGAATATAATGAGCTATTAATAATTGGTCTATATTCAGCAGCCTCGGCTGAATTTGGCTCATAAGTGTATGCTGGAGGTGTGACAGGATTGGTAGGAGAATTAGGAGATAATGGTTCTTCATATTCTTGGTCATTATCTCTCGTATATTCATCCTCTCGAGTCACCGGGATTGTTTCATTGTTTTCTTGAGGAACTACGCTAAAGTTATCCTCAACAATGAAGTCTACCCATTCAGGTTTCTTACTACCAACGTCATTCATGTACTCCTTCCAATTCCATGAATCCTTTTCCAAGAATTTTACATCTCGACTGATGCAAATTCGTTTAGTATTGGGATCGTAAAGTCTATATGCTTTTGATCCTTCCTCAATTCCCAAATATACCATATTGACACTTCTATCATCTAATTTGGCAAGATGATTTGATGGTACCTTAGCATATGCTACACACCCGAAAACCCTTAAATGTTTTAGGTTTGGTTTTCTACCTTTTAACGCTTCAAAAGGTGTAGCATTCGTTAGTGCTTTAGTTGGGATTCGGTTTAAAACGTATATGGTATGCCTTACAGCTTCACCCCAAAAGTTTTGAGGCATTGACATAGCCTTCATTATGCTAAGCGTAGTAGATAACATAGTTCTGTTTCTACGTTCGACCACACCATTCTGTTGTGGTGAATAGGGTGTTGTAAGTTGCCTGGCTATACCATTATCTTTACAGAACTGATGGAATTCACTCGATGTGAACTCTCCTCCTCTATCAGTTCTTAACATTTTTAATTTTGTTCCAACCTCGTTCTCCATCATCCTTTTAAATTCTCTAAAGACTTCAAAGGCTTGATCTTTAGAAGTTAAGAAATATACCACATGTAACGAGTACAATCGTCTACAAGTAAGAAAATATATTTCTTTCCAGAATAGGTAGGTGGTGATATAGGACCACAAAGGTCTCCATAAACCAAGTCTAATGGTTTAACAAATTTAAACTTGGCTTGGTTCTGGAATGGAGCTCTAATGTGCTTTCCCAAGGGACATGCGTCACAGACTTGACTTGCATGATTAATACAAGGAATCCCTTGAACCAAGTTTTTATGAGTCATTGACTTTATTGCGTCAAAGTTCAGATGACCCAACCGAGCATGCCACAGCCATGCCTCGTCATCTAATTTGGACAATAAACAAACGAGTTCACCGATTTTTAGATTGATATTGTAAAGTCTATTCCTTGAGCTTGTGACTTTCATAAGTAATGTTTAATTATGATCATATAGGAATAGAGAGTCACGTTCCAATAGAACTTTACAGCTGTTTTCTGTTAATTGTCCGAGGCTCAGAATATTGCTTTTCAAACTTGGAATGTAGTAAACATGAGATATAATTCTCTGTTCCTTATTTTTACATTCCAATAGAACTGAGCCTCGCCCTTTAATATCTACAAACGAACTATCACCAAAATGAACTCGTCTGAAGATCTTTTCGTCTAGTTCTTTGAAATGATTTATATTACCAGTCATATGGTTACTTGCACCATTGTCTAAGTACCATAGACTTTCATTTGTGGCTGTATGCTCACTAAGAACTGCCATCAACAACGTGGGTTCTTCGTCCTCTTCCACTAAGTTAGATTGATCATGTGTTTGATCCCTTTGAGGACACGTGTTGACATAATTCCCACGCTGCTTGCATTTATAGCACTTAACCTTACTCAAATTTCTTTGAGTTTTCTTAGGTTTATTGTAATGGGAATGTTGAGATGATTTTTCGTCCTTATCAACATGTTTTCCCTTGCCATCACGCCAATTCTTTCGTGATGCATTGAACCTCTTCGGTCCATGGTTTCCAAAATTTTTCCCATGACCCTCATTCTTGTCATGGCGTGTGAACAAGAGTTTATCCTGAGTGTCGGTCACAACTCCTCTTTTGGATTTAATCCTTTCCTCATAGGTTTTAAGCCTCCCGATAATATCGTCAACGCTTACTTGCTTTAGATCAGTAAATTGCTCAATCGAAGCAATCATATGCAAAAACCTATCAGGCATTGAGGTTAAGATTTTCCTTACTAGCGTGATTTGATCAATCTTTTCACCACAACTAGTTGCTTTACTAACAACATTTGTTAGTCTTAATGTGAAAGGATCAATAGTCTCATCATCTTTCATTTGTAATTTATCAAACTCAGACTTAATGCTTTGCAACCGTGTTTCTTGCACTTGTGTTGCACCAATATGTCTGGTTTTTAATGAATCCCACACCTCTCTTGCAGTTTTACAGTCTGCAACTTGTAGGAGTAATTCTTCGGGTAAAGTTTGAAACAAGTAGGCAATAGTATATTTGTCTTTCTTGACATCTATTCTTGTTTCTTCATCGGGTTCTATCATCTCCCAGAGGCCATTTGCATCTAGCATGGTCTTCATTCGAATTGCCCATGTTGTATAGTTAGTTGATTTTAACATAGGGCATTGGAAATTCGAAAAAGATGATCCTGGTTCTTTATGTGTTACAATAGCATCATTATCCTTTGGACCTTCCGACATGGTTTCCTTTAAAGATAATAATACTTATTATACACAAAGTATAAATTATACACAAAGTATAAACAAGGTTTTGGATGATTAAGTTTAACCACTTAAACTTATAAGAACCGTCTTCAAAAGTTTACAGCAAAAATTCGGTTCTAAAAATAAATAACGAATCCTTATTTGTATATAATTAAACCACTACACTAACAAATTCCAACGATCTGATTTTGAGTTTAATATATAAAATGATTTCTTAATAAAGAGTAAATCTTTATTAGATTTATAACCAACGATTTCAGCAATCAATTCTTTTTGGTTTTCGATATCAACTAATGTATTACAAAATACTTGGGGTTCCTTCTGTCAAAAAAAATCCTATAAACACAATAAATGTGTGTGAGGTTTCTTTTGTGTTTGACCGAGTAAGAAAAAACCCAACAGGACACCACAATTGTGATGTTATATACTCTTATTTTAATAATCCAGAACAAACAACAACCACAAAGTTTGTTTTCAACAAATATTTAACACTATCCACTTCGTGAAAATGGATTATCTTGAACCAAGTCTGACGGCTGTAATAAATTTCGACTATCAAATAATAAACAACAACAAACGTTGATTTTGTTATAAAGTTCGAATTCAATTGATTGTAATTTCAGAAAACGAAATTAACAATCTGGTTAATTAATATATACAGCAGATAAAAATCACAAAGATTCTTGTAACAACCGATGTTTCAATCATTAAAGTTTTCTAAACAATTTAGAAAAGATCACAATGAATGTGAATCACGATTTGAATGGATTTGATTTCGATTCTTCCGTTGACGTCTCAAACAATTCCACAAACAATTTGTAGAACCCAAATCGAATCAAAAAAAATTTCAGCAACTGATTTCAATTGAGAGCAATAAAGATGGCTCTGATGCCAATTGTTGCCCAAGATAAAAGAAAGAATGATCGATTAAAGAAAATAACAAGATAACAATTTGCAAAAGGTATGAAATCTTTATTGATGTTGAAGGTATATATAGACTTACATGCATGTTGATCTTAATACTAATTACAACTTCAATCCTTCTACAATACATAAATATTAAAAATAACTAAAACATACTATGACATATTTACATAACTAACCCTAGACTCTAACTTGGAGGGATTAAATCTAACAGATACCTTTTGTGCGTTCTTTTATCACAAGAAAAACGTGATCCCGACGAACATAAAAGATCAGCGTTCCGGTCACCAAATATTAGCTCGTCACCGACCCTTGTCTCGATCGTTGACCGATTATCGATTTCTTGAACTTGGCTCTGATATAAATTCAAGTCCCGGATCGATAAACAAACACGAATAAACGACTAACTCTCGTTTATATTAATCAAAAAATATGACTCAAAAAACTGATTACAATATCTATCAAACCGTAACTCGGTTTGACTATTGATGAACCATAACTCGGGTACATCTAGATGAACCCTAACTCGGTTACATCTCGTGCGTGTCTCTAGATGAACCCTAACTCGATTGCACCACACTCTATAATGTCTAACCATCACTTGGTTTATATATAGTAACCTAACTTGCTAGCCAAGACATTACCTATTATAATTACAATACAATTAGAAAACATATTATAATTAGGAAATATAACCAACTATGACCAGCTTGTCAACATTGGTCCCTCAAGTTCACCGACTTGTGACTTGGAGTCCGAAATTACTTCTAACAATTTATACATAAAATTGTATTCTTAAGTGAATTTTGAAAATTTGTTCACTAAATTAGCTTTGAGCAATGATTCAATGTGTATCGAGAAAACGTGAGTATCAATGGACGTTCCAATAGAGTTGAGAATTGTCTCGAGCCACTTCATTACCTATTTAATGTATATGCAAGAGCATACAAAGGCGTCAATTTATGGAAATACTTTTATAAATAAATAAAGATAAATTGGCATAATTACAATATGAAAGGAAATTTGATTTGCATTGTGGGATACAACTACAATAGAAAATAACAAGAATGAAGAACGAGGAGAACGAGTAATTGGTCGAGGATATGTGTTCAGCGTCGTTATCTTAAAACATATTGTGCATGTTATCTTAGAGATCGAGTGTCTTTCGGTGTACATTCAAAGTAATGTGGAGTCAAATAAGATTCTAGCGTCATAAATTCTACATGAAATTGATAGCAGGAGAGAACTGTGATTGTTGAAAATTTGCTTTATGTATATTTATTGTGTAGTTAAGAGATTGTTCAAGGGTGTAGAAAGGTGTCTCGACTAAGATAACACCAATTTGATAGTTAGAATCAAATAATAAACAACTCAAATAGAAATTCAAAAAAAGAAAATACAAAAGATGTTTATTTGGTAATACAATAAAAATAAAGATGAAAGTTATCCAAAAAGCATGATAGTTATGAAATAATAGTGCCACATACTTGTAGTCATTGATGGACCATGTGGCTCTACAACCACCAACATAACATAAAACTTTAAAAGCAAAATTTGAAAGTTAGAAAACGGTTGCATAATAAATATTCCAATTACAATATGATAAAGAAAATCTCAATCACTAGATATGGAATATTTCTTCATGAAACTACATTAGATAAAATTCACACATATTTCTTCTGTATGGGATGTGACGGAAATTGTCGATACGACCTGAAACACAACGTGAAACCGACATAAAAAAGAAAAAATTTTGGATCAACTAACATGACCCGTTCACACAAACAAAACATAGAATGTTCATATGAACCTTTGCAAATTGCAATTGTAAATATCAACTAACATGACCCGTTTATTAACAAGAGTAACTGGAGTAACTGATATATATCAATATAGACATAAGTGACAAGTCACCAATACAAAAAGATATCTTGTAACACCTTGTTTATAAAAAATAAATAAAAAGAAAAACAAAGACTCTTAGGCATTTCAAATTAATTTATGTCTTTATATATTATACTTTTAATGTATTGAGTAGATAACAGTCCATCAAACATCAAATGTCATATTAGATATTTTACATTCGGCCAAACTTTAAAGCTAAAGTGACTTTCACATTAATAAAAGCATTCCAATTGTGGAAGTGTCTTATGAATGAGACTCGATTACAAACAATTGTAAATACCATTAATCAATAAAGCATTTTTTTCAACTAACACAATATTCTTTTAACTAAAAAAACATTTTACGAAATTTTAAAGTTAACTATTTCTTTGTAACTTTTTTTTTCTAAAAAAATGGTACTCACTATTAAAATATGAACGCTTAAATTATACGGAACATATAATAAATTTTTTTGTTAACTTTGGGTTGAGAAATCTAGTTTGAGCATATGTGATACTTTTAGCTTTTCTATAGTATATGTTTCTGCATAAGCTTTGTTAAAACTTATAGTTATGATGATCACACATAAGCAATAACCAAAACTCGAATGCTCGATATAAAGTTTTGTTAACGAAAGCCTCAATAACTAATCGATTTTGTTAACCTATTAAAAAGTTACTATAGAGGCTCTATATTACATTTCACTTTAGGTTTTTAAAAATGCATGTTCGTTTGGTTTAATATTATTGTTACTAAATTTAAAAAGTAAAGAGTATTTATACTACTATGGGACTTGAACCTAACTCTCTAATAGAGAGAGCGTTTTATAACACATCAAGATACCATTTGATTAAATGCACTTTGGCGCTGGTATAGAGAGTATCTATACATCAAATGAATTGATATGCCCAGACATTTTTCGTGGGTAAATAAGAATAGGTAAACATTTAATTTAATTTCTAATATTATTTAATAAACTGATAACGTTGGTGTTTGTCTAAATCATCTAACTTTTTAATATATTCATCAATGTTTAAGTCTTTAATCACGCTCTGTCTTTAATATGAAGTTGTTATGCTCACATGAGGATACACACCACATGCATGCCAACTTAAAAGCCGATTAAGTCTATCAATATTATTATGAAATAAAGTCTGGCAAACCAAATGGATTAGTCATGTAACGGATCACATCGGGTTCGGGTCCAAAAACACCAAATGACCAAAATTTTGGTATCAGTCTTGAATTAAACAAGAATCAACACCGTATTTTAGAACGTAACTCTTTGAGTAAAGGCACACGGTTTTGGCTTGTTGACTCAAACTCGCATATCTAACAATAGTCAATCCAACTCTTGGTGTTCAACACATTATTTGTAACCAAACATCAAGTAAACTGATTCATATCATCACAAGTTATTTACTATTAAAATAATAAATAAATAATTCTCTTTGTGTGCACTTTGAAAGTTTAATTACTAACAAGTACTCCGTATTATTTAAACAAAGCTTTCATACAATGAATGTATATCTAATCATTGCACTGAATTAAAATTGTTTAATACACCTAATTAATAATATTTTTTTAGTATTGGCGATTTCTTGTATTTAGTATACCGCGCTCTTCAAATTTGGAGATCCCCAATGCCTCAATCTGGCCAGACTATTTTTTTAGTATGGCGATTTCTTGTATTGTTTTAACTGGGCCCACGCAGGCTTAAGAGTTTGGCTTTGACGTTCCCCCGGGAAACCATACCGCTGATTGCCACTTGACAGCAGCTGTGCCACAACAAGAGCAGAACTCTTTGACGTAACACACGATGTGACGAAAACCCGAGGGAGATCAGGTATCGAACTTACAACCTTTCTACAAGGCCTAGCTCAAATCATTTATTACCAGTATCCACATATATATGACACAAGTGAGATTTGAACTTGAATTTCCACTGAAGAACCAAAAACTCATGTCACTAGACCACAAGTGGGGGAACTAATTAATAATATTGCAACTAGAAAAATAACATAAAGTATAGCTGTTAAGCTTAATTTACTTATGACGAGTGAATAATTTTTAAAATACAACTGTAATGTAACGTTTCCGATAACATTAATGGGGTGTTTGGGATTCCTTATTTTTCTTCATAACTTTTCATTAAGTTAATAAGTTACAACATTGTAATTTATGAAACTTTTCATCTCACAATATAATCAATCTTAAACACCTTATTACTTTTCAAAAAGTTATTAAATTATAGGTTGATGAAAATAAGCAATCCCAAACACCCCCTAACAACAAAAAGAAATTCAAATTGGCAACAGTTACCGATAACATTAAAAACTAATCAGATTTTCAAAATATGATATTCCATATTCGGATCTACTGAAAAAAAAATGATAATAGTATTAAGTTTAGAATAAGACCAACTTTTTCATTTTTTCCATTAAAAAAAAAAGAATAAGGTCAACTTTTTAAATGAGAACAAATGATCCAATATAAAACTGACCATTAAATTATTCGCCATCAACTAAAGAATATAAACTTACAATAGTGTTGTATGGTGGATTTCTTTAAAGCCCATAACTTCGAATATTGAGTTGAATATCCGGACACCACTGACGTTATGACTCATACGTAGTCGAAAAAAAAAGTCTTTAAATGGTTCATCATACAACCCATATAATAGGGTGAAAAGTGTTCAAACTGGTCATATGAGACCCAAATCATAGAGCTCGTGTGATTTTTGACTCGATTAATATAACCACCAACAAAGTCATACAACCCATATAATAAGGTGAAAAGTGTTCAAACCGGTGATATGAGGTACAAATAATAGAGCTCGTCTGATTTTTTTACTTATAAAAAAATGACTGATGTGACCACTAACAAAGCCATATAATCCGTATCACCATTTTCCACCACAAAGCCATGTAATCCATGTGAGCTTTTTCCACCCAAACGCACGGCCCATATTATACAACATAAGCCAGCCTACACTTTTGAGGGTGATATATTGCTGACAATTTCAATTTTACAATATATCTGAAAAGGTTGAATTCTTAAACGTCACCAATACCATAGATCAACCAAACCCAACCTGCCTGTATTAGAAAACGACCCGTTTCAACATAAACTGAAAACCCGTTTTAAATTACAACAATTTTGCTTTGGTGAGAAAGTTTGAAAGCCATTCAAGCTGTGACGATTACAACAAATTCAAACACAATGTATAATCCCAATATGAAAATGCAACTCAAGTAAAGTACAAGATCTTATATGTCAAATAGCATCAGATGCGTTTGCACAAAAAAGGCTCAAATAAATTGTCACGCTCGATAAACGGGCCAGAATTATTACGATCGGTTTGAAACTTAACATATTTCCGCTTAGTTTAAAGGGCATGCTTTCTCAAACTCCTTTTGCTCTTTGCGACATCGTTCAAATTCATCAGTGTTGTAATACATGCAGCCCGCATAAGCATCCATCTCTTTTGTGCACTTCTGATGAAGATCTTTCAACCTGCATGAAAACCAAATTAGAGAAGTTTTGACCCGTTTAGTTATAAATATGTGGTTCCAGATTATAATTTATTCTATCGGGCCAAACCAACATAAAAAGTTATGCAATTTATATTAATAATAGCATAAAAAAATCTAGTTTACACATTGGAATTCAAAGTTTAGTGTTGTAAACATTAGGCTACCATATTAAAGTGTTGTAAAGTTTTAGTTTTACATTATTTGGAATGTAAAATTAGCACCTCATAGAAGATTGACGGAGTAATAACTAGGCATGTAAATGAACCAAACTTTCAGTGAACAACTCTTTAATCGTTTGGCAGGAAGTTCGTTTATTTAATAACAAACAAACATGAAAACAAAATTTGGTGCACTTAGTTAAACGAACGAGCAGGAGCACATGTCTCGTTCATTGATTCATTTAAGTTCATTCATGTTCGCTTATTTACGTTCATTTATGTTCATTTAGTTTGTTTATTTAATAACGAACAAACATCAACACAAAATTTTGTTCATTTTGTTAAACGAACGAACATGAACACATGTCTCGTTCGTTAATTCATTTAAGTTCATTTGTTTTCCGTTTACGTTTGTTTAAGCATTAAAACTTGTTTAGTCTAGTCACAAAAAGTTATTAAGTCCAACACATTGTTGATTGTTCTTTACATTACTTAAAACTAGTTTTAGCTCAGTTATGTTCGTTCTTCTATGTCCAATTATGTTCATTACTTTACGTTTGTTTATACTGTTAACGAGCGAACATAAACGAACATGAATATGTTCATTTTCTTGACCCCGAACACGAAGACCCCGTTCTCTTAACTGTTCATGTTTGATTGTTTGTTTGGTTAAATTTAAACAAACGAACACAGGCATGCTCCATTAGGTTCGTTAACAAGCCTATATTAAACATTTGTATACATAAACAATCACAAAAATTAAGTCAAAATATGAAACAAACATGAATGAAGATGCAATTTAGTTAATAGTTTCATGCATTCCAGTTAGAATACTGTGTTTTAGCTTCACCTACAATAAGAATGAAATAAATTAAGCTAAATGCCTATTTTGATACTTTGACTAGACCTCTTTTCCAAAAGAAGTTTAAATATTTGAAGGTTAACATATAGCGACAAAAAGCCTCATTTATTTTAGAGGGAGACTGTCATATAAAATAGAGTTTGTGTGTTTCACTTAAAAAAACATCCCTTAATGGTTCATCGAGCCTCTTATTGGGTAAGTTTTAGTAGCATGTTGACCGATTCAGAAGCTACCACCAGTGTGGGACATTAAAAAGCTTCGCTAAAATTGACTAAAATAGAATGTGAAGAACAATGTGGAACCTCAAGTAAGTACTTTGTTGTTCTATGGCATTACCACATATAAAGCACCCTTTTACCTTCAAAATACATGTTACATGTTTTTTTCAGTAGGTATGAGTTGAAAACAGTGCTATGGATGTTGATAGCAGTAAGTAGTTAGTCAAATGTTTAGCTATATATAGAATATGTAATGCATACATAGGCATACTCAAAACTTCTAATAAACTACAGTCACACCATGTCATCTCTTATCTCCTAAGTGTGTAGATTAACAATCTTCAAGAACTATTTCCCATTTCTGTGTTATGGGTGGTTCGGTTCAAGTAAAAAGACAAGAAAGATAGAAGGAGACTAGAGAGAATTTAAGAGAGAAGTTTGGAATCAATTTTCTTCATATTCATTAATGAAAGGAAAAGCCCTTTAAAAAGGGTTGCAGAAAGCAAAACCTAACCTACATGCATAACCTACACTACATGGTGAACATGGGTTCATGGGTGTAACTACCCACTACTTCCTTTAATTCTCACAAACAACAAAAACCAAATAAAGATATATGCAGAATTATAAATATGCAAACATTAAAATAAATATGCATGTGACACTAGATGGCACATATCATTCTGGTTCTTCTAGAGGCGTAGTAAAGTAACAAACCACTTACTATCAATCTCAAACACGGATTCTAACTTGTTTGTGAGATCCAGAATTGCAAATATTACAACATTAGTATCAAAGCAATCTTGCAAAATGCTAGAAACCAATGATATAAACTTGCAATTCTGAATCTCACAAATAAGACATAATCAGTGCTTGAGAACGATAACCAGTGGCTAAGCACCTCATTAAGCGTCTAGAAAAACCATTAATGAGAAACTGTTCTTAAAGATTGCTATTCTACACACACTAACAAAATAAGAAGGCAAATGGCTATGAACAACCCTATCTATGCATTCCATCTTTTACTTACAGTGGCGAAGCTACGCTTGTACGACCGGGTCCGCCCGAACCCAGACTATTTCCGGTTTTATATATACGTATAGTACCGTACCGACGAACAAACCCAGTCTCTTCTAAAGACCGAACCCGCTATCGAATATAAAAAATCTTTGGTGTAATAGCTTGTCCATCCTTAACGATTGTTGGTAGAGTTCGAAAATATCTTAGATGAAAAAAGGAAAAGTAAAAATGAGATAAGTGAGTTTTACGTCAGATCCATTGGAGTGGCTATGTTTAAAAATCTTATTAGTTAAAGGAAAGTGAAGAAGATGACTAATTATATTGCGCATTCTTTTATAATTTAGGCAAGGCCCATGCTAAATAAAAAGTTAAGAGTTTTCAGGTGTAGTGTGTAATTATTAAAAAAAGAAAGGGGAAAAAATACAAAACGGAAGTCACCATTTATTATTTTATTATTCTCTTTTAACACTTTATTTGTTTATTATTCTTAATAATTGACCCGCCCTTATTATTTCGTTATTGTTTTATTGTTATAACCATTTTTATTGTTCTTAGTTAATGTAAAAAAAAATCATTTAGCCGTTTTACTTTGTTCTGTTTTTAATTTATCTGCTTTTTAAAAAGATGACCCGACCCAGTTTATCCCGATCCGAAAACTTTGATGTCGGATAATAATAATTTTGAACACCGAAAAATACCGAACCCATATGAAACGATTCCTGGCTCCGTCACTTATACCAAAACATTTGACAAACAACTTAACCACTATTAACAACCATAGCTCGATTTTCAACTAACTACCTACTAAACAGACACGTATCAGTACACTAATAATGTTACAAGGGTTACAGTAGCAGACTTGAAAACTGATGCGATCTTTAGATTCTGAAAGGATTTAAGATAGAATTGGTGATTTGAGACATAACCACTACTAAAGAACCAAAGATCGTAGAATAATCACACAGACTGACACACAGTTAAGAGGAAAGGAGAAGAGTTTATTATCAATCTGAATCTGAATGCCCTAATGTTCACATTACATCTTCTATTTATACTTAACAATACACTTGCTTCTATTAACTCTAATTCTCTAACTAACTTCTACTAGCAGCCCTAACTAATGGCACACTTGGAATATCAATATGTAGCAAAAACACCTATATACTAATTCTGAGTGTGCATATAGATAGTTAGCACCAAGTAATAACCTAATGGAACATATTTCCCAATTTCCACACCAAATTTAACATAATTATACAAACGAGAGAGATGCATACTCACAATGACAAAACACAGCGGGTGACTTGTCGGCCTTTATCAAGGCACTTCTCCGGATTCGGATCCTCCTTCTTACACTTAAGGAAGGCAACATTTTCACCTCGGCATCCGATCGCGATGTGCTTGGACGCTGACATCAGCACCGCCGACGTCGGAACCGGTTCGCCGGAAGCTTCTACAGAACTACTCGCCATTGCAATTTATTGATCTGAATCTCAAACCCTAATTAATTAACAACACCATAATAATAATCCGCATCGTTATTTTTTAGCTTTCGGATTTGAATCCGAAGATACATTTGATAAGAAATTAGATATTAAATTGAAGTAAATACAGATTATTATTATTATTATTATTATTATTATGAAATTAGGGTTTACGCACCTTCGTTGTTGATGTCGCACCAGAAATGGACCAGTGAGAGGAATAGCTGGCGACTAATGAATAGAGGTGCGTGCACAAATCGGTTTAAAACTTAAAACCGGTTTGGTCTGGTTAACAAAAGTCAAAACCGTTTTATGATCGGTTTTAGTTTGGGTTTTGTCCGGTTTCTGTTGGTTATTTTAGTGTTATTGGATTAACTTGTCGATCGAGGAAATAACGATTAAACGAGTTAGGTGACACGGGAGTGCGGGCTCGATTTAATTCTAAAATGTTATTTGGGCTTTGTATTTATATTTGGGCTTAAGTATAATGTAAAGTGGGCTTCTAATTATTGATTTGGGCTCATATGGGTTTTTTAGTTTAAACAAACTGATGTTATAATCCCAGGGGATTTGATAAATCTCGATCGATTAAACAGAGAAGAATTCTCTCTGGTTCTTCAATTCACATATAATCAAAATCCAATTTCAACTACAGAAAATCTCTGTCTTATCCGATAAATCATTGCGTGTAACCCGCAAATAGGTTTATCTGAAGTGATTCACGATTCAGAGATTAATCATGGCAATTGTTCAATAAACCAAGATTGAAATCATGATTACAGGTTTGCATCATTGATCGAATTCATCCTCCAGGTACGCATATATACAACAAAGATAAACCTATTAGGGTTTGATTTGGTCATTGATTCTCAATTTCCAGGAACTTTAATTTAGATGCCAAATTTATTGGGAACCCTAATTCGATCAATTATAGCAACCAAATAGATTGTGGTGTATGGTTGTATTAATCAAAATTAAAAGAAACATACATGAAAGTATGTAAACCGTAAATCAATTTCTATTGGTTTGGGCATTATAGTGTCTTATATGAATTCCATATGACAAAGTTGGTTAATATGGGATATGAAAGCGATTAAATTTTTTTTTTAAACAATAGATGATGGTTATAAATGATTAGAAAATTGAGAAATCTAGAATTATATCATGATTACGATTCAGTAATGGTTTTCTTTTTGTTCATTTAGAACAATTTCATATTAGAAATCAACTTAATAAGAAAATATGAACGAAATTAAACAAGTGAATGGAAAATAAGAAAAAGTATTTTCTTTGATTAGTGATTTTTTAGTAGTTCCATTCAGTGAAATGATTTACGATGTAACAATGGAACCATAGCAAAAGCCATTCCGAATTCTATGTATTGGTTCCATGAAAAGAGTATAAGTTCACACTTAGTCTCTGAGGAAAATTCATACTAAGTTTTGATCCACGTGTTTTTTGTGAATCAATCATCACAAATATATTTGATGAACGCACTAATCGATGCCTCCTGAATAATCACAAAGGATGTGTTTTGTATTTGAAAGATATAGCATCAAATATGTTATATTTGGTTCTATTATATATATATATATATAAACAATAAATAAAAAAAATAAAATAAATTAGTGCAGGTGGGTTGGGCATACAACATATGTCCATGTGTTCTTAGGCTAGTATCTATATGGTTGTCTTTTCTATTGTGTGGCCTGAGTGTAATCTTTTAAATACTTGGGTGTCCCTGCTTATGATGGGATTGTTTTCGGAAAAGGCTTTTCTGAAGCCACAACAAGTAAACTCTAATGCTTGGATTAACTGAAAGTTATTTTTAGTTGGTGATATTTGTGTATACCAACAAAATAAGTTCTCTTGCATCCTAATTAATGTTACTAATGTATTTTGCCTATCTTTTATTCTTTTGTTACCACTTTGATTCCAACAATTTCAAATAATTTGATTGATTATGGCAACCGGGAAAACACAAAAGTATAACGGGATAATGATTATTTCAAAAAGAAGCCAATGTAGTTATGTTGGAGACGTGGCAACTCGTGACATCTTGAGAAAGATTGTTGAGTGAAGCTTGCTGGTGGAAACAAGTGTAATGTGGCGGGTTCAGGTGGGTCGAAGGACCCAAATGCTCAAAAGGTACGTACGCTAATTATATTGGTTTGACAAACCCTATGAGTTTTGTAGTTGATTCAATGATTCATTGCGGACATGTTAATAATTTGCAAAACATAAAATTTGGATTTGATTAAAAGAAACAAAATTTATTTTATAGTTTGAATGAGATAAAAATATTATTACATATTTGTCCAGATGGTACACACATGGGTTGACGGGTCACGACCCGGGTAATAATCAACCACTAAAAGTATACAAGTCAGGAAAGCCCGTTAGGCGCGAAATAAACGAAACCATGGTTTCTGGTTTGTTATTGGACTTAAGAAGTTCAGTGGTTTCTAAATATAATTCGGTTAAGAATTATGTATCGTTTATTTTGAATCTTTTATGTACAGGATAACACCCTTGCATGGTGTGTAGACTCAGGTGATACGAGTCAAGTATGCAAGGATCTAGAATGGTTTGAAGAACTTGAACCAGTTGAATATGGATATGTACTTAGGATGAGATATGCAAAAGTGAGACTTGTATTTATTCCTAGAAAACATTTGTTTTGGATTATGTGTTGTGTGTTTCAAGGATTTGAAACAGTCTCATGTTTGGGATTTTGTTTTAAATTTGACTTTAAACGGTGAGTTAGATAACTTTATTTTATCTCAACATGGAATCTTGTTGGATTTAGATATTTGTGTAACGGAGTTTTAAACTAAATATTAATGTCTCATTTTCTATTGAATTTGTTTGTATGTTATGATCATTTCAATGCAGCGTAGACTATGTGTATATATTGTGACATGCCAGGTTAGACCATGTGAATTATTTTGGAGTGAAAAGAAAAATAGAATCTTGAAGGAAATGATTGGTTCCTTGTTATCTTACTCGGGTTTGAGTGACTGATTAGACAAAGAAATTATTATTTTCTAGTTTTGATATAAAGGATCTGGTTGTGACATTCGTCAATTTCGGGTCTCGTTTGTATTCATTTTTGTATTCGTTTATCATGTAAACCGACCCATTTTGTAAACCAAAGCTTATGATATAATCAAAATGATGGATTTTATGTTACAATATTGTTTTACACTTGTTGGGTCTTGAAAACATTCTTTTTGGTCCTTAAAACTCCTTAAAATGACTTAAACCAAACTTTGGGGACTATTATTGCCATTTATCAAAAACTTGTTTGACCATTTCAACCATCACATGCATCTTTACCCTATTTGTATGAACCATACTCTTACCATTATAAAAGCAAGGCTCCATACACCATTTTGGTTGTTCATCTTCTCCAAAATCTCTCTCAAATCCAAGTATTCATCTTCAACATTTTGTTACTTTGATTCTTAAGGTCAACTAACTATAGTCTTTCATTTTCACTTGTTCATCTAATATTACTAACACTTGAATATGGTGGTACAACATATATATAATACACACCCCTTGTTTCCTTTATTTGTTACTTCACCGACTCCGGTTGGCTAAGTTTCGAATGTCATAAGGCAAGGCTTCATGGAGGACTTCGTGTTCTTGATATATATTTACACACACATAACTTATTATACATATCACTTATGACTAACTTCTAACCCTTTTTAGTTTGTTCATCTTATTTACAAGATCCATGGTGTGGGTTTGTATAAGACTAACCTCGGTTTAACCGAAACTAGTCCAAACCGGAAACCGAACTTTTGTTTACTAGTTTGTTAAAATAGTTGTTTAAACATGTTTATTGCTAGATTTGAGTTTCAAAAATCATTTTTACAAGTTCTTTGATATTAAGCATATGGAATCCATCTATGAACTCGTTGGGAGATGGAAACCAAACTAAACCGAAACTTTTGCTTAAAAGACTTGTAGTTAACTTTTTAGTTGTAAAATTTAAGTTTTCTTCATTTATAAACCAATATACAAGTTCTATGATATTTGGGCATGTAGAAACATCTATGAACTATTTGTGAGATGGAGACCGAACCAAACCGAACTATACCGACTTTTACTCGCTTAAGAAACACAAGTGTGTTTTTAGCTATCAGGACTTGTATATTTCTTTAAAAATAGTTTACAAACTGATTTTAATTATTTTCTTAAGTACTTGGAATTGTTGGATCCAACTTGATCTCATCACATAGTTTGGACCGACAAAACCGAACACTCGCTTAACGTGCGTTGTTAGTTCTAAACAATAGATCTACATACTTGGTTAAGTGTTAGTATATTTTAATGAGTTATCTCATAACAATTAATATGTTGGAAAGTTGACTTTGGGTTTGACCATTTGTCAAGACCCGAATCGACAACCCGAACACTCGTTAAAAACCCGTTTTAGTATCTTTGTCCCAAAGGAACTTGCATTTTAGCATTTTTCCCACCTTATTACTTAACATTGGTTAAGTAAATATTAAGGTTAGATACTTTAACCTGGTTTTGAGCAAACTTACATTTTTAAAGGATTGTTATTATAAATTCTTAAATAGTTACATTTTAAACCTTGAACTTTAATTGTTTACTTTTTGCAACAATTATTTTATTTAAATATCTTCAAGACAACTATTCTAAATCCAAGATTTTATTGTCATTTAGGCCTTGCTCGTTAAACTTCATCCATCCGGTTATTCATCTTTTACCGATCAAGTTTTATACTTGAACGTGAGTAACTTCATACCCCGTTTTCTATCTTTTGTTTTGGGGGTGACATTTCATACTTATTCAAATCTAATGCTTTATACTTGAGTCTTAAACCACAAACGTTGTTGTATACTTTACTTGAATAATTGCTCGATTTGGTGTTCTATGCTTATATGCCTATGTGTTTATCGCTTTCGGTTGGTGGAATCTATAAATCCTAGACTACTTGGCATCCCCTTGTAGCAAGGTGTCATTAACGTAATGCAATTAACGATATTCTATTAAATCCTAGACTACTTGGCAATCCCTTGTAGCTAGGTGGCGCTAACGTAATTCTATTAGCGATTGTCAATTTATCCAAGTTTATAGCTATTATTTATGGTTTTGTATACTAGTTTTGTGGCTTTTCATACTATATATCTATTGCTCAAACTTATGAATTGCTCACTAACCTTTGTGTTGACAACTTTATTTTATGAAATGCTACAGGTTTGCATCTAGGTTGATTATGGAGTTCGGTGAAGAAAATGACACAAATACCGTTAGGATATTAGCAAAAATGAACAATATTCGATTTGCTATATTTTGTTGTATTTGACTTGTGAATATTTGGTTGTGTGACATTTTCGATGTTGTGAAATAAAATGAGTTTGTTAAATATTGTCGCTTTAAATAGTGTCATGCGCTTATGGGCAATCGTTACACCTCGGTATGTTCCGCCGCCTTTGGTCGGGGTGTGACACTGGGGGAGGTTGATGTTATCCTAGGTATAATAATAAAAGGGAGTAACAATGGTATAGATGATTCAATTTCATTATACTAAGAAAGTATTGAAGAAATTCAATAAGTTTGATTGTTCTTCGGTTAGCACTCCTATATGTAGATCCTAATATCAAGTTTATGCCTAATCAAGGTGATTCTATTTCACAATTAGAATATTCAAAGTTAATTGGATATTTGATGTATGCAATGATTGCACAAAGACTTACATAGTGTATGTTATGGGCAATTTGAGCAGATATATTAGTAATCCTAGTGCTCAACAGGCAAGTAGTAAACAAACTGCTTAACTATGGACGTGTATTCTCTTTTGGAGAATGTTTCATTTCTTAGGTAATTAAGAAATTAATTTGCATCACTTATCAATGGAATGTGAGTTTCTAGCATTTTCATCAATTGATAAAAGTGGTTAAATGACTAAGAAACCGTGATTACAAAATTCCATTGTGGTCGAACCGATATGACCAAAATCTATCAGGTGAGATAGTGATGACTATGTCAAATGTATAATGGAAAGTCTAGACGGTTATATGTTATACAATACAATGTGTAATATCAGTTGGTTTGTAATATATGAGTATAATTTGGCTGATGATCTAACTAAAAAGTTAGGAAGAGATCTCGTGAACATATCAGTCATGGGGATGGGTTCAAAGTCCATACTTTAATATCCTATGTCAAGACACCCAATTCCTATAATACAACGTTAGATGCTGAATTCAATGTGGAAAGCTTGTCATGGAGATATTGGAACACAATATAATAAATATCCCAAGGTTTGTGTTCGGACCGCAAGATAAAGAAGGTTGAAGTATAGCTTCTTAATAGTTCATTGATAAATTGCAGTGCGTGTGCGAGAATAATGAACTACCTATAAGAATATGAAGTTTAGTCGATTCAAGAAGCGTTAGACTTGAGCTTTGATATATTCTTTGAAGGATTAGGACACAGGCTAGTAAAATATTGTGTTGAGTGGAATTTGGATTTATAAAAGTATGTGTATTTTACCTTGAAGTATTCAAATGAATAGCAAGGGTTCAATCTATAGGACACCCCGATATTCGAATATTTTGATCGTGTAATTTACTAAGATGAAAATTCGATCCATAGGACATTTTCATTTATGCATACGTTTGTGTTTCTGTGACGATGGTTAAGTTATCATGGATATCACTAAAATAGGGGAGGATTGTTGGTTATTTTAGTGTTATTGGATTAACTTGTCGATCGAGGAAATAACATTAGAGATTAAACGAGTTAGGTGACGCGGGAGTGCGGGCTCGATTTAATTCTAAAATGTTATTTGGGCTTTGTATTTATATTTGGGCTTAAGTATTATGTAAAGTGGGCTTCTAATTATTGATTTGGGCTCATATGGGTTTTTTAGTTTAAACAAACTGATGTTATAATCCCAGGGGATTTGATAAATCTCGATCGATTAAACAGAGAAGAACAGACGGTTACTGGGTTCTCTCTGGTTCTTCAATTCACAGAGACAATCAAAATCCAATTCTAACTACAGAAAATCTCTGTCTTATCCGATAAATCATTGCGTGTAACCCGCAAATAGGTTTATCTGAAAGTGATTCACGATTCAGAGATTAATCCAGGCAATTGTTCAATAAACCAAGATTGAAATCATGATTACAGGTTTGCATCATTGATCGAATTCATCCTCCAGGTACGCATATATACAACAGTTTCGTCGGTTAACCAGTTTGGAACAAGTTTGGTGAAGAAAATTACAAACTGGTTCTGAAGCTACGGTTTCAATCGGTTCCAAACTGGTTTCTACATAATCGGTTTCAAACGAATTTCTACATAATTGGTTTCAAACTGTTTCGGTTTTGGTTTGATTTTCGAGTCGTTTTGGTTAACCTATTTATATGACCACACAAAATTCAGTAAATTAATTGTAAAAGATGTCCTCTACCATCTCCTGATATGCAATTTTGACACCTAGACTATCCGCAACACTGACATATTCTTTCCACAAACTCATTTTATCCCAACTTTATCAAATTCATTCTTTCCACATACAACCCATATACTATATTTATTTAATTATTTAATATTATGTGTGAGAAAAAGGATACTAAATGCGAATGTACCACACGTGCATATGTGCAAATCTCCAAGACCGGAGGTGCCCCAACGTACCATGTGAGGCGGATGGAAGCCGCTTCAGCCACAGATGGCATGCATATCCCCGCGTTGCGGGTTGTCTAAACCAGTAAGTACAGGTTTTTAATTCAAGCAAACAACACAGGCCGACGAACCCGCCAACCAAGTTCTGGTATGGGGAGAATGTAGGTCCCCCCGGGGCGTCGCCGATCGATACGAGATCCGCACGAGGTCTAGGAGTGCGGCATCCTCCTAGACTCGTTAATGGTGTACAAGATGAAGAACACAAACACGTACACGAACAAATACACGAACAAATACAAGAACGGGATAAACAAATCTGCAGATTCTTTATAATAATAATTAAACAAACACGTTACATACCGTAACATAAACAGAAACACGTCCGACCCGAGGTGAGCTCTACCTCGGGTCGTCCCTAACGACACTCTCTCTCTGTTTGTTCTCTCTCGACACTCAAACTGTAACACACAACTCTCGGAATTACTGGATTCTTAAAACTAAACAAGACACACGTATATATATATATAAACTTCAGTAGGCGTCAGTAGGCGAAGTTGTTCATAACTTCGCCTATGGCGAAGTTGTGATAACTTCGCCTAAGGTGAAGTTGTCCTAACTTCGCCGTTGGCGAAGTTGTTCTAACTTCGCCTAAGACGAAGTTGTTCTAACTTCACCTATGGCGTCTCCGCTGGTCTGAATTGCATAGCGACGGTCACAAAATGCACCAACAGTCTCCCCTTTGACCGTTGCTCTCAATTCTAACAAACACAAAAGATCATCTGTTACAAAACATGCACCAACAGACTCCCTCTTAACTGATGATCTTTTGTTTGCTCATCAACCAGCCGTGTCTGAAACTGTCCTGTAGCTTCACAAATCTACCAATCACCCAGCGTCTTCCATATCAGATCTCCCCTTCAGTGTAAGCTTCTCCGACTATAATGATTGAGGTATTTGAAATGCATGCATCCTCGTGCCAATAGATCATCTCAACCAATCACGTGAGTCCATCTGACTTCACCAACACGTGAAGTTGGGCGTCCTCCACAACTTCACCAACTCGTCGGCATACGATAAGGTTTAATCTTCAACTACTTAACATCAAGTGATCAATTTCATCACAAAACCACCTTGACAGAATCTAACACATGACCATTAATTAATCCGAAGCATCTTCAATCACCAGGGATAACGATCAAGAACATAAACACTTTAGTTCCCGATTAAATCCAACTTGTTCCAGAATTTTCACTCTAATAAATGAGCATCACGTTTCAGGATCCAATTCTCGAACGCCTTGAAAATAACATAAATAATATGCTCTGACCGCAATCCAGTAATGACGAAAACCTTCAGTTCAATTTGACTTTCTTCAGTTGGTCAACCTCGAACAACAACAATTTCATTGCACACATACACCCAAATATGTGTCAATATCCAGTTTCAATCAATATCCCATTCTCAAACTCAACTCCATATCCAGAGTTGACACGTATTTGTTCACACGTAAGACCAAGAGATAACAAGTTTCACTCGTTGACGGAACAACGTCTTCGGTCTCACAATAATCGTGTACACCTGGCCATACAGACGAAAACTCCAAATACTCTTTTTTTTTTTTTTTTTTAACTTCGCCGAGAAGTCAACTTCGCCTAAAGTCAACTTCGCCTGTTCATAACTTCGCCTGGCTATAACTTCGCCTGTCCATAACTTCGCCAGACCTTATATCTTCGCTGAAACCCTACGAACAGTGACGGCAACTTCGCCTGATGAACAATAACTTCGCCTGCGGCGCTGTTCGGCCAGAAACGCACTGAAACGTGCCAGAAACACCAAAACGCAGATCTCGAACCATAGCATAAGAGCCTAAGGCTCTGATACCACATGTAGGTCCCCCCGGGGCGTCGCCGATCGATACGAGATCCGCACGAGGTCTAGGAGTGCGGAATCCTCCTAGACTCGTTAATGGTGTACAAGATGAAGAACACAAACACGTACACGAACAAATACACGAACAAATACAAGAACGGGATAAACAAATCTGCAGATTCTTTATAATAATAATTAAACAAACACGTTACATACCGTAACATAAACAGAAACACGTCCGACCCGAGGTGAGCTCTACCTCGGGTCGTCCCTAACGACACTCTCTCTCTGTTTGTTCTCTCTCGACACTCAAACTGTAACACACAACTCTCGGAATTACTGGATTCTTAAAACTAAACAAGACACACGTATATATATATATAAACTTCAGTAGGCGTCAGTAGGCGAAGTTGTTCATAACTTCGCCTATGGCGAAGTTGTGATAACTTCGCCTAAGGTGAAGTTGTCCTAACTTCGCCGTTGGCGAAGTTGTTCTAACTTCGCCTAAGGCGAAGTTGTTCTAAGTTCACCTATGGCGTCTCCGCTGGTCTGAATTGCATAGCGACGGTCACAAAATGCACCAACAGTCTCCCCTTTGACCGTTGCTCTCAATTCTAACAAACACAAAAGATCATCTGTTACAAAACATGCACCAACAGACTCCCTCTTAACTGATGATCTTCTGTTTGCTCATCAACCAGCCGTGTCTGAAACTGTCCTGTAGCTTCACAAATCTACCAATCACCCAACGTCTTCCATATCAGATCTTCCTTTCAGTGTAAGCTTCTCCGACTATAATGATTGAGGTCTTTGAAATGCATGCATCCTCGTGCCAATAGATCATCTCAACCAATCACGTGAGTCCATCTGACTTCACCAACACGTGAAGTTGGGCGTCCTCCACAACTTCACCAACTCGTCGGCATACGATAAGGTTTAATCTTCAACTACTTAACATCAAGTGATCAATTTCATCACAAAACCACCTTGACAGAATCTAACACATGACCATTAATTAATCCGAAGCATCTTCAATCACCAGGGATAACGATCAAGAACATAAACACTTTAGTTCCCGATTAAATCCAACTTGTTCCAGAATTTTCACTCTAATAAATGAGCATCACGTTTCAGGATCCAATTCTCGAACGCCTTGAAAATAACATAAATAATATGCTCTGACCGCAATCCAGTAATGACGAAAACCTTCAGTTCAATTTGACTTTCTTCAGTTGGTCAACCTCGAACAACAACAATTTCATTGCACACATACACCCAAATATGTGTCAATATCCAGTTTCAATCAATATCCCATTCTCAAACTCAACTCCATATCCAGAGTTGACACGTATTTGTTCACACGTAAGACCAAGAGATAACAAGTTTCACTCGTTGACGGAACAACGTCTTCGGTCTCACAATAATCGTGTACACCTGGCCATACAGACGAAAACTCCAAATACTCTTTTTTTTTTTTTTTTTTTAACTTCGCCGAGAAGTCAACTTCGCCTAAAGTCAACTTCGCCTGTTCATAACTTCGCCTGGCTATAACTTCGCCTGTCCATAACTTCGCCAGACCTTATATCTTCGCTGAAACCCTACGAACAGTGACGGCAACTTCGCCTGATGAACAATAACTTCGCCTGCGGCGCTGTTCGGCCAGAAACGCACTGAAACGTGCCAGAAACACCAAAACGCAGATCTCGAACCATAGCATAAGAGCCTAAGGCTCTGATACCACATGTAGGTCCCCCCGGGGCGTCGCCGATCGATACGAGATCCGCACGAGGTCTAGGAGTGCGGAATCCTCCTAGACTCGTTAATGGTGTACAAGATGAAGAACACAAACACGTACACGAACAAATACACGAACAAATACAAGAACGGGATAAACAAATCTGCAGATTCTTTATAATAATAATTAAACAAACACGTTACATACCGTAACATAAACAGAAACACGTCCGACCCGAGGTGAGCTCTACCTCGGGTCGTCCCTAACGACACTCTCTCTCTGTTTGTTCTCTCTCGACACTCAAACTGTAACACACAACTCTCTGAATTACTGGATTCTTAAAACTAAACAAGACACACGTATATATATATATATAAACTTCAGTAGGCGTCAGTAGGCGAAGTTGTTCATAACTTCGCCTATGGCGAAGTTGTGATAACTTCGCCTAAGGTGAAGTTGTCCTAACTTCGCCGTTGGCGAAGTTGTTCTAACTTCGCCTAAGGCGAAGTTGTTCTAAGTTCACCTATGGCGTCTCCGCTAGTCTGAATTGCATAGCGACGGTCACAAAATGCACCAACAGAGAAAGAAGCAACAACTTGGTGACGACCGTAAAAACACATTTTTCTACTCGAGTAACTTACTGCATATGAAACATAACATAACAAAAACAAAATCAAAATCAAACATAATAACTAACATCACTAGCTCGTGGATTTTAGACGAGGGGCTGTCCTTGAAAATCAGCGATAGGGATGAGCAAATGTTACCGGTATCGGTATCAAAATGGGTACCGTTAGTACCGATTCGATACCAACTGTTTGAGGTTTCGGGATTGGTATGGTACCGGTATGGTTCAGTTTGGTACCAATAGTTACTGAATTTTTGCCTATGATACATATACCGAACCGATCATTTTAGGTGCTAGCGGTACCAAGTTTTTTGAAAATTTGGAATTGGGAAATTGGTAATTGGTACTGATATGGTTTCGAACTCATACCTAGTCAATGGAGACGGCGGTGGTCTCTACCCTCTAGATAGAGAGTGTAGACCTCAGAGAGAGATAAAAGTCATACATAAATGGGTGGGTGGATGGGCCCATTAAAAAAATACTCATTTTAGTATATATATATTTTAATTATACTACTTGAATAAATACTTTTTTTTAACCATGCTAGTTAATATGTATTGAAAATTTGACTCACCAATTTATCAATCAATCAATCAATCATACCCAGTGAAGTCCCACTAACAGCAAAGCTATAAGTAGGGTCTGGGGAGGGTGGGATGTAGGCACACCGTACCTCTATTCAAGGGATAGAGAGGTGGCTTCCAGAGAGACCCTCAGCTCTAAAGTGCATATCATATTGGTGCCTCACTAATATAGAAATATCCAATAGAAGTTGCCCACATAAGCCCCTTGGACGCTTCTATTATAGTTACTTATGATGTTTTAGATACAAAATTGTTCATAAAATATCATCCCAATTGACTTGTTACGCTTTTTGTCCTTTTTATAGAGCAATTCATAAACTATAAGTGTTCATAGGTTTAGGCATATTATGACTTTATTTTCGATAGTGTAACTAACCGAACCATTACCGATAAAATTCCAGATGCGTCTATGTCGCAACGTGCCGGGTTAAATTCCACTAATTTTTACCCTTATTGGTTTTAGTGGCTGTAATTAAAATAAGATTTAATGTTATATAATAATTGTGTTTTGAAAAGCTACAACTATTTTCAACAACAGGCGTGTGAATGTGTTGTCTTGTGTTGCTAGCAACTTTCCAAATTAATGTAAAGTACTGCTATAATATGAAAAGGCTTATACAAATATAATCGTTACCTATTTATCATTTTAAATTGAAGCATAACGTTCGTATTAAATTAATGGTCAATTATATATCATTTTAAATAAAATTGATCAATTTGTAAATAAAAAATATCTACAAATATAGCCGTCCAATTTGTAAATCGATAAAATCTGCAAATATAGCCGTTACCCAACGGCTACAAAATCAAAAATTTTGTATTTAACGTGATGTCAAGTAATTTTTCTCGCTACACATGGTCTTCTCTTAGTTCAACGTTAGTGTGTATTACATTACCTTCCTTCTTCATTTAATACGCAAGATAGGTTACCAACAAAGTAATGGTGATCATGTTTGTTGATTATCTATATTCTGAGTTTTTTTCATTTTTCTCTCGATATAGTTACCAGGAAGAAGAAATCTTGTAACTTTTGGCTAATAAAGTCTTTAAAGAAACTGCATATTCAACATATGATTCATGACGACATCCAACTTTTTGAGGGGTTCAAAGAAATCCCCCAACCCGATGATACTCTTCTAGTAGCAACCTGGGGATCGTTGAAGAATGTCTCTGGTTCTCACCTTGACATGTGGATAATGAAAAACTACAATGTAAAACAATCGTGTGATGTGCTGCTGCGACATAATCGTGAATGAAATATGATATCGTACACTACTTTAGTATACTGAACAAGAGCACATCGAGGATGTCATTGGGATTTTATTGAAACCCCTGTATTTGTTCAGAGCCTCGTAAAGGGAGCAACTAAAAATAGCAGTTTAAACTAGGGAGATCCTACTAGTCCTGGACTCAGTGCTCGAGTTGTTGTGGAAGCAGTTTAGATCGTAGAGCTTTGCGGTATGAATTTATTTCGAGTAATGTATGCTCAAGGCATTTCAGACGTGGGATGAATTAATATTGTTCATTTCACTTTCATTCCGTTATTGTTGATTATTATGATTGATTTCATTTTCATTTCCGTCATTGTTATTCATTTTGGTGATTTTCAAAGAACATGCAATGGAAAAAATGACGATGAAAAGAAGGTTTAGAGAGAGAGAGAGAGAGAGTGAAGAGGCTATGCTTTTAGTAGAAAAGATATAACACATTTCATATGGGATGAATGCAACACATGTATATACAATAGTTTGATTTTTTTTAGTAAAGTTGATATTTTAAGTTGTTTAAATTTTAATATAAAAGTACATAATTTTTATAAACATGTTTACGACTTTCTTACAAGTTTACATCTCACAAATTCGTTTATGATTCGTTAATGATTTAGATTCGTTTATGATTCATTAATGATTTAGCGGATGTACACAAATGCATTTTTTAGTTGTGTGGAAAATTTACAAGATCAATAAACATTTTATATAGTAACTCAAATGTATATATCACATGAAGACATTTGATACTTGACGCATGGTTAATCTCATTATACACATGATAACATATACATAAGAGAAATGTATCATTTAGCATGATATACAAAAAGATGCAATGAGATTGTATGTACAATCAATCAAGCAACTAATATAGCATAATCATAAATCACACTTTTAAGTAAAGTTACGACTAATTAAACCCTCGAAAATAGCATAGAGGTCCTTGTTTTCGGGTCCAAAAATTTCATCAGCCTTCCTTAAAGTCTCCTATAATAATCACAATTAATTAGAACCAGCATTAGTTCCAAAAATGAAAACAGAGTAACAAAGGCTTATAAACACGCATACCTCCTTCGATTGTTTTTGAGAGTTGAGTTCCTTCACATTGGCTAAGAATGCAGCAAACTGCTCGTAGGATAATCGGCTCCTGATAAGATTAGATATATCAAGGGTTAAATGCAGACATTATTAAATAAGAATGAAATTATAAAATAAAAATGCATTTATGTAATGTTATTTTCAGTAGATTTGTTTATTTACCTGACTTGTCTAAAAAATTCTTTACCATCCACACGAGTCCTTCCTCCTGAAATAAACACGAAGTAGAATGTTTATGAGTGTCTTGTTCACCTTTTTTATACATTTATCTCTAATGGGTCAAATAGATAAAATCATAAAAAAAGTTTTAATAAAATAGAGAAGGGGGGGGGGGGGGGGGGGTGTTCTAACGGGTCAAAAAGATA
This sequence comes from Bidens hawaiensis, assembly GCF_021521415.1. Lineage (NCBI taxonomy): Eukaryota > Viridiplantae > Streptophyta > Magnoliopsida > Asterales > Asteraceae > Bidens > Bidens hawaiensis. Next base: position 219,552 of record NW_027493846.1, read on the forward strand.
AAATCATATTTAGCACACAAATTATCCATATATATATATATGTGTGTGTGTGTATGTATATATATATATATATATATATATATATATAATTTGCTAAAAGTTTTTCAGGTCAAACTAACCCAACCTACTTTAAGTAGGCTTGTAACGAACGTGTAGTGAACTGTTCGATAGGAAGTTTGTTTATTAATAAACAAACGGCCATTCAACAAATTTTTTAGTTTATTAGCTAAATGAACAAACATGAACACATGTCTTGTTCGCTTATTTATGTATGTGAACGTTCCAAAAGAACACGAACAGGACATCAGTTTACACTTGTTTGGTTCACTCATTTACATTCATTTGTATATTCAGTTAAATTTTTTAGACCCACTTGTTTGGTACGCTCGTTTACATTCATTTATATATTCAGTTAAATATTTTAGTCCCACTTTTAATCTAGTTTTATAAACTTTTTAAATTCGAAAGATTTTTGTCCACGTTTAATTTTAATCGGCGATCTCTCGGTTATGTTTGCTCATCTATGTCCAGTTATTTTGTTCGTGAACCGTTTGTCATCCTATTAACAAACAAGTACGAACAAACTCGTTTCTTAACAAACAAATATGAACAAGAAAACTCTGTTCGTATAATTGTTTGCTCTGTTAAAGTTAAACGAACAAACACGAACATGTCCCGTTCGTGTTCTTTTGGTTCGTTTGCAAGCTTAATTGTAGTACCTGACATTGAACCGTACGGACTCGAGCTTGCGGATGAAAAGACAGAAGATTTTCCATCAATCCCGCCCCGTGCAGATGAAACAGCAATTGAGTGTCGTCTTGGAGAAACGGGCTTAGGTGTCCTTGTTGGCGATGCTGATGCAGATAAAGTTGGCGGCGATCCAGGTGGTGTAAGCCTAGGTGTACTCGTTTGGGATGCTAACAAAAGGCTTGGTGATATACGAGGTCTTGGGGCTGATAATAATAAGATATAAGACAAAAAGTCAAACTTGGTCAATAACTAATAACAAGAAGTCAAATCCAAACACTTAAGTGTCTCACCATCCTTCACAGGCTCATCATGGTATGAGTTTCCTACGTCTGAGGATTGACTCCTCGTCAATGAAGCACTTTCATCATCTTCTGCAAAACATGGCATCACCTTTTTTTCTTAAAAATATGTTCTTTTGTTGAATAATATATTTGAAATGACACAAGAAATTAAGTAACCTCCAGAATATGTTTGAGATGATAAACTTGTTTGGCTTTGAACATTGGCTGCAGCAACCGTGGGACCTGCTGCCTGTAGTCTCGCAAAATACATGAACATATGATCAAAAAAATGTGCAAAATAAAGGTAAGTTTATTTTACATTTTTACCCATAGATGATCAATTTAGTTGCATCAGATTATTGAAGATAGGCTGGTAAACGGCGTGAACCAGGGAAGTCCGTTTAATAAACGAACGAACATGAACAAAAAAAAAGTTCTTTAGTTTAACAAACAAAATGAACATGTATTGTTTGTTCATTTGTGTTAATATAAATTTTCCTATGCTCGTTCATTTACGTTCATTTATGTTTGTTTAAGTCGTTAATACTTCATTTAAATTATATTACAATTTAATCTAGCTTTAATAACTTTTTAGGCCCAACACATTGTTGTTCGATTTTACTTTCAATTGGATATAGCTCAGCTATCTTCGTTCATCTATGTTCAGTTCTGTTTGTTAGTTTACGTTCATAGTTATATCCTAAACAACTGTTTAATCCATAGTAAATAGTATAATAATCAGAAGCTTAATTTGTTTATGCATAAATAATTAAAAAGCCGCTTACATTACTTCCTTCTTCATCTTGAAGTGACATCATGAGTGTCTTTCGGAAGGTCTCCAACTGCATGGATAACAATCATGATTTAGTTAATAACTTAGAAACAAATAGACCGTAAGCCACACCTTACAGTTACACAACTAATACTAATAACATTACTATTTGATTAGTTAGTCGATGGCTATTTGGTAAAAATGTTCATTATGCTCATTTTCCCTATTATTTTTACTTTCTGACCAAACAAGATAATAAGTAACCTTATCACCTTATTATAAACTTTCTACATGTTCAACCTCTTATTCATAGAAATGGCAATGATCTTACATTCTAATGACATTTGTAACAGTGTAATTACTAGTTAATAGTTTAACAAAAAGTGTTTACAATTAGTACAAAAGCATCAACAACTATGAAATATTGTTAGTCAGAAAACAACAAATGTAGCTTTACAATTCACATTCAAGAACTATCTCAACTTTAATCCAAACAAGTAATGATAAAAAGAACTAAAAGTAGCCACTTTCTCTCTCATCAAGTATGATTTTTAGCCCTACAAATCATATATCTATAATCCAACAGTAGCATAATAGAATCAACATCAATTCCATAAAAGCAATCAAGTTCATCAAAACTAAATGGATTCCATAACCGAAAATAGGGTAGGGATATGCATGAAACCGAAAAAAATTGATCCCAAAACCGAAATAACCGAACCGAAACAAAAATCGGTACGTTATTGTAAAAACCAAACTTTCATTTTGGTTTCGGTTTTGTGCGTAAGTAAAACCGAAAAAATAAAACCGCACTTAACTTATAATATTTTGTTTTTTATATATTATGTTTTAACACAAATATGTTAGCCCAAATGTATAATAATCAAGTAATTATTTTTCCACCCAAAACTTTCAAGCACACATGGCAAAACCGTAAAAACCGAACCCAAACCAAAAACCGAAACAGGATTGTTTCAAAATCTCAAAAACCGACATTTCAGTTTTCAGTACCGAACCATGAACACCCCTAAATTAGAGCAAAATTCACTTAAAATTATCCAAATTACCTTGGCAACATCACGTTTGAGCTTATTAACAGTTTCCACCAACGTCGCATTCTCTTTCACCAAACTCTCCTAAAACCCAAAAATCAATATAAATAAAAAAACAAACCAAACCCACAAACAATAATAATAATAATAATAGGCCTCACTTTCTCCTGATTAACAATCGACAGCTTATTCAAATTCTGCGACACGGAGGAGTCAAGCGAGTCAATCTGAGCGTACAACTCGCCGATTAGTGTTTCCCGGTCGGCGAGCTGTTGGCGGAGGTCGGAGGATTCAGCTTCCAAGGCGGAGACACGTGTGGAGAGAGCAATGGAGGTGATTTTGCGAGCAACGTCCAGTTGTTGAAATGGGTCTGAAGGTAGTACTGATAATATCTCCGGTGGAAGCTCAAAGCCGGAGGTTGGTGGTGGTGGTGGTGGTTCTGTTGTCGCCGGAGTATCGGCGTCCATGTTTTTCGGAGGAGTTTTTTATTTTATTTTTATATGTTGAATTGATAAAAATAGTGTAATAATATTTGGAGGTGAGATTGGGTGATGAGATGGAGATAAGGTATTTGTATTGGTTTTGTTTTGTATTGGTTTTGTTTTGTGTAGGGGCTATTTGCGTGGTCTGTATTAGGTTTCGTCGGTAGATGTCGTTGGTTTTGTTACTAGTGGGGGTCAACGGTTGACGGGTGGTGGTCGGTTAGGGTGGTGGCAATGGGGAGCGGGAGAGGGGTGGTATCGCATCGGTATCGAAAGAAAACACCCTGGAGTGTTCCAGGACGGTGTGTAACTACGTATGTCCTATACAACATCAAGATCATTAAAGACGCATGATTTAATTTCATGATGCATGAATGATTTTGGGACGGGAGGAGTGGGAACACCGTCTCATTCATCTAGGTACCAAATCGGGATGAGGGGGTGGCGGGACCATTGCCACCACTCTTAGAAGTAGTGGTGACAATCATGTCAAGTTTGACGGGTTGAGTTAACGAATCCAAGTAAATAATATATATTAACTAGTGTTAAGGTTATCAATCATGACTATTAAAATCATGTAACTAGAAAGTTGTATGTTATCTAAACAAGTCAGATGGGTTGTGACGTGTTGTAAAAGGGTTACAATGTCTATAAATAATTAGACGCAAGTTGTAAACAAGTTGACGGGTTGACGTTACAAAAATATTTTTATGTTTAATTTTAAACAAGTTGACGTTACAAAAATATTTTTATGTTTAATTTTAAACAAGTTGACAAGTCGATTTATATAGTTAAGCGGTTTTAACAGATGCAACCCAATACAACTCGTTGTTAGATATGTTCGGGAACATGCTTGTTGATATCATGTTCCTGGAAAATATAATAGACACTAAGAGGGGGTGGTACCGCATCGCTATCGAAAGAAAACACATCGCTAGAGTGGTATGTAACTATGTATGTCTTATACATCATCAATATCATTAAAGACGCATGATTTAATTCCATGATGTAGGAATGATTTTGGGACGAGAGTAGGAACACCGTCTCATTCATCTAGGTACCAAATCGGGATGAGGGGGTGGCCGGACCATTGCCACCACTCTTAGAAGTAGTGGTGACTAGGGATGAGCTCAGTACCGTACCAGAACCGAAAATACCGATCCCGAAATTTGCAAATTCTTGGTACTGGTACCAGTACCGAAATATTCGGTACAGTTAGGGATAATACCGGTACCGAAGGTAAAAATTCGGGAAATACCGGTACCGTACCGATCCCGAAATTCAAAACTTTGGCACCGATTCGGTATCGACGGTATCAAATCGGTACCGATTTCGGTACCAATACCAAATTTGCTCATCCCTAATGGTGACAAGCGTGTTAAGTTTGACAGATTGAGTTAATTAATCCAAAATACATAATATATATTAACTAGTGTTAAAGTTATCAATCATGACTATTAAAATCACGTAACTAGAAAGTTATATGTTATCTAAACAAGTTAAATGGGTCATGACATGTTGTAAAAGGGTTACATTGTCTATAAATAATTAGACGTGAGTTGTAAACAAGTTGACGGGTTGACATTACAAAAATATTTTTATTTTTAATTTTAAACAAGTTGACAAGTCGATTTATATAGTTAAACGGTTTTACAGATAAAACACAATACAACTCGTTGTTAGATAGGTTTGGGAACATGCTCGTTGATATCATGTTTCTGGAAAATATAATAGACACTAAAAGGTAAAAATTATGTTGTTGGGTAACATTGTAAATTTATAAGACCATCCGATGTGGTCCGCTATTGAAGTCGCGAGCCACGTTAGGCGCGCACACCGCAATGATCCGACGTGAGTGCCCTCGCCAGCGAGCCGGCTTGTCTGGGCTGAAGTTGAACGTTGGGTGAAATTTTTTTGGGGTGCACGTTTTTGACCGTTGAATCATTAAAAAACAAACTTTCTATATTACATACACACTTTCACAAAGAAAAAAACCAAAAAAACAAACAAAACCTCACCCGTTATACTAGTTTTTCTTCAATACAACCGATTTTGAAGAAACACTAGGTGACCCCGAGTAGATTATGGATAACCTGGGGGTTAAGTAATGTTTCCCACGAGGGTTAGGTCCGGCAAAGAAGGATGTTCTTCAGATGACCTGCAAAACAGACACCGTGAGCTCGTCACTGAGAAGGGGGGGTTCCTCCTTGTGACCACCCTCCGGCGTGAGAATCAGACTAGATTGCTCTGAATATAAGTGTATATTGAGAGAAATAGCTAGTGAAGGTAAGATACAAGATGATGATACCGTTCCAAGGTGTTGGAGTATTTATAGCCGAAGGTAGGTTTCCAAGCAGGTACAGCCAGCTGTATAATATTCCTGTTCTACCAACTATGGGCTACGCACGTGCCATGCTGGTTGGTGGGTAGGCAGCGGCTGATAGTGACAAGGCCGGCTGTGTAGTGTTCCCTTTCCACCAACTGCAGGCTATGTGCGTGCCACGACAGGGGTTGGTGAGTAGGCAGCGGCTAATAGTGAAACAGTACTAGAGCATGCTCCTCCTCGTACCGTTGTCGGTGAGCTGTCACCCTGTGATTGGTTCATGGGCTGCTTTGGTCAGATCTTGTCTATTTTGTCCATACCTTGGCAGGTATAGTACAAAAGATCTTCCAGAAGCATACGGACTGGCTCATTTGGGCGGGAGTATTCCCGCCTTGCTCATTCCTTCAGGTGACACTGAATTATTGAGTTAGTGCCTTGTGCGTGTAGCCTTGCTATTAGTGCGGGTAGCCTTCCCTGATGGCTTGTATCCGCAGCTGCGGGAACAGGCGGGGTACTTCACCATTGGGAGGCTTTCCCTGCGGGAACAGCTGGCGTACTGCGCGTAATGTCTTCATCTCTGAGCATGGTGGGTCCTGCGGAACCAGTTGGTCCTTGCGCAGACGTCCCTCTTCAAGGTGAGTCTTGTGGGTCCAACTGGGCTCTGCTGGAACCTACCTCTTCAAGTCCCCCCAGTCCAATGTTCTTCTTATGAATTGTTAATAAGTGAGGTGAACTTTGGACTTAAGCAAGGGATTTTGAAAAGGATTTAGTTTTAAGGTTGTCCGTGGGGATTCTTCCCGCGGTTTCCCTAATGTCACGTGCAGAAATTCCCGACTTTTCTGCTTGATCTTTGGGTATGATGCGGGTAGGTGTGTAACCTCCTCGCAAGTCAGGAACGTTGAGTTTCACTTGTGTAGATTCTCCACGAGGTTTTGGTAGTTTTAAACATAGTGATCAATTATGTTAAAGAACCAATTCCATCAAGGAGCTTCAAACAATCTAGTTCTCAACGTTCCCGCTATGCGGGGATGTTATTTCCCTTTCCGCAAGCATGGCCCAGAAGATCCTTCTTGGTTTCAATTCCCTGCGAGTGCTAAGTATGTGAAGGGTTTCGCCTTGACACTGTACCCGCACTCGTCTTATAGTTATCTTACTTCCAAGGTATTCTTGGCGTCCATTCCCTGCGGGTGCTAAGTATGTGAAGGGTTTTGCCTTGACACTGTACTCGCACCTGTCTTATAGTTACTTGGTTGCCAAGGTAAGGGGTATAGTCCCGCTTACTTTTGAATCTTTTTGAATCTTTTTGAAATTCGAAGAGTTGGTGAAAGGATAAGAACAGTCCAAACTGTTGAAACGTCGTCCGACGGTTTCTTCTGACAGTGTCAGGACGTGCAGGAAGTTATGGCGACGTGACAGTATATGGTCATTCCAGACGCTTTTTCAGGCGCGATTTTTCGGGCGCGTGGGTGCGGATTTTACGACGCGCGTCCCGTCAACAGCTGTTGCCATCTTGCTTTTTCCACGTGTCATAGTTTCATTGCACCAGCTCTTTTCTCTCTCCTCCGCATTAAATTCATCGCATTCATTGCGATGAGTATATAAAGGGAGAGAGGGTTCCTGGTAATCCACACTTTCACTTCGTTCTTCTTCTTATTCTAAGCGATTTCCGGCGAATACTCTAACTTTCTGTCGAGCATTCTCCTGAAATCGTTCTTTACCTCCAAAACATGTCGTCTACTCATGATCCAGAAGCTACCGTCGAGGAGTCTGACTTGTATGTCGAGAACCCGACGTCTACGTCCGATAAGGACGATAAGAGCACTGCTGGCGAATGCCAGTGTGCTCTTCCCATCGAGCTTTACCGGTACATCATCCGGAAGTTCATGCTCGAGCCGTTCGAGCCTGAGTTTCCGGAGCCACACCAGACGGTGTACGATGCCCCCAAGGGCAAAATAGGGGTATATGCCGCCTTCTTCGTCTATGGGAATCTTAGGTTCCCATTGACGAAGTTTGTATACTGTGTTCTGGATAGACACGGTGTGCACCTGACGGAGGTACACCCAATGGCGATCGCCAAGATCCGCCATTTTGAGTGGGTGTGCCTCATTCTTGGCGTGGATCCCCACGTCGACCGCCTGATGACCTTCTACTCCTGGAGGTGCATCCAAGGCTGGTACACCCTGGTCACCCGGATCAAGGGTTTGAAGATCTGCGCTACCGAGCGCAGTCTTCGGTCTTGGAAGCTGGAGTTCTTTTACATCTCTGCCCGTGTCGTCCCTATAGTGATGACATTTAAGAACGGGAGAGCTCTCCCCAGCCTTCACGCCTCCAACTACCAGGAGGCGGAATGGTTCTCCAAGATTTCCCGGATCCAGACTCCGGTTTACCGCTTTCCGGAGTCCGGGATGGTGATGCTCGGTATGAGCAGGGTGTGGAAGGATACTGGGGCGGATGCGCCACAGATTCCCATCGTACTTGAATACGGTTTAAACTTTATCCCTTACGGTATGCTCCGTCTTCTTTGTTGATTTAAGGTTTTTTCTAACTGTTTTTCTTTTTATTTCAGAGGGAAATGACTTGCAGTCCCTCTTGCATCCGCGGGAAGCTGACGGTCCCGCTCGGTTGGGTACTCGTGCTCTTGACGAGAACGAGTTGCCCATCCTTGCGCAGACTGCGGATCGGTTTGTGGAGGCCTACCCGCCAGGCCATGAAATACTGAGCGCCACGCGGCCAGGTAAAAGACTATTTAACCCTCGCCCTCTGAATGCTGAAACCTCTGCTGGAATTCCTCTAATCTTGTCATCTTCTGATGAGGAATCCGTAGATGGTCCTTTTCTTGCGCGGAAGAAGAAGGCTGCTGGCGGGAAGGGCAAGGCGAAGGTAGCCTCCACTGCCGACCAGGTGAACCGGTCTGAGTCGGAGACCGAGAGTGAAGAGGCGACGGGGAACCCGGGTGGTGTTGAGACCACTGCTCTGGAGGTTGAAACGGCTGTCACCTCCGAGCAGCCCAGGACAACGACGGTGACCGGTACGAAGAGGCCGGCTCCATCGGGTTCGTCCCCGCCCGTTCGCACCTTCAAGCTCAAAAGGACCCGTAAGTTTACTTCCTTTATCTTAGCTGCATAACTTTCCGCCATTATACTTATATATCTTCTTTGTGCAGGCGTGGATGCTACCGCATTCCATGGTGGAGCGGGGAGGAGCACCTCCGGACCCATGACGGTAGGTTTGGTTAACCTACCTGAGGCGATGACCCAGGCGACTGCGCCTACTTCAGTTGTTGGTTCAGTTGCTCACCCGGTTGAGCCAACTGTTCCAACTGTGACGACGTCTCCGCCGGCTGTCAGTGTCATATTCACTGATTCCTTCACTGAGCCGGCGGTGAGTGTTTCTGTGGATTCTTCCACAGCCGCGGCCGCGGTTGTGAGTTCACCTCCGTTGGTTTCTACCATGGCGGCCTCCGCTATGCCTCCTCCGGCGCCGGCGACTACGGACGGTCCTTCAGGTATGTCCGGGGTTGGGGCGTCAAGCCAATCTCTGCCTCCTTCCCATCTGCCTGACCTCTTGGATGGATATCCGTTAGGTTCGGGTGATGGGTTTGGCGGCTACAGGCCTGTCGTCGACCCTACAGGTGCGTAGGGTTATTTTGGCCTTTTATTATTTTATTTTATATTTTTTTTATCATCTTTTCCTAACTGCTTTTTTCTTTTGCAGTGTCGGATTCCAATGAAGTGTATGTTCCACGATGGAACATCCGCCGAGGAACAACCTTTCGGACGCCTGTGGAATGCGTCGAGTGGGTGCGCCACGCCGCCCCAAGTGGGGCGCTGGGGGAAGCAATGTCAAGCTACCAGGAGGGTAGGTTGACAAATGAGCTCCGTATTCTCGTAGCCCGGATGCAGCCGCGCATCGAGCTGCTTTGTCGTGAAAAGGACAAGTTAAAGGCAGCTCGTATCCAAGAAGTAGCTCAGGCGCGGGCTGTCCGGGAGGAGAACAGGAGGCTCTCCGCCGTTGCTGCGGAGAAGGAGAAGGCCTTCAAGGCCCTTGAGGTTGAAGTTCAGGCTCGTCTCGAGGCCCGTTCCAAGGCCGCCCAAGCTGTTAATGAACAGCTTCGGTTGGCTAAGGAAACTGCACCGAACGCAACCGAGAGGGCCACCAAGGCTGAAGCTGCTGCTGAGCCTCTACGCATCGAGAATGAGGAACTTAAAGCCAAATTAGAGAGGCTCCAGCAGGCTCATGATGCCTTGGCCATGGAAGATGCCAAGAAGCTCCAAGAGATCTTGGACCAGAAGGGGGTGCTTGACCACACTGAGCGTAAGCTAAAGGGCGTCGAAGAGGCTGCAGCCAAAGATGTGTTGCTTGCCAACCTTACAAAGAACGAAGCCGAACGCGCCCGTAATGAAGCTCAAGCTGCCCTCCAAGAGACTCTGGTTACCAAGGAATGGCTTCTCCGAGAAGCGTTGTCTCAGGTATGCGTAGTTTCACAATTTCTTTACGCTTTTCCTTAGAAGAGTTTTTGATATACTTCTGTTTTTTAGGTTGTGCATCGGGTGTTCACGAACACATCATATGACGATGCGATGAGCGCAGCCCTCAACGCTTCTCATGAGGATGGGGAAAAGGCTGGCTTCTTGCTTGGTCTAGGGTTTGTTGAACAAGGCATTCCGCCTTCCAACTTCCCTCTTTACAATGTGGATACTGAAGCTGCGTATGACCAAGCAGTGAAACAGTATGCCGCCTTCCCGCATCCGGTGGTGGAGAAGGTAAACGAGATTGCTGCTGCTGATGATGGGCTAACTATCCTCAAAGCTTTCCTTGAACCGCCACACTCTACTGATGGTGCGGGTCCAAGTGGGAGTGGTCCTGAAGCTTGATACTTTAGATCCCTTTCCACCATTAGAGTAGATTTTTATGTTTGTATAGACTTCTAATCTTGTATGCGGGTATGTACCCAGCAATTCTTGTAATGTTTGAATGTTGATGGAATAAAGATTATTTGTTAATGCCTTGCCTTGTTTATTTCGCGCATATTTTGTTTTAACTTAGCAATTTCTTGAGTACTTAGATAAGTTAACTTTTCAACGTGGTAGATAATAAGTTAAAGTTTTGCTTCCTCTTTCGTGATTGTGCGGATAAGACCGTCACTTTCACTTAGTAGGATGGCTAAACTTTACCTATATCTGACCTGCGTGGAAGTTTTCCTCATCTTTTCCTTTGAAATTTTCTAAGTGTTTTGAATAAGTTAACCTTTCGACGCGCGGTTGCCAATAAGTTAATGTTCAGTTTCCTCTATCATGATTGTGCGGGTAGGACCGTCACTTTCATTTATTGGGATGACCAAACTTCACCTATAGCTAACCTGCGTGAAGGTTCTCTTTATCTTAGAAATTTTTACCGTTTTATGTGTTTATGCGGGTTTTGCCGCCTTCCACACGCAACGACTTACTTCTTCCCATATTTATGCGGTGAATACCGGCATATCAGTGTGGGAAGTTCATAAGTATAAAGGTAAGGCTATCAACACAATGTGATAAAGGAAAATCATTTCCATTAGAAGTGGCTCTAGGCCTTTTCTTTACAAGTTTGGAATTGATCTACATGTAACATTTGCGTAATTGAGCTCCGTTCCATGTTCTTGGGATAGGAGTGCCATCGACCCTTTCGAGCCGGTATGAGCCTTTTCCCAAAACTTCTTTGATAATGTACGGTCCTTCCCAGACCGGTGCCAGTTTTCCTGGGCGCTCTTGGTTTGAAGCCTCGTTGTTACGCAATATGTAGTCTCCTACATTGAAGTTGCAGAGTTTTACCCGCGTGTTGTAGTACTTTTGCATTTGTCGCTTGTAGTTTTCTTCAAGCGCTGCGGCTAAGTCTCTGCGTTCCTCGGTTAGCATAAGGTCTAACCGTCTTTCCGCATCATTGTCTTCTGGCTGAATCAAGACCCTTGGTGAGGGCAAACCAATTTCGACTGGGACCATGGCTTCAGTGCCACAAGTGAGGCTGAACGGGGTTTCTCCCATACTGGCCTTTTTCAGCGTTCTGTTTGCCCAAAGGACGTGTGGAACTTCGTCTACCCAGCCGGATCTGTGTTCCAGGAGTCTTTTCTTTATGCCTTCGACGATGCTTTTATTTGCTCTTTCCACCTCACCGTTACCTTGCGGGTGTGCCACTGAGGTAAAGGTGTGGGTGATTTGAAGTTCTTCCAGCCACTTTTGTAGCTTCTTGTCAGCAAAGTTGGTGTCGTTATCACTCACCAAAGTCTGTGGAAGTCCAAAACGACAAATAATAAATTCCCAAATAAATTTTTTAATATGTTTTGCGGTTGTTTTGGCTAAGGGTTTTGCTTCTATCCACTTGGTGAAGTAGTCGATGGCTACCACTAGGAACTGAACGTTTCCTGCTGCTGTAGGAAATGGGCCTGTCACATCGATGGCCCACTTCTGAAATGGCCATGAAGAGGTGACTGGAGCAAGTTTATTCTTCGGGTGATGCGTGTTGGGCTCGTAGAGCTGGCAAGACCTACACTTTCTGATGTATGCCAGCGCATCCGTATGCATCCCCGGCCAAAAGTATCCCGCGTTGTTTAGCTTAGCTACAACAGCGCGTGGACCTGCGTGTACTCCACAGATGCCTTCGTGTACTTCCCTTAGGAGGTAGTCAGCATCTTGGTTGTCCACGCATCTTAAGAGTGGGCCAAGAAAGTTACGTCTCTAAAGGATGTCATCGATGAGTTGATAGTTTAATGCTTTACAACGTATTTTTCTTGCCTGTGTTTTTGACTCTGGTAGTATACCCGCTGCAAGGTAATTTATTATCGGTGTCATCCACGTTTTTGTGCCAGTTTGGATGACACAAATTTCCTTGTGCGGGACTGATGGTGCTTCAAGGAGTTCAATGCGGATGTCCTTTCCCAAATGGGTGAAGGCTAATGATGCAAGCTTGCTTAACGCATCCACAGATTTGTTTTCGCTACGCTTCGTGTATGACTTTACAATCATTAAAATCGCGCATAAGGGTTTTTGCTTGTGCGAGGTACAGGGCCATTGTGTCGTTCACGACCGTGTACGTTCCGTTTATTTGGTTGGCTACTAACATGGAATCCACGTGGGCTTCCAAGTTTTTCACTCCCATTTTACGCGCAATTCTCTGCCCGGCCAAGAATGCTTCATACTCGGCTTCGTTATTCGTACTTGGAAAATCCAGTCGAATAGCGTAAGTGTATTCTTGGCCTGCTGGGTTGGTTAGTTTCAACCCTGCGCCTGAACCCTCGTTGCTGGCTGCTCCATCAGTGTAGAGTCGCCAGACATCATTGATGTCCTGTGATGGGGAGGGTTGAGCCTCCTCCTGGCACTCTTTCTCCCGCGAAGCGGGGACTTCTGCAATAAAGTCGGCCAGGACCTGGCCTTTTATGGCTGGTCTTGTCTTGTACTTTATCGCATATTCCCCAACTCAATTGCCCATTTGGCTAGACGTCCCGATAACTCGGGTTTGCCTAGAACGTTTGCAAGTTTGAAGTTGGTGAGAATGGTGATTGGGTGACCTTGGAAATATCGTCTTAGCCTGCGTGAAGCCTGTACAAGTGCTAAGACTAGTTTTTCCAGGGTGGAGTACCGGGTTTCTACGTCTGTTAGGACACGGCTAACATAGTAAATAGGCATCTGGATACCTTTTCGCTCTACTAGCAGGACTGCCCCGGTTGCTCTATCTGTGGCAGAAAGATATATGATTAATTCCTCCCCCGCTTCTGGTGCTGTGAGCGTTGGGAGTTCGATCAAGCGTGACCGAATTTCCTGAAAAGCTGCTTCCGCTTCTGGTGTCCAGCGGAAGTGCGTTTTCTTTAAACAGTTTCTCAATGTTGACACGAATGGGAACGACCTATCCGCATGGTTTGACAAAAAGCGGTTAAGTGCGACTAGGCGTCCATTCAGTGTCTGGGCTTGCTTGATAGTAGTAGGTGATTCCATTTTGATAATGGCTTCGACCTTTTCAGGGTTCGCTCTGAAGCCATCTTTAGTAACAATGACTCCCAAGAACTTCCCTTCTTCCATCCCAAAGGAACACTTGCTCGGGTTGAGCTTCATGTTTATCTTTCTGAGCGTGTTGAAAGTTTCTTCGATGTCTTTCAACATCGCTTCTGGCTCAGGGCTTTTGATGACCAAATCATCCATGTAGACTTCCAAGTTTCTCCCAATTTGGGCATGAAACTCTTTGTCCATCAAGCGTTGGTATGTGGACCCTGCATTCTTAAGTCCGAATGACATCATTTGATAACAAAATGTGCCATCGGGCGTCCGAAATGCGGTTTTGTCCTGATCATCTACAGCCATGTGGATTTGATGGTACCCCTTATATGCGTCAAGGAAGCATTTTAGGCGAAACGGTGCTAATGAATCCACTTTGAGGTCAATTTCGGGTAACGGGTAACAATCTTTGGGGCATGCTTTGTTTAAATCTTTGAAATCTATGCACATGCGCCATTGTTTGTTAGCCTTCGGTACCATAACGGGATTTGCAACCCACGTTTGATATCTACTAGCGCGTACGATGCCCGCGTCAAGGAGTTCCTTGACTTGGGTTCTACACGCGTTAGCCTGTTTCGCCCCCATTACTCTGCGCTTTTGTATGACTGGCGTAAAAGCCGGGTCACACTTGAGCTTATGCTCTGCTTTACTTCGAGGTACACCAGTCATGTCAGCTGGTGTCCACGCGAAGATGTCAGCGTTTCTCTGTAGTAAGCGTTTGAGTAAGGTGCGCGTAGGATCAGTGATTGTTGGGCCAATGGTAACAGCCTGGTCAGGGTATTTGCCATTGAGGGCCCATTTTTCTGGTTCGGTGATGGTTGGTTTAGCCATCTTTGGTTTGGGTTTAGATGAGACAGATGCGATGCATACCTGGGGGATACCGGTGATCATCGCTACACCCTCAGCATTTGGCCATCCCATCATGCCGTGGACTGAAGATACCACGGCGTTGAATCTTGCCATCCCGTCTCTCCCGAAGAGAATGTCGTATGTGTGGTGTGGCTTCCTCATCACGACGAAGTCCACGTCTTCTGTGCGGGAGTATTTCCCGTCCGTGAGAATGACGGGGAAAGATAGGATACCCAGGGGGTGTTTGTGCTGCCGTCGAACCCTTCCATTGAGGCGTAAACCGTTTCCAGGCGTTCTTTGTCTTCGTCGTCTAGCTTGTCGAAGAACTGCCTGTACATAACCATTGACGAGGCGCCGTTGTCAGCAAGAGTGCGGGAAGTTATGTAATGCCCCAGCTGGCTTTTGATGACGATAGGGCCTTCCTTGCTGGGTCCTCCTGGCACTCGCGGGAAGCGCACCTCAGCTTCCTTCCATTCGCATGGTTCTGTCGTTCGTCATTTTCTTCCTCTGATGTTGCCATGAACCATGTGGATGCTGATGTCAACGGGCTTTTGTCCGTTGCCTTTATACCGGTTATCATTCCTTCCTCCATTCTTGATTGATGCCACAAGGTGTGCAAGTCTTCCATCCTTGACGAATGTTTCAACAATATCTTTCAAGGATGTACACTCCTCTGTATTGTGACCCTTTGTCCCATGGAAGTCACAGGATTTGCTCTTATCCGCATTAGGTCGCTGCTGGATCATTGGAGCTTTTGTCCATGGGAGTTTTTCGGTGGCAACTATCTCCGTGACGCTTTTGGTGAGTGGCGTCCACCGGTGTTTTCGGCTTGAAGGGTGCATGTTATCCCTTCCGCCAACAAGAGGGCGAGAGCTAGATGAGGTGTCAAAGTTTACCCTTGACTGCCAAATACCTAGCTTCCTCTTTTTGTTCTGCCGGGCGATCCGAACATTGTTTTCTCTGGTCCTCTGCGTGTAGAGGTGTGTACTCTGGGGAAGATCCCTACCCAGTTGCTTCTCCGTCTCGGCAAAGCGCTTGGCCGCCGTCATGATGGCATCCCATGTGGATGGCATGCCGTCCTTACCCGTCAACGTGCGGATAAGCTCTGGGTATTCGGCGCCCTGGATGAAAGCGGCGCGAACAAGTTCTTCACTTATGTTGCCCAGACTCAGCTTTTTGGTGTTGAAGCGAGTGATGAAGTCTAGTAAAGATTCATCTTCCTCTCTCACGCAGTTGAGGATCGTCCACTGCTCTTCAGTATATTTCCTCTGTTGACTGAAGTGTTGGCTGAACTTGTGTTGAAAGTCCGCCCAATCATAGATGTGGTGGACCGGTAAACGATCAAACCACGCCCTGGCCGCTCCAACCAGCGTCATCTGGAACATATAACACCACGTGGGTTCCGTCCAGTTACTGACGGTTGCCCCCGCTATGAATCTGTTCAAGTGATCATCTGGGTCGGATAGGCCATCATAAGTGCCGATGTTGGACATCTGTTTGGCACTTCTCGGAGCGATTGCTTCCGCAATGTCCCTTGCAAACTTGGATGTTCCCGCATTTGCAGCAGTTGGTCTAAAGGTTTTGGAGAAGTCGCGTGGGTTTCCCCCCGCGTTCCTTGGTTTGAAGGTTTCTCCGAAATTCCTTCTTGGTTGGAAGTCCGTTTCCTTACGCTTCCTTTTCTCCCTATGGCGAGAGTTCGCGTCAGTGTCGGATTCCTCCCGATCATCATCCGAGTATTCGCACTCACTGTTCATGTTGAGCTGTTGTCGAGTGCTCCCGAATTCGTCAGCCTGCTGGAGTGAACGCAAGCGTTCATCCAACTCAGCTTGGAATTCCTTTTGACGTGCTTCGGCCCACGCTTTAACTTGATCGAGTGTTTGACGGGGGAGCCTCGTCTGTTTCTCCAACTGGGCATCGGTGAATCCCAGTGAAAGATTGTTTACTGCACTTGCCCCGGCTTGGGTAACCGGGGTAGTGTTCGTAAAATTTGTGTGACCGCCGGTGTTCCCCTCAGTAGCTGGGGTTGTGATTACCGGGGTTTCTTGGTCACTCACTGGCCTTGGGACCGGAGCAACGTTAACCATCTTTTCAGAGGTTTTGAAAAAACTGAAAAAGTAGTTCTAGCTTTTATGCACGGATGGCGCCAATGAAGAAACACTAGGTGACCCTGAGTAGATTATGGATAACCTGGGGGTTAAGTAATGTTTCCCACGAGGGTTAGGCCCGGCAAAGAAGGATGTTCTTCAGATGACCTGCAAAACAGACACCGTGAGCTTGTCACTGAGAAGGGGGGGTTCCTCCTTGTGACCACCCTCCGGCGTGAGAATCAGACTAGATTGCTCTGAATATAAGTGTATATTGAGAGAAATAGCTAGTGAAGGTAAGATACAAGATGATGATACCATTCCAAGGTGTTGGAGTATTTATAGCCGAAGGTAGGTTTCCAAGCAGGTACAGCCAGCTGTATAATATTCCTGTTCTACCAACTATGGGCTACGCACGTGCCATGCTGGTTGGTGGGTAGGCAGCGGCTGATAGTGACAAGGCCGGCTGTGTACTGTTCCCTTTCCACCAACTGCAAGCTATGTGCGTGCCACGACAGGGGTTGGTGAGTAGGCAGCGGATAATAGTGAAACAGTACTAGAGCATGCTCCTCCTCGTACTGTTGTCGGTGAGCTGTCACCCTGTGATTGGTTCATGGGCTGCTTTGGTCAGATTTAGTCTATTTTGTCCATACCTTGGCAGGTATAGTACAAAAGATCTTCCAGAAGCATACGGATTGGCTCATTTGGGCGGGAGTATTCCCGCCTTGCTCATTCCTTCAGGTGACACTGAATTATTGAGTTAGTGCCTTGTGCGTGTAGCCTTGCTATTAGTGCGGGTAGCCTTCCCTGATGGCTTGTATCCGCAGCTGCGGGAACAGGCGGGGTACTTCACCATTGGGAGGCTTTCCCTGCGAGAACAGCTGGCGTACTGCGCGTAAGGTCTTCATCTCTGAGCATGGTGGGTCCTGCGGAACTAGTTGGTCCTTGCGCAGACATCCCTCTTCAAGGTGAGTCTTGTGGGTCCAACTGGGCTCTGCTGGAACCTACCTCTTCAGATTATAAACCAAAAATGCAATGGAATTCCTTTTCTTCGTTCCTCAACCTTATTTTTTTAAGCCGGGAGGATAACAATTAACTAGTTGGTTGAACGGTTTCAATGGCGACAAAGACTAACAAGACAATCACCTCTTCTACGTGATCTAGTGGGCACTAATGAAACTTTGGTATGCCGCTATTTTAGCCATGATCCCTTTTATGACGAACATCATTTTAGGCATCGGTTTTGAATGAGGAGACGATTATAATGTGTTTATCAAATTACTTGTCGGATTGTTATCCTTTTTTTCAACAGAGACTAGATGCAAGAGGTAGACCCGATTTCACAACCATGCAAAAATGTACATATTCTATTCGTCAACTAGAGCATGGAATTTCATCAAACGCAATGGATGAACACTTAGAAATGTCTGAAAAAGTTTCACGAGACTTGCTTCGTTTTTTGCGTCAAGGTATATATATATATATATATGTTTCATTTAGTTATATTTATTTATTGTTCAAGGGTTTAATTGACGATGTTTATACATATAGATTCACTCACGGAGATATTTGCGCAAACCAACTTTGTATGATATCCAACACATATACGATGTGCATGGTGAAAAACACGGTTTCCCCAGAATGTTCGGTGGCATCAATTGTATGCATGTTAGATGGGATATGTGATGTAAGGCTCCAGTCCCAGTGCCATATATACTTTGGCGTTGGATATACTCATAAACACAGTTCTAAATATAAGAGTGAATTAAAACTTTTTGCGGATTTTAAAAGTCAACCGTATATTACATAACATTCTAAATCTTGTCTTAACATCATTCAACTTTTTCTTTCAAAATAAAAACATAACCAAATATAACATCATAACATTCTTTTCAAGATGCCAATATCTTCATTCCAATGCTATGTGTCTTCATTCAAACTAGCTGCCTTAGCCTATTCACCTGCATACATACTAAAAATCAGCTACGCTGAGTGAGTTATAGTTCATCAGGCACATACAATACGTTCGTATACTACATACTTAACATGCTTTACTTTCTTTTGTACATACATAAGTATATACCTTCATTCATACTGTCATATTTTCGTTCTTTCATATCTTCACATTTTATCTTACTTTACATACATACTTAAATGTTTTAAAGAGTCTTTTGCCCTATAACATCACATATATTATTAGGGTTGGCCACTCTCCTTTCACAGATATTATTAGAGTCTGCCACCCTCCTTTCACATATATTATTAGGGTATGCCACCATTCTTTCACATATATAATTAGGGTCTGCTACCATCCTTTCACATATATTATTAGGGTCTTCCACCCTCCTTTCATAGATATTATTAAGATCTGTCACCCTCTTACCATACAACCATACAAGCCTTTCTTTATTTATATTTATATACTTTCATACATACTCTTAATTTTTTCTATAGCATTCATACATCATTCATAAAACATTCAAATATCATACACTTTACCACTTAAGGTAAGTGTATTAACTAATAACATCGAGTATGCACACAGCCCCGAAAACCTACCAAGGAAATAGGGCTAGAAACTCCCTGTGTCCTGTTCATCTTTGAGTTAACTAGTTATACCCCTCTTTAACTGTACACGCTAACTGTGTAATAATTATAAGTAAATTGCCTATCTCTAACTATATCATGCTTCTATGTTAGTGAAACCCCTAGCTAACGGGGGTTCGGGGGCAACACCCCTGGCAGCTGGGTTCTAGGGGCAGAGCCCCTGGCTGGGGTTAAAAAATTTATTTTTATTAATAGTCATTTACTAAAATTTCATCAGAAAACTGACTTTCCTAAATTCTGGGTCAAGTCTAAACCAATCGAATCGAGTCCAGATTTTAATCGAATCGACTGTAACAATTTGTATTTTTCGTTTTAAAATTGTGTTAGCCGTTACCCGACCAGTTTCTATGTTTGGGTTATTTTATCAATAAAACATTCGCGTTTATCGAGTTATTATTATTGTTTATCATATTTATTTAATTTATTCAAAATAAATTTAAATAATAGGTTTATTGGATTTCAATAATCCCTATTTAATGATGGCCGATAATAATCCATATTCATTTTATCGCCACTAGTGGTCTCAAATTTAATAAAGTTGGCCCCAATGGTCCCTGGTTAAAAAGGACTTAACGGCATTATACTTTTTTCCGAATTTAAAACTAATGTTTTAGGGTTTTTGATCGGATTGAGGAGACAAATTGATTGATGTAAAACTTAGCTCGAAACGGTGATCCAAACGGCTTGATTTTTGTTAATAGTAAGTTTAAACACTCGAATTGAAGCATTAGGAAGGTGTTCGTTGCTGGGACGGGTTCAAACTGGACTGAAGGGAGGAGGAATTCAATAGTCCTATCTTCATGGGGATTCATCCGCTCACTAAATCCAACTATGACTCACATGAATAATTTTGTCATTTTGGAGCACCATTTCGAACTAAACTTTACATCAATCGGCTCGTATCCTTCTTCCGATCAAAAGCGCTAAAATATTACTTTGAAATTCGGGAAAAAATATAACACTGTTAATTCCTTTTTAACAAAGGACCACATGGGGGCAATTTTTTAAATTTGGGACCGCCAGTGGTGATAAAATGAATATGGATTATTATCGGCCAATACTGTTCAATAAGGATTAATAAAATCCAAAAAACCTAAATTATATACCATTTTAACCCTAAACTTTAGTTTAACCCCTTAGTGTATCCCTACTTAAAGTTGAGGGACCTCTTTGCAATTCTGGTCATCTATTATATTATACCTAGTATCCAAACCCATTAACCCAAATCATTGTCCGTGACCCAATTGTTGTCTTGTACCTTAATCTTCGTTGTAAACATGGAATTGATCAAGACAGATCGTTGTATTACCTATTGCGACTCACACCGACATAATTGATTTGGAAATAACGATCGTTTTGATACGAATTGACTTTTTAAACAAACCGTCTAACCTAATTGGTATTATACCATAGAGAAGATATAATAACTCGATTACTCATGTCTTCACATTCCTCGATACCTCGGAAAGATAAGCCCTGTAATCAATTACATTATCGCAACTTGCTTGTATCACTTCTAGTTTGTGTTCTAGCCGGCTGTATATTGTTCTAATTAACCATCATTTAAACACCGTTGTAAGTAATTGTTTTATAATTCAAGTTCTTTAATATACCGTAAACAAGGAGCCCTATGGTTAATCGGCCAAACACTTAACGATTTGGTCGATTGCGATATAGGGTTCCTTGTTTGGTATGGTTTGTAAATTGTCTGGTTTTAAATTAGTATTTTCATGATGTAACCAACTGACACCCAAGCACAGCTAGCTTGTGTGTGTGTGTTCAAGGTTTGTGCCGGCTGGGGGCGCAGGTTCGAGCCTCCCCCAACCCGTTTTTGGTCCATTTTATTTTGGAAACTCTTCTTAATAGTATATTAATTATTTTAAATCATTTAATACATTATAAATAATACAAAAATAATAATTAGTTAATGTATTATCATAAACGGCTTGTTAAGTAGTCGTTTTTACGCACCTTTGATAAAACCATATGTATGTGTATATATTTATGTGTATATATATATATATATATATATATATATATATATTTATAAAGAGAGAGGGAAATGATCAAGAGAGAACTCCTTAGAGAGAGAACTAGATAAATAATAATAAAGTATTTTTAATTTAATTAAAAAATAATTTTAAAGTTTTTTCCTCCTTCTAATATGTTGTTATTCTTCATCACAAAAAAATCTAAAAATTATTTTTTTTTTTTTAAAATTCGTTGTAATTCATATATGCAAGACATCAACTTTTTCTTAATGCATATGTGCATTAGTGTGTATTTTTATATGTGCAATAGTGTTGATTAACATATATGAAATTGTTTGTATTGTATATGTGCAATAGTGTTATATTATATACAAAAATAAAAAAAACCCGACATAGTGCATATGTGCATTAGTGTTGTATTACATATATGCAATAATGTGTATTGCATACAATTATTAGTGTTGTATTTGCATATATTCAATAGTGTATACTGTATAATGCAATTGTGTTGTATTGTATGCAATAGGCATTAGTACACATATGCACTACACCGACAAGTTTTTTTTAGTTTCAATATCATCTTATTAGAAGGAAAGAAAAAAAAATCACAAAATATTTTTTTAAAATAGTTAAAAATAATTCTTTACTAGTTCTCTAGTTCTCTTTTTAAGAGGAGTTCTCTCTAGATCCCACCTATATATATATATATATATGTGTGTGTGTAAATAATTGTAATAAGATAATAAATGATTTAAAATGATTTAACAATAAAAATAATATGTAATGAGAATAAAAATGATAATAAATAATATGTAATAAGATATGTAATAAATAATATGTAATAAGATGTAATAAGATAATAAATGATAATAATTAATATGTAATAAGATAATAAATGATTTAATAATAAAAAATTATAATAGAGTTTTTAATTTAAAATACATAATTAAAACATATATTATTATGTAATATGTTAAGATAATTATTGGCGTAAGTATTTTTTAAACGAATGTTTTTTTATATAAAATTACTATTTTTAAATAACCATTTTAAATAATAATAAATTTAAATAAATTATTATTTCACAAACACCCGATCAATCTCTATTAATCTAAAGAACCCATTCATTAATCCATAGTATTTCCACTATCACTCTTAATCGTTCGTTTGTACTTTCCGAAGAGCGTGATTTATTTTCTTTTTCTTGTCAACTCATTCATTTGCTTATTTGATAAGGTGAGTAACCCATTACCTTTTTTACTCATTTTTAATCTTTTTGGGGACATATGCGTATCTTATATTATTTATATATTATAAGTATTATCGTTAGCAAACTGTGAACCTTGTGTGTTATCAATTATATGCCTGACTTGTTATATCTTAATTTGTTTATTTGAACGCATTCGGAGTTGTTCATCATATTCACATTAATAGTATGATAATACGACCGTCGTAGTAGCTAAAGCCCACTTCGCAAGGCGATGGTTTTACTAACACTCATTAATTGCTCATTGGCTTGATTGTATATCTCATAAGCACAATTTTGCTCTTTTTATATTATATTGTACTTAACTGACTGATGTTTTACTCACTCAGCCTTATGTTGACAAATCTTTTTTTATTTTATACGCATATGCAGGTTTTTGTTTGAGCTGATTGCAAGATTGGTGAAGATATATTGATGCTTTAAGTTAGAAGAACTTTATCAAGATTTAAATTTACCAAAACTTAGAATTTGAACTTATTTGTCTTTGCTTTAATGATTATGTACTTGTTTGGATATTTAAAATAAATTAATAGATATTGTCATTTTTAAATACTGCAATAGTACCTAGAGAGATATGAACACTCAGTTCACACCCCGACATTTCCGCATTAGGTTGGGGTGTGACATCGAGTCTCAGTTGTAATCGAATCGAGTCTCAATTCTAATCGATTAGTTTCCATTCTATTCGATTCGTTTACCATTCGATTCGTTTCCTATTCGATTCGATTCGTTTTCATTCAATTCGATTCGTTTGGTTCGATTTGATTCGTTTCATGCCTTTTCATTCTAAGTCACTTTCTTACGTCCCGTTATGCCCGTTTCATAAAAACTTCATTTTTTCATTCTAACATGGTCCAAACGTCATCCGTTTGTCCCGTAATGATTCCAAACAACTTGTTTTCGCTCAAGTTTACATTTTTATTACATAATAAGACCCGATATGCCTTAGTATCAAATCTTAGGGCAAACCAACATAAAAAACTTAACCTTTACATCTAAAACGTAGCTTTTAGGTTTGGTTTTGCTTCATCTAGGATTCAACACATGAGCCTGGACGTTTTTATCTTGTTATTTGATGATGTTGAACACGAAACCCAACCTTTATTAAGCTCGGATCTAGGTCCGAAATGATGGGAGTGTTTGTGTGTGTTTTTTAGTGTGTTATGGAGGTTGGAATATGGAAATGAGGGTTTTAGAGTTTTAGGGAGGTTTAAGGGTGTTTATATACCCTTAAGCCCATGGACCTAAGGCCCATCACCAGCCATTATCAATATTTTATTGTCCAAGCCCACACTCTATTATTATTATTATTATTATTATTATTATTATTTAACTTAACTAAATAATAACACACTATAAGTAAACTAAATTCTTTTATATATTATTATCAGAAGTAGGATGTTACATGTTCCCTACGGCCTAGAGAGGTCAGTTCCACCGGGGTGATCACCCCGTCCCCATTATTATACGTGAGGCGGTGACTTCCCAAGTTCTTTGATTCTGGCATGCGTTTTTTGGTGTTGCAGGGTCAAATAACGACATACATGCTATTTAACAATCACTGATATTCGATGACATTATTTACAGGGTTGAGCCAACTCAATCGTTTTATGCGAATGGGGTTCAATTCAAGCATGGCTACTTCCTGGTTGATGACCTTTATAACGAATTATCGACGCTTGTTCAAGCTTATGCACCTCTAGTTGAAGACAACCGGAAGTACTTTATGTAAGGCCCCTGTCCCGGTGCCTTACTTTATCGTTGAATTTACTCATAAAGACAGTTCTAAATATCAGAGTGAATTAAAACTTTTGCCAAAACATTAAACTTCAACCATATATTACATAATCATAACATTCTTCTTCAAAACATTAAAATTGTCTTAACTTAAAATATCATAGATAAAACACTATGAAAACTTGTGAAAAGCAAATACGGGTTCTTTGCACTCGAATCAAGGTCCTGAGTGTAAAGAATAACAGAAGGTCCTTTCCAGTTGGTATTGCGCACCAACGTACACGGATCGGGGTTCCTTTTCTACTCGAAACACTGTCCTGAGTGCAAAGAGGGGCACATGATCATACTTATCAAAGAAATCCATGCACGTAATTGATGTGCTAAAAGTAGTCAAATAATTATTAACTAAAATTATACTAATCTAGACACTAAGTAATACTCTAGACCCTTAAACTACTAACCAGCAAGTGAACCGATCGACTCTATTACAGCTAAGTAAGTTCGGATATCGAACCCACGAGACTCTTTAAATTACGAAATTAGCAAACAAGACTCAACTACAAGACATGACTATTTATTAATAATGTTTGAGGGGGAATTTAATACTAATAATTAAACTATTAAAACCCTAAACCTAATTAATATAATAATAAAACATAATCATTACCTTAAACTTAATTAATTAATTAAACTTAAACATAATTACTTTTTTTTTTTGAAAATTAAACATAATTACTTTTAACTAATAAAACAATTAAACACTTAGATTAACTCAGATGATAAAGATAACTACCCAGGCCAGAATACCCAAAGTTACGGTTATTAATTAAATGAAAAAAACAAGTTATGGAACTGGGATTATAAAATGGACCCTTGACAGAAAACCCGAACAGGACCCTTGAACTTCAAGAAGACGCATATGGATTTCTAACAAGTTTTAAGACTTACCAGTTTTATATTAAACTTCTTTACGGTTATTAATCACTTATGTCTAAGTATCTTTTATGACGAAAACCTACCTTACAGCGCAAAATTCAAAAGATAGCAAAGCAGACCCAATTAATTTAATAGACTAAGCTGACAATCAAACATAGACAGACTCCTTACGAAGAACTAAATCTATCAATCCCGACACGCAAAGATCTATCATTAGCCTATCACTTTACAGCCTTTTAGGCTAGCAGCTCACTTTTATATGTTTAATTGATTTTATTGTTTCTATGATTTTAATGCATATTAATCATAAACTAGTCAAGAACACAAAGTAAATGACCTAACAAAACCCTATCCTATGAAACAATCAACAAGGGCAATGTGAAACAATAAATTCAAGTAAACAAAACAAAGCAATCATACGCATCAATTAAATCAAACTCAACCGTTTACTTAGAACATAAAATCCATAACGAAACAAAATCCAAATAAAAATCAAACCGAACTAAGGTTCATCACGACCTAGGTAGTTTATGGAATTTAACCTAGTATCTTAAAGTCTAATTCAAACAAAACAAGTAAATAAGAAAACATGGTGAAAATCTAAAGAACGAAGAATCAAGGATGATAAAACCCGTAAACTTCAAACGTGAATGTGTAGCTCTTCACCGGCTGTCCCCTTCAAAATCACCAAGAAACTCAAAAATATACTTCAAGATCTCTCAAATTCGGCTGGCAGCTTTCAGGTTATGTTAGGTTTAAGTTAAAGGTGTTTAAATACCCAAAACAAGGCCCGACAATAAGCAAAAACGAAATAAATCAAGCCCAGCTCTCCCTAGGCTCCGCGCGACAGGCCTTGGGCACCCCGGTCACGCGGCGCGGCGTGCTTTTCTATGGGGGCCGGTCCCGGTCTGACCGGTTCTCTGTTCTGGCGCGTTCCGGAACTCCGTTTCGGCTCGTTCTAGCTCGTTTTTCGCCCTTTTTAATCATGATCAAATCCCGGAACCTACGAAACATAAAAATGTTAGTAATATACAAATCTCGACTAAAAAGGAACAAAAACTATTAAAATATTAAATAAAATATACACGGGAAACATAAATATTTAGCATTATATCAGTAATCTTTGAGTAAGTAAGTAAACACACAAGTCCATTATGCGAATTGTAGTTGTAATAAGAAATACTAAGAAAATGGGTTTGAATACGATATATATGCTATCCCCAAAATATGTAAAATCGTTAAAAGGGGTGTGAGAAACTCACCAATGAAATTGGGAAATAACTTGGAATAATAAACGAAGATGCGTTAAAGGAACCGAAACGGTCGAATGTAAACGCTAACTGGCAGGATTATAAAAATTAAACTGATTTAGTTTTATGTAAGAGATTATGAATTATTTTAGTATATTTTAGGGTATTTTATAATATAATATCTATTTTAGTCTTTAACGAATTTTAATGGTTTATGATTATATTTATGGGACTGGAGGTTTATAAAGTTTATCAAAAAACACTACTGATTTTAACTGAATTTTAGCTTATTAGCGTTAGAAGTTAACAAATGATATTAATTAAATAATATTATATTTAATCGGTTTTTATGAAAAGTTAACGAAAAGTATAAAAGTTGGTGTTTAGGTGAAAAATGATTAATAACAGTTTTATCTAACTTAAAATAATTTTTTTGATTTTTAATAATTTTTATAAATTGTAATTGATTTTTTTATAATAAGCTGAAGCTTTTAAAAAATAAATAAAACAAAATGTGCACTAACCCGGGTTCAAAGCCGGGTCCTCAAGGTTGCATGCAAGAGTTTTAACCATCGGACTAGTTTGTTATTATGTTAACTAGTATTTAGACCCGCCGCAATGCCGGGTCCTCAAGGTTGCATGCAAGAGTTTTAACCATCGGACTAGTTTGTTATTATGTTAACTAGTATTTAGACCCGCCGCAATTGCGGCGGGGTTGTTAATTTTTTGAGGAGGTGAAGACTTACGTCTAAGCACCTTGCACTTGCAAATACACAAAATCAAAACACAAACGAAATAAGTTCTACTCGAACTTCATGTCACTATTCCAAGTTTTTAACAATAATACAACTAAGATCACATCAACAACCTTTACAAAAGTCACTTAATTAGGCATTTGTGATTTGCCTAATTAGAGTGTGGCCATATTTGTCATTAGCAAAAAGAGATTTCCCCCGTTTTAGTTGGTGCTCTTTTGATGTTTCAGTTCCGATCCTTCGCAGCCTGCAATTGTCATAGTCAGCAGCCTCCAATTCATTTTCTAATCAAAAGGAGGAAATAGAAAAGTTAACAGGAGACAAACACAATCAACCTTTTGCTTGAAAGGTAATAAAACTCAAAATGTGTACCAAAATAGGCTCAGGTTCGTTCACACAATGCTTGCAACATGATATAAGGCCTGCATTATAACTATTATGAGAACTATAAACGAATAACATATAAAATAGTAAAAAAAAATATTGGTCGAAAGTCGAAAACCAAACCGAATTAATTACCTGTATTTCCTAAACTCAAAAGAATCTAGCGATAGGATTTCGTCTATCAATGGGAAGACCTGCAACAAACACACAAACACAACCATCCTTTTTTTTCTTCAAATTTTGAATCATAAATTACTTCCTACCAATTTGAAACAAAGATTTATTGACCAGAAAGATCCCGAGGATCCATAAACCAATCTGAAGAAACGAAATAACAAATATAAGGTCCATCCGAGTCAAAACAATTCCTCCTAACTTTTCAAGAAGCAACACTTGACTGATTCTTCAAATCCAGTCATCACAGTTGTTCTCATTCTTTTGAGAACGCAAGGCAACTAATTCGTAATCGGTTACGTTTAAAAACTACAACTGGTTAAATAAAAAAGTCACAAAGAATGTCATAGCTTGGGTCCGGGTCGGGCAGGTCAAAACTATTATACTAAAGTTATTTTCTTTTTTCCTTTTTTATCTTAAGTCAGTGTTGTTTTTAACGGTAATCGATTACCGGAAATGACCCGAATCCACCTGAACAAAAGAAATAAAACATGAAAATAATAATACCTTTCTGTAGGCCTTTTCAAAGGTTGCCACTTGCCTCCATCTCCAAAACAGATGTTCCTCGACCGACTCCCAAGTTCTAGACCTCACAACCAAAAAAATTACAGTAGCTGTAGCAAGGTGTGAATACCAGAAGAAGAAAACTTTGTCGTCCTGCTCGACACGTCAAATTTTTAATGATATACTTTGGATTTAAATAAAGAAAAACCAATGAAGAACATACCCAAAAACACAACTTTGCTTTGTAAAGAAGTAAAGAAGGCAAAACGTAACGGAAGGAACTTGCTACAGTTTTGGTTCCTTGCGCGTTGCGCCAGGTTTTGAGCTAACAAAAAACAGAAACGTGATTATAAATAAAACGCTCAGTTATGACATACAAATATAGCATATATTACCATGTCATGAACTGTAGTATTATCATAGCATCGCCAATTGTTACCGTAAATTCGTTTATGTTGGCAGTGGCTCAGGTCCTGTATACGGCTGCAAACAGATTGCCACACCATAAACTGGAATATCATCACAACCAAAGACCGTACACAATTCGCTAATTATACAATAGTTGTGGCTAAGAGGCAACCATGAGAAATATGAGCGACAATTAACGAAGCTAACTGTTGCGCCCAATTTTTTTTGGAGCCCGCAAGCCACAAATAAAAGGAGGTTTAAAAAGAGGTATAGTCACACATTCTTATGTCCGGGGAAGCTCAGATATCACTCGTGAAGATAGGATCTACATTAATTATAATAATTAATGCCCCGGCAAGATACAACAAAGTGACAAACATATGTGTTCGTGTCAAGGCTGCATGTAATACAAATTCAGATTTCCATATGATCATAGCCTCTATCAAAACAAACATGAAATTAGGCATAAATACGAAAGAGGATTCCAACAAAGGGCTCCGCACAGCATCATAGCCCCTAATATTTAAAAACCACAACCGACTTCATGAAACAGTGATACCGATAAGCTCAATGCTCAGTCATAAATCATTGCATCACAGACACAACTTATCTTTTCCAAATGTAGTTTGCACCTTTCAGTTTGCTTGTTGTACCATCTGAATCGGACAGGGTCCTCGTAAACAACCACAATCAACCAATTCAAAGGTCAAACTTGAAAGTCAAAGCAAAACAAAATCCAACCACAAACCCAATATCAAACAAAAAGACATTAAACATCACAACTATCATCCATACCTTCAACAATATTTGACAGCCAGCAACAACAACAAATGCAAAGGCAACAATGGTTATTAGGAGCAAAGTAATGACATCAACAACACCTAACAACCACAGGTCCAAAATCAGACTTTGACAAACTCTTAACTCAATTTGCAAAGGGTTCTCTTAGGACTCTTACCCTATATATATTTCAACTTCATCTTCTTCCCCAAAACCATAGGATTTCCAATTGATTAAACTGTTCCATGTTTGTTAATTTAAAGTTAGGGGTTTTGTTTTGTGGCTTATAATGATTCAAATACATATATTACTTACTTGATTTGGTGCGGGGTTGGTGGTGAAGGGAGCTTCGTCGGAGACGGATCTTGGAAAAATTACGAGATTTTAAAGAGTGTTTTTGTGTAAATTGATTTTGTAAACAAGTTTAGTCTATGGTTGGGGTCCTATTTATATTCTTAATTGGAGCGTAGGACGAGTAATTGGTTGTTAATGATGTTGACCGATCCACAATTAAAGTGATTAAGATGAGTTAATTAGCTTGATTATTGATCCTAATTGGTGGAGAAACACGTTGATACAATTTAATTGGTCAAAGAACGAGTGTTACAGGGTAATTATGGTCGGCAGAATGCAAAAGCGTGAAGAAAGGGACCCGGGGGGGATGGGTTGGAATTTTATTTTTAAATATTTTGTTATAATTTAAATTATATTTATACTTTAACCCCTGAACTTTATAACTATATATAAATTGATTTTAAACTTTATTTACACAATTAAACCTTGAACTTTCAAATGTTATATATTCTTGATATAATTTTGTATCTTTGGATTATTTGTATATTATATCCTCATAGTTTGGAGATTGATTATTTTATTAACTTTAAATCCCAGAATTTCGTTATATGAGCAAAACAAATAAAAAATGAACGAATCATAACTATAAATCTTCATAATTAATATTAAATGACAAACGACAAATAAGAATACATTGAAACGACACAACGGGTCGGTTTAATGAATACATATACAAATACGAATTAAAATTGACAAATGTCACAACATTCCCTACTTTTGAGGATTTCGTCCCGAAATTAAGTAGAAGAATTTGTGTCAAAAAGATGAGTATATTTTATCGGCATCTGGTCTTCCCGTTCCCAAGTGAATTCAGCGCCTTGTTTGGATTCCCAACGAACCTTTTCCAAAGGTATACGGCTACGTTTGGTTTCCTTGTCTTTGCGATCCATGATTTACACCGGTTTCTCAATAAAGAGCATTGTTTCATCAACATGCACTTCATCGAGTGGTATGTGGAGATTTTCCTCAGCTAGACATTTCTTTAAGTTAGAAAAATGAAACGTTGGATGAACGTTCGAAAGTTCTTGCGGAAGCTCTAGAGTATAAGCCACATTTCCGACACGCTCGAGAATCTAAAAAGATCCAACAAATTGAGGAGATAGTTTGCCTTTCTTGCCAAAACGAATAACACCTTTCCAAGTGGATACCTTAAGAAGAACACACTCACCAGCATTAAACTCGAGAGGTCGTCGTCGATTATCAGCGTAACTCTTTTGACGGCTACGAGCGGTTAAGAAGTTTTGTCGAATTTGAGCTATTCGATATGTAGTCTCTTGAACAAGTTTCGGGCCGGTGATTTGGCTTTCACCAAATTTCATTCCAACATATAGGAGAACGATATTTATGACCATACAGAGCTTGGAATGTAGCCATACCCATACTCAAATGAAAATTGTTGTTGTAAGAAAACTCAATCAAGTGAAGATGAGACTCCCAGTTTCCCTCGAAATCCATGACACATAAACTAAGTATGTCTTCGAGCGTTAGAATCGTTCGCTCGGATTGCCTATCAGTTTGGGGATGATAAGTTGTGCTAAGATCCAATCGAGTTCCCAACGCAGTTTGAAGTGATTGCCAGAAACGTGAAGTAAAACGGCTATCATGATCAGAAATGATACGCAAAGGTATACCATGACGACAAACGATATGCTGAATGTAAATCTGAACGAGTTGATCAGCTGAGAACTTTTTGTTAATCATAAAGAGATGAGCGGACTTAGTTAAACGGTCGACTATAACCCAAATACCGTCGTGGTGGCTTCGAGTAGTCGGGAGCTTAAACACGAAATCCATAAGTATATCTTCCCATTTCCAAATAAGAATGCGCGGTTGTATGAGCAAACAAGATGGTCGTTGATGTTCGGCATTAACTTTAGCACACGTAAGGCATTTTTCCACATAATGCGGTGTCTTTCTTTATAGCGGGCCACCAAAATGTGGACCGTAGATCGAAATACATCTTATCCGCATCGGGATGAATAAAATATCAAGACTTATCAGTTTCGTCCATGATGAATGTGCGAAAATCGTCACGATTAGGAACCCACAAACGATTGAGTTAATACAATAACCATCGCGCTTAGTTTCAAGTTGATTCTTGGCCCACAAGACATTTGTCACACCCCAACCAAAGACAGAAATGTCGGAGCACGAACTAATCGTTCACAGCACTTAAGATACTATCATGCAATAATTTAAAATGTGATAATATCTATTAAATTAAATTAAATATTCAAATACTCCAAAACAAATCTCAAATGACAAAGCATACAATTTGTAACACCACGTAAATTACCCATATAGAATTAAGCCAAAAGTGTTAATTTCAAAAGTCTAGTGACTTAAAATAGAAAATCTGAAAATCTGGACCCATCGCGATACACTATGTTATATTTAAAGAGCCATCGCGTTACGCGATGGATCTCCACACAAATCAAGATTTGGGCGGTTTCTCGATACGCGATGGCCAAACCTACAGGACCATCACGATACGCGATGACCTTCTTTACATTCCCGAGTACACGTGTCACCACATGACACGTTGTGACATGCCACATGGCAATCTTTCATAATTTCAGCGTCGCGATACGCGATGGCCAACTTTTTACTCCGTCGCGTATCGCGATGGGATACAGAAATTGCCTATAAATAGGGAGTTACGGGATTGAACCCATTTTATCTCAAAACACCTTCATTTTACACACACATAACCTAGGAAATCATGACCGATTGCTACGGAAAGTCGACGTTCCGTTTTCTCAAAGTACGTGCAAGTATCGAAGTCCCAAACAAGTTATCAATCATATAAGCGTGCTTTAGATCAAAGATCTACCCGACAAGTTCACTCTCTTCTTGTTATTAGTATTCCGAGTACTTGCATTATGGTAGGGATTATGCTTAAGTTAATCAAGTTGTAGATTACACATTAAACAAGGCTATGATCTTAACCTTGAAAGATTTTATAAACATTCATAGAGAGTTTTCATAAAACGTTACTTTTGGAGGAAGTAATGTTAAGTTATAATTCGACGGGCATGTAGTAACTGTAAGGGGGACATCGCTAGCAGTGAGTTTCTTGCCTAAGAAAAGTAATTCATATAAATCTCAATCAACCGCGGGCCCATTTACTTACCTGGAGAAACTCGCCAACGTGTTAAAACCTATTAAGCCAAAGCATGCTATATCAAACGTCACCTGAAACAAAGTGTTTTCATTCAAAAATAAAGTTGGAAACTTTATCAATGTTAAGCTTAAGGTCAATGGCTTAATCAAGAAACAACATTAAAATATTTATACAAACCTATTTATGTATAGGTTAATATATTATTTGCATTCATAATCGATAAGGTTTTTAAACGCACACCGACGGTACAGGTGAACACATTAAACCTTTACAAACAGTTAAAACATATTTATACTCTATAAGATGAACAAGTTGTTTATCTTAAAGAGCCAGTCAACGTTTACATGAGATTACGTGATCTCTAGAACATGATAATACAAAACAGAAAATAAAATCAACTCAGACCGATTACACATGTGTCCGAATCTATAAATAACTGTCTAGCCTAAACAGTCGAAAGCTACGTGGCCGCGGGCTAACAGTCATAATTAGTTCTCCATTAGGGGCTACGTGGCTCGGGGAACATTTTTGTGTGTGTAGGGCAGTGGTACAAATTCCAGGAATGAAATGCTTTCTGCTGAGCTTGTACATAAAACTATATTTGTATTGTAACTGTACCTTAAATATTTTTAGAATCATACGTGTTCACCAGCACATAGCTGACGTATTTTTCCACCCATTGCAGGTAATTAAGTATTAATAAACAATAGAAAGGATTGGAGTCATCATGGAGATAGAAGCTCGCGTTACAAGGTGGCTCAGTTTTTGATAATGAAATCCTTGTAATATTAACAAGTGTTTTGGAAACAAATACTTAGATATTTAATTCTCAAGTAAATTTTCAATGTAAATTAATTTTTTAATCAATCTAAAAGTCTTCCACTAAAATTAACCCATAAACTCTGATATATTTACAAAACAAGTACCAACTCGTGATCACATTTCTAGGCCCTAAGTCGGGGTGTGACAAGTTGTTATCAGAGCCATCAGTTTAAGTGAATTAGGTATTAAAAATTGTACCTAAGCTTTAACCTTAAAGTTATTATTATTATTTCGTAGGGATAAGATAGGATTGGTAATCTTCCTATCCCTAAATCTAACTAGTGCAGATGTCTAACATAAACTATCTTGGTCATAGACGCCGAGTAGCCATTCAATCTAAGCCAACGCCTATTCGCGAACCATCTAATATGACGAGCAACAATAGTTATTACACCAATTTCTTTGGTCAAAACCAACTGATAGTTCTAGTGCTACCATATGGGAGTCAATCAGTATATCTCCTGAGAAGCCAAAACATGCCAATCAAAATATTCGATAACACTACCGAAAACATTCCACAATATCATCCGTCAAAATCCCACCGTATCATCCTTCTGAAGAACTTGAAGTTCAAAGTAGGATCAAACATGAAACTAGTTCTGACTCATCAAGCTGGATGGATTGTTAGTCTGTTCAAAGCAAATGGCATTTTGGATCGGCACCACTAATTTATCAATATTAGGCTCCAAAAACTATAGCATGATCTAGTCGAAAACCAAATATGAGGGATACTATGTCATATGAGAAGATATAATTTCAAATGCCAATCAATGACCACTCGAAACCAGAGGAAGAACCCGAAGAAGAAGATGAAGAAAATAAAAATCCTCATTTTCACCAATTTAGGACCAGTACACACAATTTATGAGCAAGCTATGGAAATTCAGGAAGAAGCTAAACCTTATTGAGGAGTTCTATACTAATAATATTCCTAATGAGGAAATGCATGCCTGCGTTGCAAACCCACATCTATACCCAATGGAAAATGCATAACTCTTCCCAGCTGCATCTGCACCTACGGGATATCCTTACCCACCAAATGCGTTGATGGATGAGCTGAGGAATGAGAAATTTGACAAGAAGAAAGTAGGAAAGAAAATTATCAAGAAATGTGACAAAGTGAAATGTCTTGTTAAGAAATTGCCACACCCCGACTTAGGGCCTAGGCGTGTGACCACAAGTTGGTACCTGTTTTGTAAATATATCAGAGTTGATGGGTTAATTTTAGCGGAAGACTTTAGTTTGAATACAATATTAATTTACATTGAAAATTTACTCGGGAATTAAACACCCAAGTATAGTTTACAAAATATATGTTTCATAATACAAGGATTTGTTTATCAAAAACGGAGCCATCTTTAACGCGCTTCTATCTTTATAAGACTCCAATCCTTGCTAATGCTACTAATGCTTAATTACCTGCAATGGGTTGGAAAAATACGTCAGCTATATGCTGGTGAACACGTATGACTTAATAAAACATTTTGAATGACATTACAATACAAATATAGTTTTCTCTACAAGCTCAGCAGAAGCATTTCTACTTCTGGTCTATGTACCACTGCCCTACACACACAATTGTACCCGAGCCACGTAGCCCTTACCTGGAGACTAGTTATGACCATTAGCCCACGGCCACGTAGCCTTTGAATGATTAGGCTGAACAGTTATGTTTGGATCCAGACACATGTGTATTCGGTCTGAGTTGACTTTATTTTCTACTTTGTATTAAAAAGTTTTAGAGATTACTCGATCTCATATAGAAAATTGATTGACTCGTTAAGACAAACACCCGTTCGTCTCATTGAGTATAAATATGTTTTGACTGATAAAAAGGTTAACGTATTCACCTGTACCGTCGGTGTTGTAAACCTTGACTGATTGATTGATTGTGAATGATATTAACCTATACACGAATAGGTTTGTATGAATGATTTGATTGATGTTAAGCTATGATTGTAAGCTTAACCTTGAAATCGTTTTATCTTTGATTATGATTGAAAACTCTTAGTTTTATGTGACGTCTGATATAGCATGCTTTGGCCTAATAGGTTCTATCACATTGGTAAGTTTCTCCAGGTAAGTAAACGGGTCCCTCGGTTGATTGGGATTTATACGAATTACTTTTCCTTAGGTAAGAAACTTACTACTAATGATATCCCCCTTCCAGTTACTACATGCCCGTCAAAATGTCTCTTTTGCTTAACATTACTTCTTCATGAAGTAACGTTTATGAAAACATGATTGTGAATGAATATTTGTAAAATACGATCAAGGTTAAAGGCCATAGCCTTGATTGATAGTCTAAGCTATAATTCAAATAACCTAAACGTAACTCCTACCTTAGATTGAATGCTTAGATTGATAATAAGAAAAAGGCAGGATCTTGATCTACTCGCTTATATGATTGCTACTTGATTATGACTTTGTTTCTTGCACGAACTTCGAGAAAACAACACGTCGGCTTGCTACAGCAACGGGGCATGCTTTCCAATGCTATGTGTGTGTAAAGAGAAGTGTGTTTGGGATGAATGGAGCTCATACCCTTCACCCCCCTTTTATAGCTGAAACTTGACCCCGTCGCGGTACGCGAAGGGGTTCTTGTGACCCGTCGCGTACCGCGGCGCCGCACTTTTACGCCGCCTTATGCGGTTGTGACACGTGGCCTGTCATATTGCGCCACGTGTCGACACGGTGTTCAACACGTGTCCACTGACTCAGCAACCCCGTCACGCTACCGTGACGGGAGAGGATTTTCAAAATTTTCATTTTTAGTCCCTGTACTTTCTAAGTTTAATACATTTGGGCTTAAATTAAAGAGGGTAAAAGATGCGGTGTTACAGAAATGGACTAAGGATTAAAGATAAACTTAAGAATAGTTGTTTGATGTGTATTTTCTCCCTAGTATTATAAATAATGTAATATAAGACAGTGTGTTTACCTATAATCAAAACCTTGTCTTATTCATTTACAACATGTCTGGACAAGAAAAGGTCAACAGTAATCCCGAAATCCAAGTTAACAACAAAGAAAAATCTGTAGAAGAAAACATTTAAGAGATACCAAATTAACATGTTCTTGGTATTCGTGATTTAATTAAAGAAGCCATAAACCCACTCATGGAACTAATTAAAAATGATCAGAGTAGAACTGCTTCCCATTCTAACAAGAGAATTAGTCGAAGTAGAAGTGAACAGTAAATTCAAAAAAAGAAACTAAAAGAGAAACCGAAAGGAAAGAGAGTAATAAGAAAGAATCAGAAAAGAAAAAAGAAGAGAGTGATCAAAGCTCAATTGCTGAAAACTAGCTTCGTGATAAAACAAAGAAACTCAAAATACAAGAGGGTTGTGATTTCAAAATTTTCAAGGTTTATAACCCCGAAATAATTTCATGGGGATAAAGGAGAGATTGTTACCCTCCGTTGGTTGGAAGAGATGGAATCAATTGTAATTATTAGCAAATGCACCGAAAGGTAGAAGATTCAGTATACCTCCCAAATGTTTAAGGGAGAAGCGTTAGAGTGATGGAATACCCTTATCGAAATGAAGGGTAGAGAAAATTTGTACAACCTTGAATGGAAAACTTTCAAGGAAATGATTTTGAAGAAATTCTGTGCAATCCACGAAGTAGATCAGATTCAAACCAAGTTATGGAACCACAAAGTCATAGGAACAAATCTCAAGGAATGTAACACCAAATTCCTTGAATATTTTAGGATCGTTCCACACTTAGTCGCTCCTAAATTCAATAAAGTGACTCGTTACATCTAGGGACTACCAATAGAGATACGTGATCTGGTCCGTTCTCATATGCTATCTACAGCTGAATCTGCTATGGAGTTGGCTGGGTATTTGATG
The DNA here is from genome assembly GCF_021521415.1 of Bidens hawaiensis. Taxonomy (NCBI): domain Eukaryota; kingdom Viridiplantae; phylum Streptophyta; class Magnoliopsida; order Asterales; family Asteraceae; genus Bidens; species Bidens hawaiensis. The sequence continues at coordinate 257,113 of NW_027493846.1, forward strand.
GATGGGATGATCCGGAATAGAGATGAGAAGAAGAAAGATGAAGGAAGACAGTCTGTTGGAGAAAAGACAATGAAAGTTGAGAAGAAAATGGATGGAACGTCTATGTACACCCGTCCGATTTGTAAGACATGTGGCTGGAGGCACTATGGTAGGTATTTACAACCAACTAACACTATCACGTGTAATTTCTACAAAAAGACGGGTCATGCGGAAGCCTATTGTAAAAGAATGACAATGGTGTGTTTTGAATGTGGAGAGAAGGGGCACTTTAGTACCGAGTGTCCAAAAAGGAAACCAACAACAACAACAGCAGGTGCAAGTGGGAGCGGTGTTAAGACTGATTCCAAGAAAGGAAATGCACGCGTCTTCTTGCTTGATTCACAGAAGGCTGCTGATTTACCGGACGTGATAAGTGGTGTGCTTCCTATTAATAATGTTTATGCTATGGTTTTGTTTGACTCATGTGCTAAACAGAGTTTTATAGATTATAAATTTTGTAGTCTATTAAATGAACCTCTAGCTAAGTTAAATAATTATTATGAAGTAGAAACCGCCGAAGCAAATTTGATTAGAATAACCGAGGCTTTAAGTAATGTAACAATTTCTTTAGCCGATCACATCATACCTGTACGATTGTTACCCATATCTTTGTCAGGTTTTGATGTAGTCTTAGGTATGGATTGGTTATCAACTAATCAAGCCCGTATTCTCAGTGGCGAAGCTTGGGTTTCGTCATGGCAGTGACCGAAAATTTTCGGGTCGACGATTCTGTTTGTGTCGGTGGTTCGGTTCGGGTTGGATCAAACAATATGACATTTATATATCTAATTTTTTTTATTATTCAAATGATTGTTCTTACAATTAAACAAAAAAAAACTAGATAAGTTTTAACTAACAAGACCTAAAAGATTCATAATAAAATGAGAGCCGAGAGGAATGGTGAGTCTAAGGAAAAAAGAATAAATAGTAACTTGCTTTATGATTTACCTAATTAAGAAGATTCAATAGGGTGAGTTAAGTAAATTTTCACCACACAATACCAATTAAAAACTTATTTGATCAATTTCTCCAAATCCCCAATTCCATAATTACAATCCCTAATTTTACAATTCTTGAATATTAATCAATATTAATGCAATACAATGTTTAACAACACTAAAAAGATGAACTGTTGCCTTGCTGACAGGGCTGAGCAACGAGCGGTAGGCAGTTGACGGCGAATGGCAGTGGTTGTGGCTGTGTCCTGTTGTCACAGCCCGAGTTAGGACCTAGGCGTGTGACCACCAGCTGGTACCTGTTTTGTAAATATATCTAAGTTTATGGGTTAATTTTAGCGGAAGACATTAGGTTGAATATAATATTAATTTACATTGAAAATTTACTTGGGAATTAAATACCCAACTATTGGTTTACAAAATATGGGTTTAATATTACAAGGATTTTATATAAAAAATGAAGCCATCATGTAACGCGCTTCTATCTTCATAAAGACTCATATCCTTGCTATTTGCTATAAATGCTTAATTATCTGCAATGGGTTGGAAAAATATGTCAGCTATGTGCTGGTGAACACGTATGACTCTATAAAATATTTAAATAATAGTTACAATACAAATATAGTTTTATGTACACTCAGCAAGAAGTATTTCATTCTTGGGATTTGTACCACTACCCTACGCACACAAAAGTGTTCCTCGAGCCACGTAGCCCCTAATGGAGAACTAGTTATGATTGTTAGCCCGCGGCCACGTAGCCTTTGACCGATTAGGCTGAACAGTTTTGTATGGATCCAGATACATGTGTAATCGGTCTGAGTTGCTTTTTAATTCCTAATTTGTATTATAACGTTTTAGAAATCACGTAATGTCATATAAACGTTGACTGACTCGTTAAAACAAACACCCGTTCATCTTATCTAGTATAGATATGTTTTGACTGTTTGTTAAGGTTAACTTATTCACCTGTACCGTCAGTGCGTTTGAAACCTTTCTTTGATTGAGAATGATATTAACGTATACAGAAATAGGTTTGTATAAATATTTGAATGGTGTGTCTTGATTAAGCTATGATTGTTAAGCTTAACCTTGAAATCGTTTATCTCTTTATTTGTGAATGAAAACACTTTATTTTATGTGACGTTTGATATATCATGCTTTGGCTTAATAGGTTATAACACATTGGTGAGTTTCTCCAGGTAAGTAAATGGGTCCCTCGGTTGATTGGGATTTCTATGAATTACTTTTCCTTAGGCAAGAAAGTCACTACTAGTGATATCACCCTTACAGTTTACTACATGCCCGTAAAAATATATCTTTGTTAACATTACTTCAATAAGAAGTAACGTTTATGAAAATTTGTTTGTGAATGTTTATAAAAATACTTTCAAGGTTAAAGGCCATAGCCTTGATTGGTCTAAGCTATAACTTAAATAACTTAAGCGTAACTCATACCTTAGTACGAACACTCGGAATGATAATACTAAGAAAAAGGTGATGACTTGACGGTAGGATCTTGATCTACTCGCTTATGTGGTTGCTACTCGATTATAACTTCAAAACTTGCACAGACTTCGAGAAAACGGAACGTTGGCTCGTCACGACGATTGGGCACGATTCCCTATGTTAAGTGTGTGAAACTGGAGGTATTGTGGGATGAGAATGGCTCAATACCCGTCACCCCATTTAATAGACGAATTCAGTGACCCATCGCATTACGTGATGGGTTTCTCTTTACCTCGTCGCATATCGCGACGCCGCAATATGATGCCGCCTTACCATATTGTGACATGTGGCCTGTCATATCGTGCCACGTGTTGACACGTGGTTGGACATGTGTACCCATTACTTAACATGGACATCGCGCTACGCGATGGTCCTATAGGTTTGAGCCATCGCGTATCGTTATGTCATCCAAATCTTGGTCAAAGTGCAAGTCCATCGCTATACGCGATGGGCCTTAAGGGTACCGTGTCGCGTATCGTGATGAGTGTAAATTTTCATAATTTCAAGTTTAGTCCCTATACTTTATGAGTTAGTTATTTTTGGTTAAATCCTATGAGGTATTTTACGCGGTGTTGTATCCTCCCCACCTTTTGAATAATCTCGTCCTCGAGATTTATTGGAATATATGGGGATACTTCTTCTTCATTTCTAACTCGAGCTCCCACATATACTTGGGTGTCCTCGTATTGAATCCCATTTTACTTTCACGAGCTTAAGTCGCTTGCATTTGAGAAACCTGATCATGCTATCTTCAATTTGAATCGGTTGTTCTACAAACTTAAGTTTCTCTTTATCTTTAACGTCCTTCAATGGCATTGCAAGAGTTTCGTCGGCTAAAAACTTGTGTAGATTCGATACGTGGAACACGTCATGAATGCCTTTCAATTCTTCGGGTAATTCCAGTCGGTAAGCAACTGGCCCAATTCTTTCGAGTATCTTGAATGGTCCAACGAAGCGTGGACTCAATTTTCCTTTCTTCCCGAATCTTACTACACCTTTCCAGGGTGATACTTTAAGTAGTACTTTATCGACTTCCTTGAATTCTAATGGTTTGCGGCGGATGTCTACATAGCTCTTTTGTCTTTCTCTTTCCACTTTCAAGCGTTCACGAATTTGTATTACTTGATCAGTGGTTCTTTGAACAATTTCGGGCCCTGACAATTGATTATCACCTATTTCTGACCAACATACAGGTGTCCTACACTTACGTCCATACAATGCTTCAAATGGTGCCATTTGAATACTCGTATGATAACTATTGTTGTACGAGAATTCCATTAATGCAAGATGAGTATCCCAACTTCCTCCTAAATCAATGACACATGCACGAAGCATATCTTCCAAGGTTTGAATTGTTCGCTCACTTTGTCCATTAGTTTGGGGATGATATGCTATACTTAAGTTCAATCGAGTCCCATGGCTTTTTGAAAATTTGACCAGAAGTTTGAGGTAAAACGACTATCTCTATCAGAAATGATGGATAACGGCATACCATGTAAAGATACTATGTTTTTGACATATAGTTGCGCTAACTTATCCATACTAAACGTTTCTTGTATCGAAATGAAATGAGCAGACTTGGTAAGTCTATCTACGATAACCCAGATTGCATCATTTTGGTGAGAAGTTTTAGGTAACTTCAAAATGAAATCCATGGCTATCATATCCCATTTCCAAATTGGTATTTCTGGTTGTTGTAGTAATCTTAACGACTTTTGATGTTCGGCTTTTACTTTAGAACAAGTTAGGCATTTGGCAATATATAAAGCAATATCCTTCTACATACCAATCCACCAATAATCTTCCTTTAGATTGTGATACATCTTGTCGCTTCCCAGATGCATCATATACTTGGATTTATGAGCTTCTTCAAGAATCTTATCTCTTAAATTTCCAACTAGCTGTACCCAAATCTTTGTACCGAGTCTAAGTAATTCGTCACTTCCTTTGATCAGTTGATCGATGGTACCATTTTCCTTTTCGGCTTTAATGTTTCCTTCTTCTAGTGCTAACTTCTGAGCTTCGTTAATCTGACTAGCTAAATCAATTTTGAGTTCCAATCTCAGAGCTCGAACTCTCTTTGGCTTTTCATGTTATTTCCTACTTAAGGCGTCAACCACCACATTTTCTTTTCCTTCGTGATATACGATCTCATAGTCGTAATCATTGAGAGTTTCCATCCAACACCTTTGTCTCATGTTTAATTCATTTTGGTCGAATATATGCTTCAAACTTTCTATGATCAGTGTATATCGTGAACTTTAAACCATACAAATAATGTCGACATAGTTTCAACACGATTATAGCGCCTAATTCAAGATCATGTGTGGTGTAATTCTTCTCGTGAACCTTTAATTGTCTTGAAGCATAATCAATAGCTTTCTTTCCTTGCATCAAAACACATCCCATTCCCGTGTGCGAAGCATCACAGTATATGGTAAAGTTGTCCAGTCCTTCTGGCAAGGCCAAGATAGGTGCATTGGTTAACCTTTGTTTGAGTTTTTCAAATGCTTCTTCTTGTTTCGGTCCCCATTCAAACTTAATTAATTTTCTAGTGAGTGAGGTTAATGGGACAGCTATTCGAGAGAAGTCTTGATTGAATCTTTGGTAGTATCCGGCTAATCCTATTTTTGCTCGGTCCACATGAATACCCTTTTCGTTTATAACACGGCCAAGAAATTGAACTTCGGTTAACCAAAATTCACATTTAGAGAATTTGGCGTACAATTTCTCGTTTCTTAGGGTTTCAAGTATGATTTAAGATGTACTTGATGATCGTCTTTGGATTTTGAATAAACAAGAATGTCATCAATAAATACGATAACGAACTTGTCGAGATATGGTTTACAAATACAATTCATCATGTCCATAAAAGCTGCCGGAGCATTAGTGAGTCCAAAAGGCATAATGGTGAACTCATAATGTCCGTATCGGGTTCTAAATGTCGTGTTACGGATATCTTCTTCTTGTACTTTCAACTGATGGTAACCCGATCTAAGGTCAATTTTTGAAAAAACAACTTGCTCCTTGGAGCTGATCAAACAGATCATCTATTCTTGGTAGTGGGTAATTGTTCTTGATTGTAACCTTATTTAGCTATCGGTAATCTATACACATTCTCATCGATCCATCTTTCTTATTTACAAAAAAAATTGGAGCTCCCCATGGTGACAAAGTCGGTCGTATGAATCCTTTTTCCAAAAGCTCATCTAACTGTTTCTTCAACTCTTTCATTTCAGTGGGTGCTAGTCTATAGGGAGACTTAGCTATCGGTGAAGTTCCTGGTATAAGGTAGATTCTAAACTCTACTTCTCTGTCGGGTGGGGCTCTTGGTAATTCATTAGGAAACACATATTTGAATTCGGATACGATTGGCACTTCTTCCATCTTTTTGGGTTCAGGTTCTTTGGTTACATAGGCCATGAATACAAGGCATCCCTTACCTGAGCAATGACTTGCTTTTATCTTAGAAATTATTCCTACCTTTCCTCCTTCTTTATCACCGGTTATTTGAATGATTTTGTTATTAATCGTTCGAATGTCAATGGCTTTATCATTACATAGGATACGGGTTTGATTAGATTATAACCAATCTATACCAAAAACTACATCAAAACCTGCTGATGTCATAGGTAATAGTCATACAGGTATAAGGTGACCGGCTAACAAAATTGTGGCGTTATTCAAAGCCTAGGTTACTCTACTTACATTTCCATCAGCAGTTTCGACTTCATAATGTTTATCTAGTTTAACTAAGGGTAAATTTAATAGACTACACAATTTATAATCTATAAAACTTTGGTTCGCACCCGAGTCAAATAAAACTCTAGAATAAACATTATTAATAGGAAACGTACCGGTGATCACGTCTGGTATGTCGGTGGCCTTGTGTGTATCCAGCATAAAGACATGCGTGTTCCCCTTCTTGGTATCGGTCTTGGCACCGCTACCACTTGCACCTGCCGCTGCTGTTGTCGGCTTCTTCTTTGGGCATTTTGTACTAAAATGCCCCTTCTCCCCACAATCGAAACATGCCACTACCTTCCTTTTGCAGTCGGCTTCAACATGACCCAATTTCTTGCAAAAATAACATAAGATGGTATTTAGAGGTCGTTGACATCTCCCAAAGTGTCTTCTGCCACATGTTTTACAAATCGGGCGGTTGTACACAAATGCCCCTTCCCTCTTCTTTTCAACCTTCTTAACCTTTCCTCCAACATTCGACCTTCCATCCTCTTTCTTCTTTTCATCCATATTTCTGATCATCCCGTCCATTAAATACCCAACCAACTCCATGGCTGATTCATTTGTTGATGGCATATGTGAACGAACCAAATTACGGATCTCAATGGGTAGTCCGTAAATGTATCGTGTCACTTTATTGATTTCAGGAGTGGCTAAGTGAGGGACAATCCTATAGTACTCAAAAAATTTGGTATTATATTCCTTGAGATTGGTTCCAACAACTTTATGATTCCAAAGCTTGGTTTGTATATGGTCAGTTTCATTAATTGGACAAAATTTCTTCAGTATCATCTCCTTAAATGTACCCCATTCTAAATTATACAAGTTCTCTCTACCTTTAACCCCAATGAGGGTATTCCACCATTCTAATGCCTTTCCTTTGAACATTTGGGAGGTGTATTCCCCTTTCTCTCTCTCCGTACACTTGCTTATCAACACAATAGATTTCATTTTTTCCAACCATCGGAGAGTAACAATCGCTCCCTTATCCCCGTGAAATTCCTTAGGATTATAAACCTTGAAAACTATAAATTCACAACCTTCATGTATTTTTAGTTTTTTGGTTTTATCACGAAGGTCATTTTCGGTGGTCGAACTTTGATCACTTACCTCCTTCTCTTTCTCGGTTTCTTTTCCTTTTTACGGATTTCTTTCTTTTCGGTCTCTCCTTTGTTTCTTTTTGCAAATTTACAGTTTCTCTTTTGCTTCGACTATATCGTTTGTTTGAATGAGAAGCAGTTTGGCTAGGATCATTTTTCAAGATTTCATAGATTGGGTGTATAGCCTCTTTTGTTAAATCATGAATAACGAGCACGTAATCTTTCGGTATTGCTTATATATTTTCATCGGCAGTCTTTTCATTATTGTTTACTTGTACTTCCAGATTACTTTGAGCTTTTGCTTGTTCAGACATGCTGCTACATGAATAAAACAAGACTTTAGAAAAGACACACCTTTATATTACATTATGTTTGTTACATAAAGGAAAATACAACAGTCATCAACGATTTATTACAAACATATTATTCTTAGTCTCTAATCCACTTCTTAACGAGATTTTTCATCTTATCACATTTCATGACTATCTTCTTTCCCATTTTCTTTTTATCCACTTTCTCGTTCTGTAGCTCGTCCATCACCAAATTAGGCGGGTTAGGATATTCCGTTAGTACAGACGCAGCTGGGAAGAGATAAGCGTTTCCCCTTGGATACAGATGCGGGTTTGCAACGTATGCATGCATTTCTTCATCGGTTATATAGTTTGTGTAAAACTCCTAAATGAGGTTTGCTTCCTCGCGGATATCTTTGGCTTGTTGGGAGATTGAAGGCTCGTTCCTAAGTATGGAGGAAAATAAGGATTTTCGTTTTCCTCTTCTTCTTCCTCGGGATCCTCTTCTGATTCATATGGATTATTGATTATGCTTGAAAGGATATCTTTTCATAGGGCATGGTAATCCTCATCTTTGGTTTTTGACAAGGTCCTGCGGTAGTCTGCGGAATCTGTTATTGATAGTTTGGCGGTGGTGATCCATATTGCCATCTTCTTTGGTCAGAGTGACCTTCATCCAGCTTGACGATTCTGGATCAGTTTCCTGCATGATCTTACTTTGGACTTCTTGCTCCCCGAAAGGATGAAAGATGGTATTTCGGATGGATAATACTGAGGAATGTTATCGGCAGTATCGTCAGATATTTCGATTGGACATTGCTGACTTCCCGGGAGATACACAGGTTAGCTCCCATATGGCAATGTCGGAATGATTGGTTGATTTTGATTGAAGAAATTAGTGTAATAACTGTTACTGCTTGCCATATTTGATGGTTCGCAAATGAGTGCTGGTTTGGTTCGAATGGCTACTCAGCGTCTATGACCAAGATAGTTAATATAAGACATCTGCACTTGGTTAAGTTTAGGGATAGGAAGTTTACCAATCCTATCTTATCCCTATGATATAATAATAATAAGAATAATAATAACTTTAAGGTTAAAGCTTAGGTACTAATGTTTAATACCTAATTCGCTGAAACCGATGACTCTGATACCAACCTGTCACACCTAGACTTATGGCCTAGGCGTGTGACCACCAATTGGTACCTGTTTTGTAAATATATTGGAGTTTAAGGGTTAATTTTAGTGGAAGACTTTAGGTTGAATATAATATTAATTTACATTGAAAATTTACTTGGGAATTAAATACCCAGGTATTGGTTTACAAAATATGGGTTTCATATTACAAGGATTTTATATCAAAAATGGATCCATCATGTAACGCGCTTCTATATTCATGAAGACTCCAATCCTTGCTATTTGCTATTACCAGTTAGTACATGTTTTGTAAATATATCAGAGTTTATGGGTTAATTTTAGCAGAAGACTTTAGGTTGAATATAATATTAATTTACATTGAAAATTTACTTGGGAATTAAATACCCAACTATTGGTTTACAAAATATTGGTTTCATATTACAAATATTTTATATAAAAAACAGAGCCATCATGTAACACGCTTATATATTCATAAAGACGCAAATCCTTGCTATTTGCTATTAATGCTTAATTACCTGCAATGTGTTGGAAAAATACGTTAGTTATGTGCTGGTGAACATGTATGACTCTATAAAACATTTGAATAACAGTTACAATACAAATATAGTTTTTTTGTACACTCAGCAAGAAGTATTTCACTCTTGGGATTTGTACCACCACCCTACACACACAAAAGTGTTCCTCGAGCCACGTAGCCCCTAATAGAGAACTAGTTACGACTATTAGCAAGCGGCCACGTTGCCTTTGACTGATTAGGCTGAACAGTTTTGTATGGATCCAGTCACATGTGTAATCGGTCTTATTTGCTTTTATTTTATACTTTGCATTCTAACTTTTTAGATATCACGTAATCTCATGTAAACGTTGACTGACTCGTTAAGACAAACACCCGTTCATCTTATCGAGTATAGATATGTTTTGACTGTTTGTTAAGGTTAACGTATTCACCTGTACCATCGGTGCGTTTGAAACCTTTCTTTGATTGAGAATGATATTAATCTATACAGAAATAGGTTTGTATAAATATTTGAATGGTGTTTCTTGATTAAGCTATGATTGTTTAGCTTAACCTTGAAATCGTTTATCTTATTATTTGTGAATGAAAACACTTTGTTTTATGTGACGTTTTATATAGCATGCTTTGGCTTAATAGGTTATAACACGTTGTTGAGTTTCTCCAAGTAAGTAAACGGGTCCCTCGGTTGATTTGGATTTGTACGAATTACTTTATCTTAGGCAAGAAACTCACTACTAGTGATATCCCCCTTACAGTTTACTACATGCCCGTCAAAATATATCTTTGTTAACATTACTTCATTAAGAAGTAACGTTTACGAAAACTTGTTTGTGAATGTTTATAAAAATACTTTCAAGGTTAAAGGCCATAGCCTTGATTGGTCTAAGCTATAAATTAAGCGTAACTCCTACCTTAGTACGAACACTTGGAATGATAATACTAAGAAAAAGATGATGACTTGACGGTAGGATCTTGATCTACTCGCTTATGTGATTGCTACTCGATTATAACTTCAAAACTTGCACAGACTTCAAGAAAACGGAACGTTGGCTCGTCACGACGATGGGCATGATTCCCTATGTTAAGTGTGTGAAAGTGGAGGTGTTGTGGGATGAGAATGGCTCAATACCCGTCAACCCATTTTATAGACGAATTCAGTGACCCATCGCGATACGTGATGGGTTTCTCTTTACACCGTCGCGTATCGCGACGCCGCAATATGACGCCACCTTACTAGGCTGTGACACGTGGCCTGTTATATCGTGCCACGTGTTGACACATGGTTGGAAATGTGTACGCGTTACTTAACCTGGACATCCTGCTACGCGATGGTCCTATAGGTTTGAGCCTTCGCGTATCGCTACACCGCCCAAATCTGGGTCAAAGTGCAAGTCCATGGCCTTAAGGTTAACCCGTTCCTCGTGATGAGTGTAAATTTTCATAATTTCAAGTTTAGTCCTTATACTTTATGAGTTAGTTATTTTTGGTTAAATCCTATGAGGTATTTTACGCGGTGTTACACCTGTGGTGGTCTCCGGTCCGATAGGAACAGCCGAATAGGTTACTCGGGCGCAAGTGAGCTTTATAAAAAATCCAAACACTAATCTGTAATCAATCCCAGCTTTTTTATATGTTTTGTTTAAACAAGGTTTTATTTTTGACAAATAGCCCTATCAATTTTGAGTAATAACAAAGCTTTTTACTATATTTTGTAGCTTTTGGTTTTAAAAACTAAGAGGTTTTATAAAAAAGCCAAACGATGGGGTATTATATTTAAAAAAATAGTGGTGACCGGTAGCATTTTGAAAAAATACATCGGGGTGACTGCGCTTAATACCTATATAAACTTTTGAGAAAAATCGCTAAATTTACTCTACTAACGGAGGTAATGGTAGTGAGTGGGGCCACCACGGTTCCCCAAAGAGCTTCGCCCCTGCACATTCTATGTAATGATAAAGCAATTGATATTCGAACACCCAATAACAAAATTATTCATATAACTGGAGATAAAGAAGCGGGAAAATTTGGAATAATTTGAAAACTAAAAGTAGGTTGTTGCCTAGGCGGGATGCCTCGCATTCATGGCATATGTAACCAAAGAACCGGAACTGAATAAGATGGAAGAAGTGCTAGTTGTATCCGAATTCAAAGATGTATTTTCTGATGAGTTACCAGGAATCCCACCAGATAGGGAGGTAGAGTTTAGGATTGATCTAATATCAGGAACTGCACCTATAGCCAAATCTCCCTATAGATTAGCACCTACCGAAATGAAGGAGTTGAAGAAACAACTGGTTGAACTGTTGGAAAAATGATTTATACGACCAAGTTCGTCGCCATGGGGAGCCCCAATTCTATTTTTAAAGAAAAAGGATGGATTGATGAGAATGCGTATAGATTATCGGAAGCTAAATAAAGTTACAATCAAGAACAAATACCCATTACCAAGGATTGATGATCTGTTTGATCAACTCCAAGGAGCAAGTTATTTTTTCCAAAATTGATCTCAGATCAGGATACCATCAGTTGAAAGTGCAAGAAGAAGATATACCAAAGACGGCGTTTAGGACTAGATACGGACATTATGAGTTCACAGTTGTGCCTTTTGGACTCACTAATGCTTCGGAAGCTTTCATGGACATGATGAACCGAATCAGCAAGCCATACCTAGATAAGCTTGTTATCGTATTCGTTGATGACATTCTTATTTACTCTAAGTCCAAGGATGATCATCAAGTTCATCTCAATATCATACTTGAAACCTTAAGGAAAGAGAAATTGTATGCCAAATTCTCTAATTGTAAATTTTGGTTACCGAAAGTGCAATTTCTTGGTCATATTGTAAACAAGAAGGGTATTGAAGTAGATCCAGAAAAGATTGAAGCCATTACAAAATGGGAGAAACCCAAAACACCGACTCAAGTCAGAAGCTTTCTAGGATTAGCCAGATATTACCGAAGATTCATTCAAGACTCTCTAGAATAGTTGTTCTATTAACCTCACTCACTAGGAAATCAGTTAAGTTTGAAATGGGACCAAAACAAGAAGAAACATTTGAAACTATTAAGCAAAAGCTAACCAATGCACATAATTTGGCCTTGCCCACATGTTTAGATAACTTCACCATATACCGTGATGCTTGGCACACGCGTATGGGATATGTTTTAAAGCAAGGAAAGAAAGTTATTGCTTATGCTTCTAGACAATTAAAGGTTCATGAAAAGAATTACACCACACACGACCTTGAATTGGGCGCTATAATTTTCGCAATAAAACTATGGAGACATTATCATAATAAGGTTTTAAATTTACAATATACACTAATCAAAAAAGTTTAAAGCATATTTTCAATCAAAGAGTTGAATATGAGACAAAGACGTTGGATGGAAACGCTCAACGATTACGACTGTGAAATCGTGTATCATGAAGGAAAAGCCAACTTAGTGGCTGACGCTTTAAGTATAAAAAACATGATAAGGAACAAGAGTCCAAGCTCTTAGATTAGAACTTAAAGTTGACTTGAACAATCAAATTAAAGAAGCTCAGAAGTTGGCACTGGAAGAAGGAAACATTAAAGCCGAAAAGAAAAACGGTACTATTGATCAATTAGAAAACGGGAATGATGAAATATTTAGACTTGGCAAAAGAATTTGGGTACCAATAATCGAAAATCTAAGAGATAAGATTCTTGAAGAAGCACATATATAAAAATACATGATGCATTCGGGTAGTGACAAGATGTACCATAACCTAAAAAGCGACTATTGGTGGATTGGTATGAAAAAAGATATTGAAATGTATGTTGCCAAATGCCTGACGTGTTCTAAAGTAAAAGCCGAGCATCAAAAGCCGTTAGGATTATTACAACAACCAGAAATACCAATATGGAAATGGGATACGGTAGACATGGATTTCATTATGAAGTTACCCAAAACTTCTCGTCAAAATGATGCAATCTGGGTTATTGTAGACATGCTTACCAAGTCTTCTCATTTCATTCTAATACAAGAATCGTTTAGCATTGATAAGTTAGCACAACTATATATATAAAATATAGTATCTTTACATGGTATGCCCTTATCCATCATCTCCGATTGGGATAGTTGTTTCACTTCAAATTTCTGGGCGACTTTTCAAAAAGCCATGGGAACACGACTAAATCTAAGTGCTGCATATCTTCCCCAAACTGATGGACAAAGTAAATGTACTGTTCAAACCTTGGAGGATATGCTCCGTGCATGTGTAATTGATTTAGGAGGTAGTTGGGATACTCATCTATCTCTAATGGAATTCTCGTACAATAATAGTTATCATATGAGTATCCAAATAGCACCATCTGAAGCACTGTATGTATGGAAATGTAGAAACTTGTATGTTGGTATGAGACATGTGAAAATCAGTTTCCAGGACCTGAAATTTATCAAAGAACCACCGATCAAGTACTACAAATTCGGGAACAACTGAAAGCAACAAGGGATAGACAGAAACGTTATGCGGACATTCACCGTAAGCCATTAGATTTAAAGAAGAAGATAAAGTACTACTTAAAGTATCACCTTGGAAAGGTGTGGTACTATTTGGTAAGAAAGGAAAACTGAGTCCACGTTTCGTTGGACCATTCAAAATACTTGAAAGAATTGGACTAGTTGATTATCGACTGGAGGTACCTGAGGAAATGAAAGGCATTCACAATGTGTTTCACGTATCTAATTTACGCAAGTGTTTGGCCGATGAAACCCTTGCAATGCCTTTAAAGGATGTTAAAGTTAATGAAAAGCTTAAGTTCGTAGAACAACTTATTCAAATCGAAGACAACATGATCAAGTTTCTCAAACGCAAGCGACTCAAGCTAGTAAAGGTTAAATGAGATTCCAGACGAGGACCTGAGTATACATGGGAACTCGAGTCAGAATTGAAGAAGAAGTATCCTCATCTATTCCAATAAATCTCGAGGACAAGATTATTCAAAAGGTGGGGAGGATGTAACACCACATAAATTACCCTTATAGAATTAAGCCAAAAATATCAATTTAAAAATTCTAGGGACTTAAATAGAAAATCTAAAAATTTGGACGCATCGCGTTATGCGATGGATCTTCACACAAATAAAGATTTGGGTGGCTTCGCGATACGCTATGGCCGAACCTACAGGATCATCGCGATACGCGATGACCTTGTTAAGTAACCGGGTACACGTGTCACCACGTGGCACGTTGTGACAAGCCACGTGGCAACACGTCACATTCTTTCATGATTACGCGTCGCGATATGCAATGCCCAGCAATTTACTCCATCACGTATCGCGATAGGGTACGAAAATTGCCTATAAATAGGGAGTTACGGGGATTGAACCCATTTCATCCCAAAACACCTTCATTTTCCACATGCATAACCTAGGAAATCATGCCCGATTACTACGGCGAGTCGAAGCTCCGTTTTCTCAAAGTACGTTCAAGTATCGAAGTCCCAAACAAGTTATCAATCATATAAGCGTGTTTTAAATCAAAGATCCTACCCGTCAAGTTCACTCTCTTCTTGTTTTTAGTATTCTGAGTACTCGCATTAAGGTAGGGATTATGTTTAAGTTAATCAAGTTGTATATTAGACATTAAACAAGGCTATGGTATTTAACCTTGAATAGATTTTATAAACATTCATAAAGAGTTTTCATAAAACGTTACTTTTTGATGAAGTAAGTTATAATTCGACGGACATGTAGTAACTATAAGCGGGATATCGCTAGTAGTGAGTTTTTTGCCTAAGGAAAAGTAATTCGTATAAATCCCAATCAACCGCGGGACCCGTTTACTTACATGGAGAAACTCACCAACGTGTAGAACCTATTAAGCTAAAGCATGCTATATCAAACGTCACCTAAAACAAAGTGTTTTCATTTAAAAATAAAGTTGGAAACTTTATCAAGGTTTAACTTAAGGGCAATAGCTTAATCAAGAAACACCATTCATATATTTATACAAACCTATTTATGTATATGTTAATATATTATTTGAATTCACAATCGAGAAGGTTTTTAAAAGCACACCGATGGTACAGGTGAATACGTTAAACCTTTACAAACAGTCAAAAACATATTTATACTCTAAAGAGCCTGCCAACGTTTACATGAGATTACATGATCTCTAGAATGTTATGATACAAAATAGAAAATAAAAGCAACCCAGACCAATTACACATGTGTCTGGATCCATACATAATTGTCAAGCCTAAACAGTCAAAGGCTACATGGTCGCGGGCTAACAGTCATAATTGGTTCTCCAAAGGGGTTACATGGCTCGGGGAACATTTTTGTGTGTGTAGGGTAGTGGTACAAATCCCAAGAATGAAATACTTTCTGTTGAGCTTGTACAGAAAACTATATTTGTATTGCAACCGTACTTTTAATATTTTTAGAGTCATACGTGTACACTAGCATATAGCTGACGTATTTTTCCACCCATTGCAGGTAATTAAGTATTGATAAGCAATAGCAAGGATTGGAGTCATCATAGAGATAGAAGCTCGCATTACAAGATGGCTCAGTTTTGGATAATGAAATCCTTGTAATATTAACAAGTGTTTTGTAAACAAATACTTGGGTATTTAATTCCCAAGTAAATGTTCAGTGTAAACTAATATTTTAATCAATCTAAAAGTCTTCCGCTAAAATTAACCCATAAACTCTCGTATATTTACAAAACATGTACCAACTCGTGGTCACACTTTTAGGCCCTAAGTCAGGGTGTGACACAACCATAAAAGCAAAAACACATAAATTCAATTCTTGATAAGTTGGTGTCTTGATAAGTTTCTCCTAACTTAATGCGTCATTCACATCTCTTCCAAATCTTTCAATCAATTAAATCTAAAACATGCATATGCGTATAAAATAAAAATAGATTTTGTTAACTTAAGGGGTTAAAGATTATAAGACAAGGGGTACATTGCGTAAATACTTATGAGATGATTAAATAAATGTGTTCAATGTGAGATAACTAAATGAGGAGATGACGTCAGTTTAAAAGTTAAAATTTATTTGAATAAGTTAACTTAACAAACAACTAACGAAACATAATTTGTGTGTTGGCCGCCCATCAGCTTGCCATGGAAGTTGAAATAGCCCAACTAACTAACGAATAAAAATAGCTGAGTTGGACGACCCATGAGCGTTACATGACATTTTAATTGTACCAACTAATTAATGAATTATCAATGCAAGAGAATTGGATGGCCCATGAGTGTTACATTTGACAACCTAGGGTGGCGGTCATATGACAATTGTGTCCGGATTTGGCCTATAAGATAGAGTACTGTGGTCAGGTTATCCTTCATGTAATGAATAACGTCCTACCTTGGGTTCTCGGAACCTGTTTGCCAAGGTCCGACTCACAGTTCTCTCCCCCTTCCAGTTATTACAGGACTTGTCACACAACCTAGCCCTAAGGTGAAAGAGTAAAAACAACACTAGCGAATTCTTAAGGAATTTCTCAAAAATAAAAGGCAATCTACTTGATTTAAATTAATTAAGAAAAATTGATTTTGAGGTTGAGGCATAGCCTCGGAGTTGTGCGTGTGTGCATGACAATATAATAATAAACAATATTTAAATAATTAGGAAATCTGTAAACAAATAATTTGAATACATAAGTCAAGTAGATAAACATGTATGGGGCTCCTAAGCATGTTACTAACGCATTACTAACGACCTATCTTAACCTTCGGCTCTAGTACCAATATGTCACACCCCAACCTAAGGCGAAAATGTCGGGGCGCGAAATAATCGTTAATAGCTCTCAAGGTACTATCATGCAATAATTTAAAATGTGACCATATCTATTAAATTAAATTATATATTCTAATAATCCAAAACAAATCTCAAATGACAAAGCATAAAATCATAAAAGCAAAAACAAGTAAATGCAAGTCTTGATAAGTTGTTGTCTTCATAAGTTTCTCCTAACTTAATGCATTATTCAAATCTCTTTCAAAGATTTCAATCAATTAAACCTAAAATCGGCATATGCGTATAAAATAAAAATAGATTTTGCCAACACAAAGTTGAGTGAGTAAAACACCAGTTAATTCAATATAATATAATAAAGAAAATGAGCAAACTTTCCTTAATGCAGATACAACTAAGCCATAGCATGAAAACAATTCATGCAGATAATAAAGTGTGGGCTAAACCGTTGCCATGCAAATCGGGCGTTGGTTACCATGAGTGAATTGTCGGTGAAACCATTGTCATGCGATCGTTCGCCGGCCACTACGACAGTCGTATGATCATACTAAATGTAAATGAATGGACCTCTCCGAAATACGAAAAAATAAACAAATAATCATGTAACAAGTTAGGCACATAATTGATAGCACACAAGGTTAACAATTGCTGGTGTGAATACTAAAAATAAGTAAATAATGTAAATACGCATATGTCCCTAAAAATATGGAAACAAGTAAAAGAAGGGAAGTGATTACTCACCTTAGAAAATAAGCGAAGGAATGAATGAGTGCGATAAGAATAACAAAATAAACATCACGCTCGTCGAGATGTATCCACGGAAAATCCTCTGTAATAATGATAACGGAGAACACTATGGATTAATAAATGAACTAATAAAGACTTGAGATACGAACGAGTATTTGCGAGTTTAAAATAATTTATTTAAAGTTTTATTATTAATAAAGATTACTTATAAATTAATATTGTATAAAATAAAATTGTTTATAAAATATTTGTACTTATAACTATTAAAGTTGTAATATATAATAGAATATTTATATATATAAAATACATTTGTGAAGAAGATACTTGACCAAATAATTATTTTAACATGTAAAAATAAATTGATGTATTAATTATGTATTTTCAATTAAAAACCTTATTAAAATATTTAATACTTAAAACCTTTAACAATTATAATAAGTATTTCACACACACACACACATATATATATGGTTTTAACCAAGGTTCGGAAAGGCAACAAGTTAATATGACGGTTTTTTATAAGATATCAATTAATTATTATATGTATTATACTTAAAATGTGTTTAAATGAATTAGATTAACAATATATAGCTAAAAATTTGATTTCCAAAAATAAAATCCCAAAAAGGGTCTGGAGGGGCTCGAACCCGCCCCTTCCAGCCCCCTAACCATTAACATACACACACCACCAGCTACGATGGGGTTCTATTTGAATACAAACTCAAAACAGATATTATATAACTAGACAGACAAATAACCAGATGAACTTTGAACCCTAACAAGATCAATCGGCCAAATCGTTAATCGTTTGGCCAATTAATCTTGGGGCTATTGCAGATGACATTAAGACGAGTAGAACAGTAGATTTAATTACCTTTAACAACGTTTAATTGATGGTTAAATGAATCAAGTAAGGCCAGCCAGAACGCACAAATGAACCCTACTCACAGGCTATGTAAATGAAATTAAGTAGAGGGGTTTTGATTGCGAGGTGTTTGTGATTGAGCAGATGAATTTAACTGAATCATATCGATCTCAACAATGTGAAACCCTATTATTCAGATGACGGTTAATATATTATGTCACACCCTGACTTAGGGCCTAGGCGTGTGACCAATAGTTGGTATCTGTTTTGTACATATATCAGAGTTTGCGGGTATTTAACGAAAGTATTTATTTTATAATAAAATATTAATATATTTTGTAAGGCCCCGTTACCGGTGCCCTACATTTGGTCGTTAGATTTACTCATAAACACAGTTCTAAATATCAGAGTTAATTAAAACTTTCGCGGAATAATAGAAACTGTCAACCATCCATTACAAACATCCATAACTTGTCTTTTAAAAACATAACATAAAACATAGTATCAAAACATCACAACAAATCTTCAGATGCTAGCCTCTTCAGCATTGCCATGTGTCTCCCTCAAGCCAGCTGTCTCAGTCGATTAGCATGTGTGCATACTAAAAGTCAGCTACGCTGAGTGAGTTCTAGTTAATCAGGAAACGTACAATACATTCACATATTTACATATGCACCCGAAGGTACATACCTTCCTATTATCTTACATACTTACATACTTACGTACTTTCAATCTTTCTTTCATATTAACATACATACTTTCATTCATACACATACATTTTAAAGAGCCTTCCGCACTATAACCTTCGCCGATATTATTAGGGTCGGTTCCCTACATTCGCCGACATTATTAGGGTCGATTTCCTACATTCGCCGACATTATTAGGGTCGGTTCCTACATTCGCTGACATTATTAGGGTCGGTTCCCTATGCTTAGTACATTGTACCCTACCTGCTTTTACGTACCTTTCTTATTAGTACATGCATTATCCAAAGATCGATCATGTGCTAACATCTTAACATACATACATCTTTCACATATCATATATATACATCAATCATCATACATAAATCGTACAAGGCATACACTTACCACTTAAGGTAAGTGTTTTAACTATCACATCGAGTATGCACATAGCCCCGAAAAAATAACATGAAAGTGGGGCTAGAAACTCACCTGAATGCGGTTACGTTCAACGTTAATAGTTATTCCCTTCTTGAGCTGTGCACGGCTAACTGTATAACATTTACATGTATCAATTAACTATTACTACTCATATCGCATTTCTATCTTTATATAACCCACAACGAACGGGGGTCCGGGGCAGCGCCTCTGGAAGCGGGGTTCTAGAGGCGGTAGCCCCTAGCGGGGTCCAAGGGGCAGATCCCCTGGCTGGGTTAACTGTCTTAACACATTTTCCATTAGGATTTTGAGTTATTTTCTAATTCGTTAACTCATTCACCATAACGAATTAAGCCTAATTCATTACTGATTCGTCATCTTACATGCCTGATTCATTAGTTGATTCGTTATTCTAGTTCGTTAGATTAACATAGCAAACTGTGAGTAACGAACTACTGATTCGTTATCCTATCCTGGTCATGTTCATCATCTGGTTCGTTACCTCAGCGTAACGAATTGAATAAGTAACGAATCACTTGATTCATTGTCTTGACATAACGAATTGGGTGAGTAACTAATCACTTGATTCGATGTCTTAATCCTTTCATTATAACGAACTAGAATCTGTTCTTATCCAGACTTTGAGTAAGGGGTCAAAGTCAAAATCACCAAGAACAATAACAGTCAACAGACCTCAGATTCGCTATAAATCCTCATTTATTGATGAAATAACACGAATAGGGTATCATTGGGCTCGCAATACCAGTGCCTACAAACCCTAAGTGTCAATTCTGCCAAACATTCATGTTTAAAGGGTGTTTTGATTGATACATACATACGGTTCATCACAACAATCGACTAACCTATCAAATGTTAATGGATTTCTCTGTGGATTATCTCGTTTGATTTGTTTTCATCATATACGTATAGATCTAGGATTTACTTAAACGAATCCGAACCTAAGGAACAAGTTCTAGATATAAAAGTACCTTAAACGAGTCGATCTACGGACACGATCTAGTATTGATGTTGTTTTGGCTTGTCACGACGTTTCGACACCAACGGGTTCGGGTTTCTACCTTCGGATCTTGGCTCGGGTTATATGATGGTGTTAGTGTGTATTTTTGATGGTGTAGGCTATGGTGTAGAGATAGATGAAAATGGAAAGGTTTAGGGTTTAAGGCGTATTTATACTCCCTTAAGCCCATGGACCTAAGGCTCATTCCATCTTATATTCCATCTTTTAAAGGTCAAGCCCAACCGTGTACAGTTTATTAACTAAACCGATAAACGACACAATATAAAATAAACGAAATTTATTTTTTTATTATAACCAAAAGTAGGATGTTACATATTTTGAAATATTTATTTATAATTAAATCTTAATTTACTGAAAAGCTTATCGGATAATAAATATCCGAGTGTTTGATTTATAAACCTTGTTTGATTTTACAAATCATGTTTAAATATTGTTTAAAATATTTTAATGGTTTAAAATTGAGTCATCTCTACTTTGCGAACGTCTATCTTCTTGAATGACTCTAATTCCTTGCTACCTGTACTAATATGTTACCCTGAAAAATGGGGGGGAAATACGTCAGCGATATGCTGGTGAATCGTTGACTCTAAAAACATTAATAAAGCTTTCTTTGACTGAAAATATAGTTTTTCGTATAAGCTCAGCGAAAACGTCTCTTATTTCCAGGATTTCTACCACTGCCATACACACACAATTTTGGTTCTCCGGGAACTGACGCCAATTGGAGAACTTTTATTATGATCTCTAGTCTGCGGCCACGTAACCTTGATTGATAGACTAGACTAATTATGTTTGGATCCAGACACATGTGTACTTGTTCTGAGTTGCTTTTATTTTATATATTGTATATTATAGGATCACATAATCCCTTAAATCTTTATGTTAGAGATCACGTAACCTCATAAAAATATTTGAGACTATCTTTGTTAAGATAAACAACCAGTTTATCTTGATTAATTTGAAAAGGTTTAACGTATTCACCTGTGATTGTCTGTTTTGAATGATGTGGTAATCTTATTTGAAAACCTTTATGAATGATTGATGATTAACCTTTAAACAAATAGGTTTATAAATACCCGGCTCATCTCTTGATACGGCTATAGACCTTTAATCTGGTTTTGATAGCTTAAAACCTTGATTGATCATTTTTCTGATCATTAAAGAATATTACTATGGAAGTTTCCCTCTTATTAAAGAGATTCCAATTCTTTCTTACTTTCCATATGGTATAGGTTTTATCTTCTTTATTTATACCAATGTGGAATGCTTCCACCTTATTCCATATTTCCATGCGGAATGAATTCTTTTTCCTATTTTCTAAATATGGGATGAACTTCCATATTTATATTTTTATTTCCGTAATTACTTAACATGAAATGTTTTTATCTAAATTTTCCATTACCTATTTTGAGAATATTTTTGATCCTTCAACCTTATTAAGTTGTCAAATTTGGATCGAAATTTTGGGGATGTTCCATCCTCCCCACCTTGGAATGAATCTCATACTCGAGATTCGTTGTGAATGATTCCTTGCTTAACTCGAACTGTTTGAATGGTTGCAATTCCTGATTTATTGTTAACTCATATCTTTGGATGATGTATTTAGTTAATAGTTCAGAATGTCATAAGTAATTGTAAATTGCTAAGCACAGTGGCCAGTTGTGTTTAACTATTTACCTTATCTTTTTTGTATTCTAAGCATTTACTGATGTTAACTAGATTGCATCTTGGATTTAGTGTATCAGACCATTTTAATTTACTCATTTTGATAACTTCCGATATATCTATATTTGAGTCATATAGTCCTTTGCTTCATGATATTGACAGATTCCTTCAGTTTTTGTTTATCACTTATTTCTTTGAACTTTCAAAGTTCAGATACCTGATTTCCTTTAAAAAGAAATACTCTTATGTCTAGTTTAATTCATCATTCTCTTTAATTCATCCTTCTATATATGATGAACTATATTACTATATAGTCTCTTGTATTTCGAAAATTTTCGAAATTTAACTATCTCTTTTCTTTTGAATTAGCATTCTTGTGTAAAGACACTATATGTATGCTAATATCTTTCTTCATATACATTAGGGATTTAAATACCCTTTTTCTATTACAAAACTTCTCGTTTAAAAACGAGTTTACATGCAGTTTACAAGAGTTAACTAATACTATTAGTTATTTCTAATGCCTTCGGATCTTGACATTCATTTGGCATACTCTTGTTTGCTTCTATCCTTGATTGTCGGATGCATCTTGTATGTTTAACATGTTTATTTTAGCATTCTCTTTCTTAGCACCGCTTCCACTTGCGTTGCTTGTCTTATTCGAACATTCCGAGCTGAAGTGCCCGTTTTCTCCACAATTAAAGCATACAACTGTTTTCTCCTGCAATCGTCTTCCGAATGACCGAGTTTCTTGCAAAAGGTACATCCTACCAATGGAATATTTTTTTTGGTCTTAAACACTTTCCATGATGTCTCCTGCCACAGCTTTGGCATATTGGTCTTGTGAATTTAAATGACCCTTCCTGTTTTTCTTTGTTTTAATTTCTTTCTTTTCCTTGGTTCCTTCTTTCTTTCCTTTTCCGTTCTTGTCTTCTTCTTGATTTCTTATAAGACCATTCATAATATAATCGGCTAATTCCATGGCTGAATCGATGGTATCAGGTAAATGAGATCTCACCATGTCTCTAATTTCCTGAGGTAAACCCCAAATGTAGCTGGTCACTTTGTTGAATTCGGGTACTACCAAGTGTGATATCAATCTACAATACTCATGAAACTTAATATTGTATTTCTTGAGATTATTTCCTTCTACCTTGTGGTTCAAAAACTAAGTTTGAATAAGATCGTTTCATGTGTGGGACAAAACATTTGTAGCACAAGTTCTTTGAATGCTTCCCACTTCAATTGGTACATAGTTTCTCT
Source organism: Bidens hawaiensis (assembly GCF_021521415.1). NCBI lineage: Eukaryota > Viridiplantae > Streptophyta > Magnoliopsida > Asterales > Asteraceae > Bidens > Bidens hawaiensis. Next base: position 280,862 of record NW_027493846.1, read on the forward strand.
ACCCTTTGACATAATTAAGGTATTCCACCATTCCAGAGCTTCGCCTTTAAAGTGTTGAGAGGAGTAATTAATATTTTGAATCCCAGTACATTGACTGATGATAACAATGGACTCGATTTCTTCAAGCCATCGTAAAGCTGATATGGCACCTTTATCGGCATAGAATTCTTTTGGTTCATAGGCTTTGGAGTTCTTGAAACTACAGCCTTGGATTACTAATTGTTTCATGAATTTATGATTGAATTTGCTCTCAACGTCGGAGCTATGAACACTTACTTCATAATGAGAAGGATTTCAGTATGGATGAGTTCTAACAGTCTTATTTGAAAGCTGAGATTTACTTTTATGTGACCCTTCTTTCATTGCATCGATGAGAGGATTCATTGCATTATGAATCATTTATTGAATTTTGACAAGATACTGCTCAGGAATCTCCTGTTCAGGTTTTGTCATATCATTTTTGCTTCTTTGAATTAAAGCTTTGTCATTATTCTCTTGATTATTTGGGTTTGACATTCTGTAAACAGAATTTGATTTAGTATGAAAGAAATTTCTTATTTATATACTAGTGATAAAATGTTTTGCAGCAAGTGTGTGACACTGAACAATTGATACAAGTACAAAAGATTGATTTGTTTATGAAATGTGTAATTAAGTCTGACACAATTCGAGGGGATTTCTTTCTAATCTTTTTTGAGGTTGTTTGTCTCGTACATGGCACAATTCAGTCATTTATTCTTTGTTTGAGAATTGATGTTTGGAATAATCGTATGAAACAATAGTTCCACTATATAATTTTCCAAATATCTTCATGATAGTTGATGAGGTTCTTGAGGGGAATCAATACTTTATTGTTGTATGATGGTCGTTTAATTTGTATATGTTTTAGTTCGTTTATTGTTTAATTTTAACTGTTTATTCTAGAACTATCGATACTTCATACGTGTATTATTGGATTTCAGGTCACAGGCGTTAAAGTACTCAATATGGACCTATTGTAGCACGGAATGAAGACCCGGGATGTCCAGCACGCGAAACGAGAAGTTTAATGATGTTTGCTGGTGAGGAGACCCATCGCGATACGCGATGGGTTCGCTTGAAGACCCATAGCGTATCGCTATGGGGTTTAAAATAAGTTTTGACTTTCTGGTCCATCGCGATACGCGATGAACCAATAAAGACCCCATCGCGTATCACGATGGGGGGTGCAGACGGGAAATTTAGGTTTATATGTTATTTTTCATTCTCAAGAACCCTAACTCAGTTTTGACGACCAAGAGGCGATTCCAGCAGTCCAACTAGGCGATTTTCACTATCCTAGCTTGTACCAAGACCATATACATGTTTCACATCATCCGTATTGAAGATTCGATGATGTCGCGGCTCGGCTAATCTCCTAGAATCGCACCCGGGATGTATAGTTTGTAACCTTTACAGTTTTTCTCATGTAACTAAGAATACTATTGTGTTATTATTGATGATTGATATATGATTATTGATGTATTTCTGTGTGTTCGGTCAGTTTAGGTTTACGTTGGTCTGAACAATCTGTTACCATTTGCTAGATAATTAGTCATATAACTGTTTGGTTAGATTGAATACGATAAAACGTACAATTGCCCTTAACTGAGTCACACTAGCAAGGACTGTTTGATAACCAGTGCCGTGTGTAAAGCAATTGTTGATGTCTAAGGTTTTGTCTTATTGATCAGTTTTCAGTTAATCGTTAATAATTAATCTGTTAGGTTGCATGAGATATTGTTGGTTGCTTACTTGAATTCCCGGGTGTGATTTGCTTTGTTAACTGTTTACAACTCGCTTATTTATTCGTTGCTTAGTTCTATAAACTCACTTTAATTGCTTGTGTGATCAGCACTAAAAAAAACCAGTCACTTCATAATTAGAAATCTGTTACACGAATACATTGTCCACATACTCCTTGTGATACGATACCCTACTTGCTCTAACTAGTTATAATAATTAGGTTTTTGATTGACTCAAACGATGGTCACCATTGTATATTCTTGAAATGGTTAGTATATACCTTGTGTACAAATAGACCACGAGAATTTCTATAATTCTCTTTCTAGGTTTGTTTCATTTAATCTTTGCTAATTATTTCATGTAGCGTTGGCTTGGGGTTAGTCATCTTTTTGGATTTTGTCCACCTGGACCTTTCCTCAATCTCCTAGCTAGTATACTCTCACTTTCAGATGTACTGAAAGAATTACTCTGAGAGTTCGTGCGATATTTTCTTGACATAATTCTTTCAAAAGATACCTTAATAATTTCGAGGAAATTAAAATATATCTTTTATGTATGTTGTTACAAGATTGCATGACATTTATTACAATTGCACCGTTTACAAGTACTAAGATTCTTGTTTCTTCCATCGAACAATCAATTTCTTGATCCTGTTGTCCTTCCTGATGTTTTCGTCTTTCTCCCTTTCTTTTTGTTTTTACTGAGTATCTATTTCTTTCTTGAGCATTGCTTCAGCTAGTTTAGTGACATTGATTTCATAATGAGTTAAATCATCTTCAATGTCATACATTTCTTTATAATCCATGTTCTGGCGTTCACCTTTAGTGTGAGCAAAGTAAGGATCTTGTATTGTTGAATAATTAAAATATTCATATCCCTGAGGATTTTCTTCTGGACAAGTCATTATTTCTTTTCCTTTCGACATCATTGGTTTCTTGGATCTACTTGATCCGGCTCCATACGTGTTCTATCTTGGTACAATCTGGGCTAGTGGAATATAGAATCAAACAAATCTGAATCTTCCTCTATTGTTATTTGGTATGAATTTTCATCACTAGATATAGGAATTGGGAATAAAGATGTTCCCATATATCCTTTTTCGTTACAGGATCAAGGTTGAAATGATTCTTGGCCGAATTTACGACCGAACATCTGTACGAGGTTATATTAGGGATAGGTGTGTGTCTTCCTATCTTATCCGTACTTGTTAATATCTTATCCATAAAAGTTTTTTATTTTTTTTCATTAAGTGATTATTTATTTAATATCCTCAATTGAATACTTAATGACTATCATAAACTTAATACTGATCAGATCCTAGGTATAATCAAATGCCTAATTCACTAAGATCGATGGCTCTGATACCAACCTGTGACACCCCTACTTAGGGCCTAGGCGTGTGACCAATAGTCGGTACCTGTTTTGTAAATATATCAGAGTTTGTGGGTTATTTAGCGGAAGTCATTATTTTATAATAAAATATTAATATATTTTTATACCTTTATTTATAATAAAATATTAATTTATTGAAAAGCTTCTCGGATAATAAATATCCGAGTGTTTGGTTTATAAACCTTTTTTGATTTTACAAATCATGTTTAAATATTGTTTACAATATTTTAATGATTTAAAACTAAGGATGGCAAAGAAACCCGAACCCGATGGGAAAACCCGAAACCCGACGTAAATGGGACGGGTAATATCCGACCCATTAGGGTTTGGGACGGGTTTGGGGTTAGTTTTAAAATTTTTCGCGGGTTTGGGACGGGGTTGGGATTTCTAATATACCCGATTACCCGACCCAATTACCTGATAACATAAACTCATTTACCCGATTATATACCCGATGTACCCGATATAGATCATTATGTTATAAAATATACTATATTCCAAATAAATTATTTGTCGAAACTTGGTTATGTTAATTATTTGAGATATTTTATATTTATGGTAACCATATTTGTAATCGATTAGTTATAATTTGTCAAAACCCGACGGGTTTTGAGCCGGGTATACCCGACGTGTATTTTATCAAAACTCGATAGGAAACCTGAAACCCGATGGGAAAACCCGAAACCCGACGGGTAATTACCCAATTAAAACCCGGCGGGTTTGGGACGGGTTTGGGATGGACTTTAATAACCGGGTATGGGTTTGGGAATACCTAAACCCGACCCATTGCCATCCCTATTTAAAACTGAGTCTTCTCCACCTTGCGAGTGTCTATCTTCTTAAATGGCTCTAATTCCTTGCAACATGTACTAATATGTTTCCCTAAAATATGGGGGAAAATACGTCAGCGATATCCTGGTGAATCGTTGACTCTAAAAATATTTAATAAAGCTTTCTTTGACTAACAAGATAGTTATCCATACAAGCTCAGTGGAAACGTCTCTTATTTCCGGGATTCGTACCACTGCCATACACACACAATTTTGGTTCTCCGGGAACTTACGCCCATTGGAGAACTTTTAATTATGATCTCTAGTCTGCAGCCACGTTGCCTTGATTGATAGACTAGACTAATTATGTTTGGATCCAGACACATGTGTACTCGGTATGAGTTGCTTTTATTTTATGTCTTGTATATTATAGGGATCACGTAATCCCTTAAATCTTTATGTTAGAGATCACGTAATCTCATAAAAGTATTTGACTGTCTTTGTTAAGATAAACAGCCCGTTTATCTTGACTGATTTGAAAAGTTTTAGCGTATTCACCTGTGTTTGTCTATTCTAAATGATGTGGTGATCTCGTTTGAAACCTTTATGAATGATTAATGATTAACCTATAAAAAATAGGTTTATAAATACCCGGATCGTCTCTTGATCTGGAAACAGACCTTTAGTCTGGTTTTGATAGCTTTATACCTTGATTGATCATTTGTTTGAATAAATATTTTGAATCTAAAATATTTCTCTTTATTTGACAATCATGTCTCGAGTTTCTTCTTCATGAACAAACATCTATAATATAGGTTTCTTCTTCAAAAAGAAATGTTATTTGTCTATAACCTTTGTATATAAAATCTTATGTTTCTTAATCATGAATAAACACTATTTTGATTATTCCCTTTGTAGGTAAAAACTTATCTTTCTTAATCATGAAGAAATAATATTTTAACTATATCCTCATGTATATAATATTCTATATTTCTTAATTCTTAAGAAACATTATTTTAACTTAACCTTTGTAAATTTAGATCCATGTCCAGGTTATACCCCGACTTGGGTCCAAGCCATGTAATATGATATTAAAATAATAACTTAGGCAGAATCCCTACCTTACACGAATATTCGGAGTTTATATACCTAAGCTTATACGAGCAACACTTCTACTCTATGTCGCGCACTAAGGCTTAAATCGTCGGAACTTCGAGACTTGGCACGCACTTCGAGGTTGGTACGCAAAACGAGTTACGCGCGCTCGTCGAGACTTGTCGGCACGTACTATGATGTGAGGATACAATTATCGGGTCGAGGGCACGAAAACTAAGCTAGAGAGATAAAATTTTTCAGAGAGAGAATGTTTTGTTATGTAGGAGAAGTGTGTCGTGACCCTCCCTTTTATAACCAAAATTGGGTCTCATCGCAACACGTGATAGACCCTTCCCTTTAAGCCGTCATGTATCGCGATGGTAGGAGAAAGACACGTGTAACGCTGACTCAGCCTTAGCGCCTGCCACGTGTCCTCCCGGTGTGACACGTGTTCCTGAGTCATAACGGACCATCACATATCGTGATGGCCTTATTCTTGGACTCATCGCGTATCGCGATGGGTTTCTGGATACGAATTTTCATTCTTGGTCCCTTGCCTTTGGTAGCTTTTCATGTCTGGGTCTAATTCTCATTGTCCAAAAATACTAAGGAGGCTCTCAAGCGGCCCGCGGCGATGCGAGCGTGCGAATTGCACCATCAAACGCCAAAGCTATTGTCCTCATCCGAGCTTGTACCCGTGCGCATGCGCGTCAGGTGCTTTGCACCCTCCGCTAGGAACACTAGGTGCATGCTTGGCATAAAAGAATATTACTATGAAAACTTCTCTCATTATAAAGAGCTTCCAATTCTTTCTTACTTTCCATGTGGTATGGGTTTTATCTTTCTTATTTATGCTCATGTGAAATGCTTCCACCTTCTTCCATCTTTCCATGTGGGATAGATTCTTTTTCCCATTTTCTTAACATGTGATGAACTTCCTTGTTTATATTTTTTATTTCCTTAATTTTTTAACATGAAATGTTTTTATCTAAGTTTTCTATTACTTATTTTGAGAATATTTTTGATCCTTCAACCTTAGGGTTACATATTAGTTAATTTTTTAACATGAAATGTTTTTATCTAAGTTGTCAAATTTGGATCGAAATTCTGGGGATGTTACATATTAGTCAATTCGTATCGATTTGATTGTTATTACCAAATCAATTCGTCGGTGAAACTCGTTATGGCACGATGAACGATTCCAATACATCAATTTCAAACTTACAACGACGATTACAACACAATATATCTAAACGGGTATACGGGTTGAGCTGGATCACTGGGTTAACGGCGGTTTGGGTTAACTGGGTTTGAATATTATAATTATTTTCAGATTTTGCTAATTAGTCCATGGACTATGGATAGGGGTACAAGATGGGGTTAAAGTTTAGTATAGGGTTAATAATGTATATATATATATATATATGAAAGTTATTTATATATATTAACTAAATATAATAAACAAATAAAAATAAAATAACAACAAATATATCGATGCGATATTTTATTGATAAAATCTCCCGAACATAGAAACGGTCGGGTCACGGTTCAAATCCGACCTGTTACAACATTTCATCGTACATGTTACCCTCCGTAACAAAGACATGTTGGGCTTCAAAGATACGAAGTTGGAGATCGGTTTGAACGGTCATGCTAATATGAAGCAGAATTGATTTCACATGGGTCTTTCGACTAAGAGCGTCGGCAACAACGTTCGCTTTACCAGGGTGGTAACGAATTTCAAAGTCGTAGTCGCTAAGTAGTTCCACCCACCGTCGTTGCCGCATATTTTGATCTTTTTGGTCAAAAATGTGTTGAAGACTCTTATGGTCGGTGAATACCACATATTTAGTGCCATAGAGGTAATGTCTCCAAATTTTCAACGTGAATACGTCACTGAGTTCGAGATCGTGCCTTGCATTGTTTCTTTCATTAACCTTAAGTTATCGTGAAGCGTAAGCGATAACTTTACCTCGCTGCATAAGGACACAACCGAGGCCTTGACTAGGAGTATCGCAATAGACAACAAAATCCTCATTTCCCTCGGGGAGTGCAAGGATCGGTGCATGGCAAAGCATACGCTTAAGAATTTGAAAATATTTATCTTGCTTTAGCCCCCATTCATAAGGTTTATCCTTGTGAGTTAAAGCGGTTAAGGGCAAAGCGATCTTGGAAAATTTAAGAATGAAGCGGCGATAATAACCCGCAAGACCAAGAAATGAACGAACTTCAGTAGGAGAGGTTGAAGTTTTCCAATTCGTAATGGCTTCGATTTTGGCTTGGTCAACGCGAATACCCTTTTCGGTTACTATATGCCCTAAGAATGGAAATTCTTTCAACCTGAACTCGCCCTTTGAGAATTTAGCATAAAGTTGTTCCTTTCTTAAGAGATCAAGTGTCACAGCACCCGACCCCTATACCCTGTGGGGGAAGCCGTGAACATTGATTGGTGGTATCGGTGTTTATTAAATTATTTTGCAGCGGAAAATTTCATCAGAACTGTAGTTAGGAAAAATGATCAAAGTTATAAAAAGACCATGATTGTTGTTATAATAAACTGGGAATTTAATACATTTTGATACAAACATAATTTTTATAGAACCCTAATTTACAAAACACGTTTCTTTATTCTGGTGACAAGCCACTTATTTAAGCTGGAAGCCCGCATGCATCATTCCTTTATCTCTAGCAAGTTTCCTAAAACATGTTTAAAATATTTGATCAGCAGGAAATACTGGTGAGTACATTCATTTGTAAGTGACACCTTTTACATTTACAGCATTAAGATGTTTTTACATCTGCCTGTTTACAAATTACCGAAAGGTACTTGTCACTCGACCGTATCTTTGACTGTGGTTATATTACTTATTGGCTAACACTTGTCCAATAAGTAACGTGTAATAGACCAGTAGGCAAGCTTTGTATACAAAACCCCACAATACCAGTAGTAACCATCCCGTAAGTCTACAGAGACTTAATTACTGTAATTTATTTAATACTTTAAAAATATATTTGAAAACATTTATACCATCTGCCATGAGTTTTATAGGTTTTGAAATTATCATGACGGTTTCGGAAAAACAGTTGTCTCATGCAAATGTGAGTGGTATAAAAACTCGAATGTCTCACCTTGAAAGTTTACAATTAAAGAAAGCTTCCTGGTATTAAGCACCTAGGTTAAACACAATGTAGTATATCTAGATTAGTATAAAACCAATAATCATAATGATAATCACGAGATTAGAAACTTTACACGATGGCACAATGTCTTACCTTAACAGGCAGAGCTTTTGGATTTGTGTATATAAGTTTCTTTCGATCGGATAGGATATCGCTACAATCACTCAGGTATTATACCGTATTCTTAATATATATATATATATATATATATATGGAAATTTCAGAGAGAAAGAAGTTTTGGGACGAGTAATGAAGGTCTCATCTCTAACCAACAAAGGGCGTCGCGTATCGCGAAAAATCTTGTATCTTGGCTGAGTCAGCCCTAGGAATTTTCACACCCCAACCTACGGCGGAAATGCCGGGGCGAAATGATTGATCACAGCTTTTCAAAGGATACTATCATGCAACATTATTTAAATGACAATATCTATTTAATTTGATTTAATAATTCAAGTACAAAATACAACTTATTAAACAAACAAAAATTACAAATTTTAATTCTCGATTGTGTCATTCTTAACTTAAATTCTTCACTAAGTCTTCACCAACCTGCATTTAATTTCTATGATAACCTGCATATGTGTATAAAATAGAATTTTTTCAACAACACATGTTAAGTGAGCAACACACCAGTTTAGTTGTACAAATAGTATATATAACAAAATACGTAGCTGCAACAAGTCATATGAGAATAACAAATTAACCAAATGAGCAAGTATAACTGAGATGTCGAGAAGCACAAAGGCTATAACGACTGGCGTATGATCATACTAGACTGAGATTATGTTGGACCTTTCCGAATGTGGAAGCATACAAAGAAAATAAGCACATAAACAAGTAAGGTATAAGTTATTAACACATAAGACAAAGTTGCAGTTTTTGAGTATAAGTATATATAAGAAATATAATTTACGCATATGTCCCCAAAACGTGGAAAACAAGTAAAATAGGATAATGTGGTACTCACCTTAGAAATAAGCAAAGCGGGAAAGAATACGACAAGAAGTTATGAATTACGCTCTTCGGGAATTACCGACGAGAATCCTTAGTTGATGCTTAAACATAGGTCCACTAGCTTGAAAACCCGACGGCAGTGGGGGTTCCAAGAACACGATACAACGAGCTACTATAATTTAATTGGATAAGGGGGTATTGACGGCGAGGTTGCGAAGGTATGATCTGTAAGTTTAATTGTATTACATTGCTTGTTTACACGTATAACAATAAAAGGGTTAAAGGACGGCTTCGTTAACAGGGAATTCAAAATCATTAGCGATCGTGTTACCATAAAAACAGTGTCTGCAGGCCGGATTTGGAATGAGCAATACGATTCATTGATAAATTCCATAATTTGGACGAAAATTATGCTTCAAGAAACATAAACGGGTCACGGGTCACATGGATACGAGTATGAGTAATTGGGTTAATGGGTTTATGGATTATAAAATTTCAGAATTTGCAATAAGGCCCTTGGATTATGGGTAAGGAAACAATAAGGGGTTAAAGTTTGGTTTAGGGGAATTTTGTATATTAATCAAAGTTAAATGGATAATAAGTATATATATAATTAAATAATATAATATTTTAGTGATTAGTTAAACAAAAACACAAATGGGTCGAGTAACGGATATAAGATATTATATGGAAAACTCGAGTTCTTACAGGTACGCTACGTGGCACGCCACGTGGCATGCGACGTGTCTCACCTGCGTAACCTCCATGTCGCGATATTTCAGGATAATTTACACGTCATCGCGTTACGCGATGAGGCTAATCTTAACCTATCGCGTATCACGATGGGTGGATTATTAAAAATCTTAATTTTCCACAAAAGCGAAGTGCAAAGTGCGTCATCAAAGCGCCACATTGCGCCCATCTCACTTCGCCCAAGCCCGGGCCCGTTCGCGTTCGGGTGCTTCGCACCCTCCGCTAGGACTACTATGTGTGATTTGTCTTATAATAATATATGAGTTTTCTTTCTTATAAAGAGCTCACTAGTTTTATAATCTAGCGATGTGGGACAAGAACTTACACTTCTATTTATACCATGGTGGAAGCCTCTCCTTTTCTTTCCTCCACCAATGTGGGATGGAATTTTCTTCATTTTATTTCTTTACTTTTATTTTGTGGTTTGTTATATCAAGGATGGAATGAAGACGTTTCTCGTGCTCTACTTTGGACTTAGAATAAATAAGAATGTCATCAATATAAAAATTACGAACTTATCTAAGTTAGGTTTGCATACACGGTTCATGAGGTCCATAAACATCACGGGTGCATTGGTTAGCCCGAAAGGCGTAACCCTAAATTCGTAGTGTCCATATCGAGTCCGAAAAGCGGTGTTGGGTATATCAACTTCATGCACGCGTAGTTGATGCTAACCCGAACGAAGATTAATCATTGAGAAGCATGAAGCTCCTTGAAGTTGATTGAAAACGTCGTGAATACGAGGCAAAGAATAACAATTCTTGATTGGGAGCTTGTTAAGCTCGTGGTAATCGATGCACATACAAAAGGATCCATATTTCTTCTTAACGAAAAGAACGGGTGCGCCTCATGGAGACGAACTGGGTCTAATGAACCCTTTGTCCGAAAGTTCTTGGAGCTGGTAAGACAATTCTTGCATCTCGGAGGGTGCAAGATGATAAGGAGCCCTGGAAATCGGGGGCTGCACCATGCATGAGATCGATTCGAAATTCAACTTCACAAATATGAGGAAGACCATAAACTTCATCGGAAAACACTTCGGGATACTCGGGAACAACATGAATATCTTCAATTTTTCGTTTCTTCTTTTCAACCACATGAGCTACGAATGCTACATACTTCTTGCGTAAGTACAGTTGGGCGTGAAAACAAGTGATAAGATTTTGCCCTATAACCTCACATATATTATTAGGGTCTGCCACCCTCCTTTCATAGATGTTATTAGAGTCTGCCACTCTTCTTTCACATATGTTATTAAGGTCTGCCGCCCTCCTTACACATATGTTATTAAGGTATGCCACCCTCCTTTCACAGGTGTTATTAGGGTTTGCCAACCTCATTTCACATATATTGTTAGGGTCTGCCACCCTCCTTTCACAAATATTATTAGGGTCCGCCACCCTCATAACCATACCACCATAAATACATTTCTTTAAATATACATACATACATACATACACACACACACATACATACATACATACATACATGCATGCATACATACATGCATACATACATACATACATACATACACTATCATACATACTCTTAACCTTTTCTATAACATTCATATAGCATTCACATGTCATACACTTACCACTCAAGGTAAGTGTATTAACTAAACACATCAAGTATGCACACAGTCCCGAAAACATATCAAGAAAATGGGGCTAAAAACTCACATGTGTCATGTTCTCTAAGTTAACTGTAATACCCATCCTTAGTTAAGCACGGCCAACTGTGTAATAATTATAAGTATCAATTAACTACCTCTAACAATATCATACTTCTAGATTAGTGAAGCCACTAGCTAACGGGGTCTGGGGCAGTGCCCCTAGCAGCAAGGTTTTAGGGGCGGCAACCCCAACAGAGTCCAAGGGGCAGAGCCCTTGGCTGGGGTTAATTTATTTTCATTAATAAGTCTTTACTAAAAACTTCATCAGAAAACTAAAGTTTAAACTAATCAAGTCTCATTCTGATCGAGTTTTCAAACCAATCGAATCGAGTTTTAATATGATTCGATTCGTTCTTCCAATTCGATTCGTTTCATTTTTAGTTTGATTCGATTCGTTCTTCCTCTAAACGAACTTAGTTTCTCATTAACTCTATTTGAATATAGTTTTTCATATCTTTCCATTCTAACCACTTTCTTAGGGCCCCGATATACCCGTTTTACTGTTAAAACGAGTTATAGGCCATAACAACTTCGTTTTCTTACTTTAACTTGGTCCAAACGTCACTCATATGTCCCGTTTCATTCCAAAACAACTTGTATACGTTCAAATTTACATTTATCTTACATAATAAGGCAATAATTCCCTTAATATAGAATATTATGGCAAACCAACCTCAAAAACTTAACATTTAACCTAAAACGTACTTTTTTGAGGTCACCTCTTGCTTCATGTATGATTCAACACATGAATCTAGACGTGTTTCTTGTTTTTTGACGAAGATCTAACATAAAATCATCTTGGTTCGGATTCAGATCTCAGCCAAAATGAAGAAAGAGTGTTTGTGTGTGTTTATAGTATGTAGAAGATGAATGTGATAAAATTCAATTAACGATATTTATAGGTCTAATATGATAAACGCAAGAATAAATATTAATAAATAACAATTTTATTCTCGCATATTCATTTAACCTACATGGATTTTTCATCTATTTCTTTCAAAACTGTAATACAAAAACATGTTTTATTCATATTTTATATATGATCTTTTTTTAATGTCATTCATAACTAAATATTTTATCAAATTTGGTTAGAATTTGTTATTTCATTAAAACATTAATTATAACTTATAAAATCATTAGGTGATTTTTTTTTGTGATTACGAATAAATTGCGGGAGAATACACCATGTATTTGTATGAGAGCATGTTTGGGATTGAGTTTGAAAACAACTTACTGGCTTTTTCAAAAAGTCATTTTAAAAAAGCCAGGATTTGAGGCTTTTAAAAAATTATTTTCTGACCATTTTAAAAGTCTAAAATAAAAAGAATTTTTGTAATTGTCAAACCCATCTTAACTTATTGGCTTTATTGGCTTTTTGAAAAAGCTAATAAGTTAATAAGGTGTTTTCAAACTCAATCCAAAGCATGCTCTGAATATTCCATTAGAAAATATAATTTGAACTTATAAAACCATTTAATTTGATCAAATATAGTTTTTTTTAAGTTTAATCATTTAATTTCTATAGTCTAATTGTATTTATTTTAAGAACTAGGTTAGTTACCCGTGTAGCACACGGGTTAGAATAAGTAACTTTTTTTAAATAATAACATAACGTGAAATACAAAAAAATGTATCACATATATAAAGATATATTACACAGTAAAAAAATTACACATTTCGCAATTTAAAACTAACAAGTTGTTAGAAAATTCAAAAATTATAAATTATTTCTTTGTTATTTTTCAATATCAAAACTTAGTTGTAAATGACAACTTTTTTAAACCAACTCGTGGACCAAAACTCATTCTAATCTTAAATTGTTTTGACATGAACAATGTATGATACTTTAATCGGTTAAAGAAACCCACCCGTTTCATATTAGTTACTTATAAAAATCTAATATTAATAACTAATGCAATACTTTTTATATTAAACAAATTAACATATTTATGATGGTATTAATTCTTTTAAAATTGAATGGAATTATTAAAAATTGAAAATGGAATATTAAAAAGAGAAATGTAGTTAATATATGAGAGATGAAAGAAAACTAATTGACTAAAACCGCATATTTCGACAAACCATAGGGACGAAAACCGCAGCTCACTCAATAATAATATATTGAAAAGAAAAAAAGAATAAAATATAAAACTATTGATAAGAAAAAGAAATATATATTTAACATGAGAGAAATGGGAAAATTTTGTAAGGATCACTCATGTATAATGGCATATTGCATTAAGACCCGTGTAGAACACGAGTTAGAATAAATAAATTTGTTTAGATAATAACAAAATGTAAATATGTTCAAATGATATAAAAATATAATATATGGTAGAATAATTACATATTACACAATATGGAAATACAAAGCTGTTAAAAATTCATAAATCTCTAAATATCTTTTTGTATACAATATTTGTAATTTTAACCTACATATCAAAATTAATAGTTTCGTTTTGTTTTTTTATTTCAACTTTATATAATGAAACATTTAACCTACCATTCGTTAAAACATGTTGTCTCAAAAATAAATCAAACTATCTATAGTGATTGACTTTAGCTTTTATTAATCTTCATTGAAAACAAACATAAAGTTAAAATTTCTTTATTTGAAATTAATTATTTATTTAAATCAACGTGAAAACTTGTTACTTATAAAAGTTTAATATTAATAACTAATACAACATATTTATATAAAACTAAATAATATATCTATGTTTGTATTAAAATTTTAAATTAAAAATAATTATTAAAAAGAGAAAAAACTTGATTAAGAAAGAAAAAAAAGTTAAATATAAAACTATTAATAAAAAGGGAAATGCATTTAATCAGAGAGAGAGGTGGGAAAATTTTATAAGAAATTATCTTGTGTGATGTCATATGACATTAAGAAGCTTTATTTATTATATAGTATAGATCCGGTGCTTGACTTCAACGAGTGTCCAATCAACATCCCGTCAGCACAATATAACACAATATTATTTAATGAATGAATTCATAGTCCAGCTTTATAACAACACATAACCTAAAATAAAGTAAAATCGTAAAACTATAATTATAAACAGTCGCTTGGTTTTAATAAGTTTAATTCAAGTTGTATATATAATATATATTATATATTTCTTTTACCGAATAAAAAATTAAACACAGTGCATAATATAATATACTCGTAATATTTAGTCTTAAGAGGCTTTATTCCATGTTTATTTTTTTTTTGGGATTGAGTAGTAAACAAGGTGTACGGCTTATAAACAATCAATTATTTGGGGGTTCCCCTTTCATCTTCATTATTAGTTTATGAAAATAATAACTTGAAAGAGAATATTTGGAATATTTTGATGTTACGTGAATATAGTTTCACGACGGCATCTTGTAAATATTTGGCTTTTTATATTAGTTTTACGTCTTCTGTTTTTTCAGTTGAGGTCTAGCAGTGCGTTTATAATATGTTATGTTATTCATATCTACCAAGTATGTATTTACATTTCAACATTAATTTAAAAGTTTTTGTGAATATTTTCTATTTTTCTTTTAACATGTATATATTGCAACCTTGTATATGATATCATATAGGCTTGTTTTATGTGATAAGCTTATGACACCTTTACATCTCAAAATCATTCTTATGAAATGATCCTTGTGATAGCAATTCAAGTCACATCCACGACTTATCACCAGATTAACCGATTCGGTGTTTGTATGGATTAGGGAACACATTTTTTAATCAATGGAGATAGGAAGCTCATTATTGTTTTTAAGTTAAAGTTTAATTCTTTTGTTATGTACTTTGAATATATTTAAAAAAATGAGTTTGATATAAGTATTGTAACCTACAACATAAGGCTAGGTGTAGTGGGCGATAAACGGGATGAAAAGGGTGACAAAAAGTTGGAACACCGTCCCCTCAGGCGATATTCGTGCGACTGGGGGGGGGGGGGGAGCGACTAGTTTTTGTCGCATGTTGTTATTGTAATATTAGTATAACTATGATTGTACTCGTGTTACATACGGGTGAACAATATTTGAAACGTCATATATATACATATGTTTAAATTGAATCAAATGCAAATGTTCTATTTATAAAATAAGATAATTTTACATGGATTATAAGACATTACATTGTTATTTTCACTTAAATATAAAAAAAAATACAAAGACTAATTGAGATAAATGAAAAGTTAAAATATATTTATAACCTATACCATAAGTACAAAAAACACATATTCATTAAAACTTAATCATTTAATGAATTCAACATCCAAAATGTTTTGTCTCATTCACATTAACTGAAATAGAAATAAATAAACATAGATACATTAGAATAAAATATTAAAAATTAACTGTAACATAAAAAGTAAATAATAATAAAAAACTTACGTTCTCTAAGTAATGCTTATCCATTGATTAAGTCTAAGATCTGAAAATTTATAAAACATATCAGTAAAAAAATGTATAATATTAAATGTAAAATAAGTTAAAAAAAATACATACCAAACTAATCTTCTTCATAATAAGTTTCAAGTATTACCTTATATACAACGTTTGTTGTTCCGTGTAGGGGTGTTCAGCGAATTGAATAACGAATTTTCAAGTTAAATCGAATCGAATAATCAAAATAATAATTTTTTCGCCAGTATTCGTATTCGATTAAAAGTTGAACTATTCGATTCATATTCGTATTATATGCCCAATTCGGGATTTGTATTTGAAACTCGAATTTGAATAAGTTCGATTTGAACTCGAATATATTCAATTTGATTCAAGTTTACCTATGCCAAAAACTTCGAAAACCATAATCATAATTTCAAAACAAACATATAAATTTAGAGTAGCTACAATACCACATGATAGTAAGTCCAAAACTAAAGCACAAATAGTCGAAATTTCAAAACATTCAAAACGAGAAGTCAATAGCAACCATAATAGTATGGGTTAAGAAACAATCATATAGCCTATTGGTTTAATTAGTTTGTAAGAGACATTTATTATTTATGGATTTGACACAAACTAAAAAATAATTATATATATACATATATGTATATGTGTATATATATATAATTTGAATATCGAATCGAATAATAAATCATAAATTCATATTCGATTCTTATTCGATTAATATACTCGAATAAGAATCGAACCGAATTCGATTTTTTTTAAAATCAAATTTGAATCTTAATAATTAAATTCAAATCGAATCGAATTTTGAATGTTTCGAATGCGAATCTAAATCTGAACACCCCTAGTTCTGTTTGTTGTTTCGTTTGTATAAGCTTTGATTCTTTATCGGGTATGACTAATTTAATGTCTTCTCTACTCTTCACTGTTACACCCCAACCTAAGGTGGAAATGCCGGAGCACGAACTGATTGTTAACAGCTCAGAAGGTACAATCATGTAATTGCAAAGTGACAATATCTAATTAATTTATTTAAATTAATACCTGACCCGTTTGCGTTTTTCGGTAAATTTTAAT
Organism: Bidens hawaiensis; assembly: GCF_021521415.1. Classification (NCBI taxonomy): domain Eukaryota; kingdom Viridiplantae; phylum Streptophyta; class Magnoliopsida; order Asterales; family Asteraceae; genus Bidens; species Bidens hawaiensis. The sequence continues at coordinate 297,920 of NW_027493846.1, forward strand.
CAATAAAACATTTAACTATTTATATTATATTTTTCTTTTCTTTATTTATTATATACACTTTGTTAAATGTACAATATTTACCATAAACTTTAGTTGTACCTTAATATTTTTCCATCTTAGAACCTTAGGGACTAATTTGCAAATATGCTAATAATTATTGTAACCAACCCATTTACCCAACCCGTATCCGGACCCATAAACCCTAACCCATTTAATATCTTGCACCTTAATCTTCGTCTCATTGTTGGAATTAATTGTATCAGATTTTTCCTAATGCTTAAACAAGCTGCATTGACTAGTTAATTATGGAATTACGATCAATTTGATCTTGTTCATAATATCAAAACCCGTTCATACCAATATAATGATAGACCATTAACAGATCAATATAATCTAATTAAACCCTACTGCAACCTCCTCGTGATCTTGCGACCTTAAACCCTATGTTTAATTTCATTATATCAGCATGCATATATCGGGTTTTGTTCGTATTCCTAGAAGACAACTTGTGTTTTAAATTCATCATCATTAATCAGTTTATCAGGTAACTGTTGATGTATCATGTTCTTTTTGGTTCTTATAACATTAACCCCAACATTAATTTAACAAAAAATAACCAGTTTAATGAATTTTGATTTTCTAGGGTTCTTAATCAATTAGGCGTAATCTGGGTTCTGCTTATAATATTTTGTTTGTGTTTGGTTAAAGTGTTTAAATGATTTAAATGGTTAATTATTTAATTTATAATTGATATTAAATATGAAATAAACATTATTTTATTAAACCGACACCTTTAAGTTTACGTTTCTTGTCATTCAAAATCGTTAGAAGTTTTCGTATGTGTGTATATATATATATGTAATTATATATATATATATGTATTATAAGTATATATTAATAATAAACCTTATTTTATTAAAACCCCGACACCATTATTGGTGTTTTCACATTGTTGAACGTTTTTATAAATTTGTTTATATCTATCTATATATATATATATATATATATATATATATATATATATATATATATTATTCTTTAAACAAAAAATATAACAAATGTATTTAAACGTATTAACTATATTTGTATCATTAGATTTTCGTTAAAGTTTCCAATATATATATTATATGATAAATGATAATTATATATTTTAACGTGTGTATTAAATTATTTAATATATTAACTTTTATATTTATTAACATAATTGCATTATTTATTTAAACACATATTTATTTAATATTTTTATAAGTGTATTATATCTCATGTTTTATTTATAAAACGTATATTACTGGTATTTTATAACTACTTGTAACATCCCCAAAATTTCGATCCAAATATGACAAGTTAGTAAAAGTAAAAGGGTTAAAAAAATTGAAAATTCTGATTTATTAACCCATCGCGATACACGATGGGCATAGCCAAGGAGACATCGCGATACGCGATGACAAGATGACACGTGGCAGATGTGTCTAAAAAGATGACACGTTTCCACCACGTGGCAGATGTGTCAGGCCACGTGGCGCTCTCTGAATAACATGAGTCATCACGATACGCGATGACCATGAGAAAGGGTCCATCGCGTATCGCAATGGGACCCGATTTCATCTTATAAATAGGAGGGTCACGGCATGATCCTCATTCACACCAAAATCCCATTCTCTCTACCTCGGGTTTCATGCCCTCAAACCAATAATAATTATCCTCGTAAATCGTGCCATATACCGACGACACCTCTAAGTTCGTGCCAAAAAATCCCAAGACGACCACCTCGATAAGCGTGCCGACGAGATTTGAAGATTGGCGTGATTCGATTTTCGTACCAAGAAGGTGTTGATCAAAGAGCTCAAGAGAAGTAAAGATGTCGAAGTGCTGCCGAAGTTTCTAGAGTTTTAAAAGCGAAACAAGGTAGGCATAATGCTCGAATACAATATTCCAAAAGCTTAGACCCTAGTCGGGGGTATAGCCTAGACCTTGATCAAATCAAAAGATAACAATTAAATAACATTTCTTTATAAATACAAAATTATATAAATATATAAACAAAGGTTATAACTAAAATATAATTTCTTCATTGTTAAGAAATGTAAGTATTCACATACATGAGGGTATAGTTAAAATATTAATTTTTCAAGAGTAAGAAAGATAAGCTTTACCTACAAGATGTATAGTCAAAATAGTGTTTCTTTGTGATTAAGAAACATAAAATTTTATATACAAAGGTAATAGACAAATGACGTTTCTTCTTGAAAAAGAAACATATCATAGACATTTCTTCTTGAAGAAGAAAGATAGCACATGGTTAGCAAATAAAGAGAAAGATTTCATGTCTAAAATGTTTTATTCAAACAAAAGATCAATCAAGGTTTAAAGCTATCAAAACCAGACTAAAGGTCTGTAACCAGATTAAGAGACGATCCGGGTATTTATAAACCTATTTTATTATAGGTCAATCATTCATTCATTCACAAAGGTTTTCAAACAATCACCACATCATTCAGAACAGACAATCACAGGTGAATACGTTAAACATTTTTCAGTCTAGATAAACGGGTTGTTTATTTTAAACAAAGTCAGTCAAATAAAGATTTATGGGACTACATAATCCCTATTAAAATACAATATAGAAAAATAAAAGCAACTCATACCGAGTACACATGTGTCTTGATCCAAACATAATTAATCTAGTTTATCATTAAAGGCTACGTGGCCGCAAACTAGAGATCATAAAAAAAGTTCTCCAAATAGGGCGTCAGTTCCCGGAGAACCGCAAATTGTGTGTGTATGGCAGTGGCACAAATTCCAGAAATAGACGTTTCTGCTGAGTGTGAAGAAAACTATGTTGTCAGTCTAAGAAACATGTATAAAATGTTTTTAGAGTCAACGATTCACCAGCATATCGCTGACGTATTTTTACCCTATTACAGGAAATAAAGTTAGTACAAGTAGCAATGAATTAGAGCCATTCAAGAAGATAGACGCTCGCAAGGTAGAGATGGCTCAGTTTTAAATTATTAAAATATTGAAAATAATATTTAAACAAGTTTTATAAAATTAAAACTCAAACACTCGGATATTTATTATTCGAGAAGTTTTCTGATAAATCAAATGTTTTATTAATAATAAATTAAGGTTTACAAATACACTATAAACTATTGTTTAAAAATATATATATTAATATTTTATTATAAACTAAAAACTTTAGCTAAACTCTGATACATTTACAAAATAGGTATCAACTATTGGTCACACGCCTAGGCCATAAGTCGGGGTGTGACAATACTAAAGCTAATATATATATATATATATGGTGAATAATAATAATATTGTTTTCGCAATAATAATAAACATTAGAAATCCATCGTTCGATCCATAACATTCTAATAACAATCGTAACTCAAATCACATCGAAGTCTTAAATCCATTATACGTGTTATCCAATTTATTATTAACCCATAATATTGTATTATTTAACTATGAATCCATGTCGATGAATCCCGAAGGGGTTTAACTGCTCACATTCTCACATCCCCTCTTGACTTTTGATCATCTAATCAGGTGAGTAATCACTCTCATCTTTTACAGTTTTTAAAATACAACTGTTAATATTTGTGTTGTGTATCAATTGAATGATTACTTGTTATTTGTTAATATGTTTATGTGTTTATTTATCGCATTCAGAGAGGTCCATCATTTCCCATTATTATCACATCATTTCGTAGTGGCTGGCGTCCGATCGCATGGCAATGGTTTCACCGACAACTCAATATGGTAACCAACGCCCGATTCGCATGGCAACGGTTTTTCCCGCCCATCATTATTTTTTTACAATGCTATATGCTATGGTTTGATTGTATGTAATCACATATAACAGTTTTGCTATTTATTTACGTATTAATATATTGTATTCAAAACTGTTGATTTTCTCACTCAATCTCATGTTGACAAAAATATATTTTGTACGCATTTGTAGATTATCAGGTTGCAATTTTTATCAAGGAGAAGATCGCTTAAAGATGACTTTAAGGATAAACAAACTTAATCAATTATTATTTAGATTTTTTTTGTCATATTCGCGCCCCGGCATTTCCGCCTTAGATTAGGGTGTGACAAACATGCTGAGAACAAATCGAAAAAAATTCTAGAGATTTGTTCTTTAGTTTCTCAATAACAACATCATCATAATCATTCTACAATTTTAAGAACAGGTTCAATTACAATCGACTTATCATGACCAATTGGCTGATAAGAGTACAAACTTTATAAACCAAAGGATTTGATTTGGCCCATATGAAAATAATTTGATATTTACAAAGTCATTGCTCACCAAATCATATGGAGTTTTAGCATGTTCATATGAAAATAATTTAATACTACCTTTTTCATATGGAGTTTTATCTTCCTCAATAATTTCCTTCAAACAAAAACAAATCAATGTTCAACAACGATAAAAGAATTTAATTGAAGTTGGAAAAAGAAAAATGAATTATACGTATAAATTATTAGGATGAAATCTACACTATGTGTGTGATGTATGTATGTATTGGTTGTATGTATCGATGTGTATTGAAAGTAAGTACTCAAAACATCATTACTTGTAAAAGGAATAAACAGTGACAAATGAGAGGTAACCGAAAGTTACCTTTTAAATATATATAAATATATGTGTATATACACACACACTAGGTTAGATACCCGTACAACACGGGTTTAACAAATTTAATTTTATAAAAATTTGAAATGTAAATAATAAAAGTCTTGATAAACAAATATGAGTATTAAATATAAAAGGTACAAACATACATTCCGGTTAAATAATATATATTTTTTAATAATACATTTATCACAAAACATGAAAAATATTAAGTGATCGAACACAAAATAAATGTTTGTTAAAAAATTAAGCTGAATAATAAATACAATAATGCATAATCAACCCAAGTCTAGAATATTGAATTAGTTGGTCTTCTAAAATGGAACCATACTTCATCCCTTAAAAGTTGGTGCAATTTTTAGATCTCTTTGCCAAAGGAAGATTTTCTGGGCGTTCTTCACATGCTTGGGTTTTGCGATGCTGTTAGGTAGTGTGGGCCTATAAATAAAGTAGCAAGAATTCTCTTGGAGATATTCTTTAAACTTGGGAAAGTAAGGTTTGAACACGCTTACTTCATTCCTGAAAATTTAACCTAGTTGTGATTACTGAATATTAAATAAATAAAAAATGATGTTAAATATTGGCGTCTCAACGTACCTGAAGGCCTAAACCGAGACAAAAATTTGAGGCCCTTTTGAATAACGATTTTTTACTTTCTATTTGACAATGTTTAACCCAAAAACCATATCAGACATATAAATCTAACTGCATGCCATAAATGTTAAATAAATAAAACTAAATTGTTTAAATCACAAGATGAAGGGATTATTGTGGCCAAATGAGTATTCTTCACTATTTTTATTTTTTATAATATTAAATTCTTAAATTTATGGTAGCCCTAGGAATGTGGAGGCCTAAGGCTGTTGCCTTACTTGGTTGACCTTAGAGCCGACATTGAATATTTAGCTCCTCATCATTAAAATCATTCCAATTTACCAAATTTCGTTAGCACATTTGTTGTTTGGTTTTATATGTTGTCTCTTAATTTAATCAAAAAAGAAAATTGCTCCATTACGTATTAGAGACATTAATAGAAGAATTAATTACATAATTTGTTGTGTATGGTAATTAATAAAATATTACAAAATATGATGATCAATGCAGGAAAACAGAAAAACATACTTGGATGGTAAAAACGTTTTACCAAAAGATGTAGAAGAGTTAATCATATATGTTTTTGTCATCACATTATGGTAATTATAACATTATAGAATTATGAATCATTTAGTGAGTTAATCAGTAATTTGAAAAGAGAATAATTATTTTGAGTATGAGTCAATCAATTTATTTTTAAAGGATTACATGTAATTTAAAAAAAATATCCTTAATTTGATTAAAATGTCAATAATATGCAATTAACATAAACACTTGAAATTTAAAATTCAAACATAATTTGAGTTGTAATTAGCAATATTTAAATCTTTGTTGAATCTTTTTAATTTAGAGAAGTATAATTATGGCGTAAATTACGGAAATAACATAATTATGAGTTTATGTTTAAATAGGTAAGATATATTGTATGTTTAAATTAGTTGACTCTAATTAATAAGTAGAATGACAAAATACTAAATTATAATAGCTATTTATATACGGTATATATTATGTTAATTGGGTCGGGTATGGATATGAACCGAGTTTGTAAAATGAGTGTGGTGGGAGGCGGGAAATTAAGAGGAATGATGGGCTAGATAAATGACACGTGACATAATGAAACCTTTATTTATTAATTAGTGTGTGTGTATATATATAGGGGTGAGATCTAGAGAGAACTCATTTTAAAGAGAGAACTAGTAAAGAATTATTTTTAACTATTTTTAAAAAAATATTTTGTGATTTCTTTTTTCTTTCCTCCTTCTAATAAGATGATATTGTTCCTAAAAAAACTTGTCGGTGTAGTACTGTAGTACATATATGCACTAATGCCTATGGCATATATACAATAGTGTTTTATTGCATATAATACAACACAATTGCATTATCCAATACACACTATTGAATATATGCGAATACGACACTAATAATTGTATGTAAAACACATTATCGTTGTGTAATAAAACACTGATGCACATATGCACTATATCAATTTTTTTTAATTTTGTATATAATATAACACTATTGCAAATATACAATACAAACAACTACATATATGCTATTCAACACTATTTAAAATATCAAAATGCACACTATTACACATATGCATTATAAAAAAAAGTCGGTGTATTACATATATGCATTACTCGTTAATTTTTTTTTATTTTTATATTTTTTTGTGGTGAAGAATAACAACACATAAGAAGAATGAAAGAAAAAAAATTTTAAAAATATTTTTTTTAATTAAATTAAAAATATTTCATTATTAGTTCTCTAGTTCTCTCCATAAAATGGAGTTCTCTCATGATCATCTCCTTATATATATATATATATATATATATATATATATATAATGAGAACTTTCTTGATAATGTTGTTTCTGTATGTTGATTTAACTAATTCAGGCAAAGTGTTGGTTTTGGGTGACGGGTAAAAATGGGTTTCGAGTACAATTAGTTCGGGTTATAACATGTTTTTAAAAAATGTCAATTTAGTTTGGTTTGAAATGGGTTCTGATTAAAATTAGTGGATCACTATAAAAATGTTTTAATTTGGTCTTTAAGTTATTATACATGCAATTATCTTAAATTTTTTATTTAACAAACTGAGGTTTAGCACTTGCATTTGTGTTATTGTAAAGATAATGTGTTAAAACACATAACTAATATGTTGCTAAAAAGCTTGCGCACATGTGCATTGATATTTAGTTTTTTATCTTGTATTTTTTAATTCTGAAAAAAGGTTGTAAAATGGATTGATGGTCATGGGCTTATTCCAAGTTTCAAGGGGTTGATGGTCAAGGAGCTGTCGTGCAATCCATAAAGGGGGCTTATTCCAAGTCTTGTTCTCGTGGAAGACTTCAGGAATGATCGCCACCTCTTCCAACTCATGACGTGACACAAAAATCGTTTATGCTAATAAACGAATGATAAAGCATGTGATTAAGGACAAAAACGCCACATACATTTCATAAGACAAATATTTTTATTCACGTTTGTTAATTTAAAAAGGGACCTGTTCGTTTATGTTTGTTTGTTAAAAATCTAAAAAAAATTATGCATCTCAATTGAAAAGGTTCAAACGTTAAATTATAATGAACATAACAAACTAGTATATACATACTAAATCAAAACGAAACTCCGTTAAAATATAAAACAAGTCACTACAAAAAAAAATAACAAAATGATTAAAAACAAAATCTAACATGTGAAGGGAAAAACTAGTATAATATAATTTACTCTTATCTTTTTTGTTATTTTTTTAAAATTGTTATAATGGTCGTTTCATAAACTTTAACATGTTTATTAGGCTATGCGTAGTGGAGGGGCTACAAATGAGGGCGAATTGACACACGTGGCGCCCGGTCAGCAAAATGTGAGAATTTGTTTTTGGGGTGTAATGGTGTAGGGGCTACAAATTGGGCTCACCGTATCTTTTTTTATTATTTTCTTTTTATAACTAAACTAAACAAATAAAAGCCAATTTATTTAAATAATTAAATAAAAATGCATTAAAATTAAAAAGAAATACAAAAAAAAAATTCATAACTAAAAATTATAAAAAAATACTTAACTAAAAAAAATACTAATATCCATAATATTCGCGCATTTTTTCAATTTGTTGTCGTTGCAATAATGCGGCCTCTTTGTGTGACCCGGCCGCTTTGAGGGATTCGTATTCTTCACTCATTTCCCGCAATTCCAACATAGCGGCAATCTTTTCTTGTTGTTTGTTGGTTTCTCTCATGGCATCGTTGAGTTCCTCGACACACTTTTTGTGTTTTTTGATGATTTCTTTCATGGTAGCGGCGAGTTCCACAAGTTTCGGTTGGTTCAGGTTGTTTGTAGGATTCATTTTGCTAGATTTTTTGAAGAATTTTGGTATGAATTGTGTATGAAATGGATATGAAATGAAGAAAAAGGGTGTATGTTTATATATATATATATATAGTAAGAGTGCCCGCGCGTTGCAGCGGGGACACAATGGTGATTCAGTTAATAGGTGGTTCGTTATGTTACCCACATTTTCGTTAGTAAATTTTTGTTCCGTGTAGTTTACGATAGTAAAATTTGGTTTATGTAGTTTTTATACCAATAATTTTAGACAACAATATTAGCGCAAAATAAATTAATAAAAAAAGCATTATACATGTATTTGTGTATTTTTTGGACTGATTGCGTTTGATTAACATATCAAATGTTGTAATTTGAGTTAAACATTTGTTTAAAGAACATGTTATAGGTTGTAGCTGAACTAAAAGATGTAAAAATAAAGTCTTAACCATAACAAAGAAGATGAATCCAAGGAAATAAACTTTTGTAAGTCTAAAATAATAAGTTGTGCATGACTGAAATAAAGCAGATGATAAAGTTGTAAATTCAAAGTTGGTACAAAAACAAAATCTTTATGGGGTTGCTAAAGTCTCGGTATAAACAATGGCTTGATGTCCTTTATAGTATAACTGATGATAGTACGATTCGTCGTCATTCTTACTTGAGTCTATCTCATAAGTAAATCCATCATTTGAGACGGCCATAAACTTGTGGGTTGTGTTGATGTATGTTATGGTCAACCCTAATAGTATAGGCCTTATTGGGGGAAATACCCATACCTTTGTCCAGGCGTCACCTGTCATCTTCCACAGATCTACAGTCCAAAAAGGTACATGAGTAACAAATATGCAGAGGTGATTGTGAATAACAACCAAATGTGCATCGGAGGGTTTTGTTGGAACTTTTGGGAAGGTTGTTTTATGGAATTTCTCTGTTTGCGTATCAAAAGCGAACAACATGACACGTCCCCGTGAATGTGTGGGTTTGACATCAAAATACACAACTCCGTTATTGAAAGTTCCGGTAGTCCATTAATGATCCTTCGTTCCCAACTTGTTTTCGTTTATGGTTCCAATATTTTTCCAGACAGCTAGTCCTTGTGAGTACTTGTATAATTTTGTTTTCCCATGGTCACGTTTTACATGGAGGAGAGTATACTGATTTGAATCTTGTAAGTACAATCCAACAGTGTCAGATTGTGGGTTGAAAATGCCTCTTGTAGATGTGGTAGGTAGAGTAGTATATGCGATTGTTAGGGGGTTCCACATGACAAGTGTTCCAGTATTGCGAAAACATAAACAAATTAGGCCATTTATAGTTGTAAGAATGTTAACTTCACGTGGATTTGACTCATACGGTAGTGGGACAACAATCTTTGATGTAGGATCTGGGTATGTTGAATTAAGCGAGTAGATTGCGGTGTGCCACGGTCGTAGGACTATGATTTTTTGGTTGTAAAATCGCTGAATGTAGCGACAATGCAATGTGTTAAATGTTCTTGTTGAAAGTACCGAGAGCCACTCTTTGCATACACCTTTACACATCGCTACACACGTAGGTTGCAGCCTTAGAAATACGTTAAACAAAAGTATATCTGTATGGATTGCTTGAATCGAAGTTTTACGGGGGGGTGTACGTAGCTTCGGTACATATTTTTGTTCTTTTAGGCATGTCTTTCACGGAGTTTTGTACCTGCGTCACAAGGTGTTATACACAAGTCATATAGATGATAAATAGTTCCTAAAAATCAATTTGAAAGCAGTATGCGATCGAGATGTTGTGTAGGACGAAGTTATATTATCAGCTTATTGACAAGGGGACCCAACTCTACGAGCCTTCCATCATCAGCTTATTGACATTGAAAAAGTGTTAATACTTAATTAATTAGTTAATAATTTATTAATTAGTCATTACGATTTACTAAATATGTTATGTTTTTTTGGGATCTAAATGGAATATACCAATTTGACGAAAATGTCAAAACGCTTGGATTAAAGAATGGCTGATTTTGTATTCTTTTTATAGAATTTCTTTTTAGTATTTTGTTGAACAATTTGAAAAGAATAAGCATCGGTTTTGTTATTATATTTTAATCAATGTTTATGTCATGTGACAAACTTTTAATTTTTATTATTATCATTGGTTGTGAAACATGATATATTAGATAGATCGGTGGTCATATGGTTGTAGTTTGCGTTTTATTGATAATGGATGTGTGTCGCCTAATATTATAAAGTTTTACACTTTAGGTTGTTTTTAGTCGTTTAAAGTTTAAGAAATAAATAAACCAATTTTTTTTATTTTCAGCTTGGAGTCAGTTAAAGTAATATTCTAAAAATCACCCACTCAACCAAATACATATAATCAATATAACGATTAACTTAAATTTCATTAAAAAAGACGTATAAGCGGAGAAAAACTATAAATGGTTCTTTTGTAACTGCGTTTGTTAAACATGAAAAGTAACTAAGTTTATATATCTGGTGCCACTACGGTTTCCAAGTACACCGCACCTACACCGGCATCCAATGAATTGACGGTGTGAAAATATTGAAGAGGCCTCATATCAGTGTCGATTTCATAAAGGGTATGTGAGTTAGTCATGACAAACCACTTCCCATTCGTCATGTAGTGTGTAATTGAGCACCATAAACGCTCTGATATAGGAGGGATCGGAGGAGGGGTGAAGACATTTATCCAATGGTCTTGTCTTAGAATCCATAGTTGGAGTGTCCGTTCTTGTAGGCCATTTGTTACAAACATGTATAGAGCATCTTGAACAGTAAGCATGTTGGTTTCGAGAACGCCATTTGTTTGAATTGGTGGGAACTGTAGCTCTGTCACATGGCCAGAGAAGGTATCGAATGCGATGATGACATTTTTACCTCGGATCAACGGTTGGGTAATTGTGTAGTAGACAGTTGCACCACATTGAGTCCCGGTGGACCAACTGAATTTGCGGTCTAGGTACTCTAGTTTTGCTGGGAACGGTATTTCGGTCCAACATGCTAGTAAACGGGAGTACACATGGGCTTCGAAGGCATGTTGGTTCCGGATCACATGCATGACTTTGTAGTCGTGCAAATGGTCCTTGAAGAAAGCAATTGTACCTGTGGAGTCTACAAAGATGCCTCGGCCATTAGAGTTTGACAATGTCTTGTACGTAGTAGTGGTTGGATTCCACAAGAATAATTCATGTGTATCATGTACCCAAGCACAAAGGAGTCCATCCATGTGTGAGAGAATGGAGATACCTGTAATATCAGGGTAGAATGGGCATGTGATGGTGGTGCCTGGCCCGTATTGGGCCGTTGCAAAGTCAATTGGATGAACAGTCGCAATGAGGTCACGGATGACAAGTGTTTTTTGTTTACTTGGAAGAAGTGATCGATCGGAATGGACCTTTTCAAATTGTCTGGTTGATAGTAAATGACACCATTCCTTGCATACAACCTTAAACCGCCAAACGGCTTTTGCTGGGAGTCTTGTGAGTATCTCAAAAACAATTGCATCAGGAGACATCGCAAGCAAGAACTAGGAGGCACTCATGGAGTCGTGAAGTGGCATATCTAACAAGGATAGCATACCAATATATTAATTTTTGAGTGGTATGTTAGAAGTTATTAGATATGTAGAGATAGTGGCCGCTATATGTGTATGTGTTCATAGCTGTTCACCTTTGTATAAAAAGATGTTAGAATATTTATATTATGTAAAACTAACAGATGATTCATTCCCTTGTCACGTGGTCATTTATGTTTTTAATATGTATTTTTTATTCATATGAATTACTAAGTCAAGATGTGGAAAATAAAATGCTCGGAAATTTGTTAGAAAAGTGCAAAGAGGGAATTAACCAATAAACTTAGTTAACGTACAGGTTCAAACTGATTTGATTGTTAATTGTAAAAGATGAAATTAATTACCGAAAGAAAGATTACATTAAATTGTATATACAGTAAGTTGTGTCTTTTTATTGTTTTAACGATATCAATTTAGTTCTAAGAATGTCACACCAATTTACATAACGACACTCAATCTCTCCACCTTTAAAGAAGAAACCAGTTTTTTACAAACCAAAATACAGGTAAATTTCATATCATGTGACAATAACATATCAGTTCTATTGAGACCACGTTATCCTAACAAAACTGTAACCAATTATATTTGAGCGTCGTAATTAAAATTATATTCTGGTGACATATTTCAAATAATACCAGAAACAAAATTAGTGATCCAAAGTCAGTGTAGTCTAGCATTGAACAAACATAGAATGCTTCATGCAGGTAATTAATTTAAGAAATAATAAGCTAACATATCATTCTAAATAACTTAACATTATGAATGCAATGAGTAAGGTCTGAACATTTCACAAACTAACATAGGTTTAAACTTATTTTCAGTAATAGTTAACACTTTTATCAATAAATTCAATTTAACTGAATATGTAAAGGAAAGCAGTGAGAATGAAAACGTACCTGGTTTCGTTATGCGATGTTTGCGGTGCTGGAAAGTATGACTCCAAACATTTGTCATAATTATAGGAGATATGTGGTAACGGCCAATTCACAATGATGTGTGTGAGTGGGCTGTTAATAACATTCAATTGATCATTTTCCACTACTTGTAACAGCCGTCCAAGTTGATTGGACCTTCAATTCACGTTATGTCTATTAAAATACCATGTTATTGTTCATCCTCAATTTATTGGTGAAGGTGTAACCCCTAAAATAGTTGTGAGAAAATTGATTTAATGTCATTCTTTTTGTTAACTATTTTAAGATTGAAAAATATAAATGTTGAAAGAGAATTTGGTAAAACTGATTACACCATACGTATAGACTTTGTATTTAGTATTCTTAATTAGTAATTTTGACTATTTTCGGGAGTCAAAAACTGTTTAACTTGCAAAACTGAAGCTGATGAGGAAGATGTGTTAGGTTTTCGACTCGTATAATTGAATTGAAAAAGTTGAGGTACCGGTAATTTCAAAAGGTGGTCATTTTCAACAATTTTTAAAATATCTTCAATATAAAAAGGTTTAAATGATTTAAACGACAGGTATTACCGAAAGTCATATTACTCGTAACCCAAATCGACCCATACATGTTTGGACCTGAGGCTAGTTGATTTATTTATAATAACCCGTGTTGACCCGAAGTCGTTTAATTGGAAAACACATATTGAAACCAACCTGTTGTGGCTCGAACCGATAGTAGTAGATAATTTCAACAAACAGATTAATATTCTTTACCACACATTAATAAATGTAACATTCTTTTACCTAGGTAATCATTATTTTTCCACTGTATCAAGTTTGAACCGAAACCCGTTTGATCCGTCAGTCACCCGTTCCACTTCAGCAGCCTAACGATTTGTTTGTTGTAAATGGGTTAGTTAAGGTTTGCTCTTATCCAAAACGGGTGAAATAAAAAATATAAAAGTTATCTTATTTTAAAAACGGTAAAGATTTATATTGAATATATACTGGTTATGTAGAATGAACAAAAGGTGTTGCTAGTCAGCCATAACGGGTCAACTTTATATGTAAAATTATATATTTAAATACAGATCCGTTTTGATCCGATAGTCGCCCGTCCAACCACCTCTACATGATGAATCTGTTTTTGCAAGAATATTTGGTCAAAGATTTCATCTTTTGAAGCGTAAATTATATTTGCTTATGCAATGGATAAACCAAAAGTGTTGGTACTCAACTTTAACGGGTCAACTTGGTATGGAGGATGATTTGTTTCAACCTTCAACCCAAAAATGGTTTGACCATCAACCACTCATTTCTATTTTTGCATCCAGACCATTGGTCTAAAACTCAGCTTCGGAGGACCCAAGTTTGGCATGTTTTGAGAAGATACCGAAAATACCCTTTGTTTGCAAACACCCAAAAATGTACCGATAAAAATAGATATATTAGTAAGCTTTTATTAGTAAGCTAATAAACAAAGTGTGTTAAATGTATAAAATGACCACTATGTCATCGTTAAAGATGTAAAATAACCACTATGTCCATGTAAATGAAATCGGCTTTAATTGGCAATTGAATGATAAAGCCATTAGGGGATTCAATTTGGTGATTTATGATAGGAGAACTTTGTGGGATTGTTTGTATAGCAATGGAAGAATAATAATTATATAAATAATAATAATTTTTTTGTTGTAAGTATTATATTTGTTGATTAATCAGAGAATACAAATACCGTTCGGATAATATTGAAGAATATAAAAGGTGTGTGTGTATATCCACAGCTTTCCCTGGATGTTGTTTGTTGAGATATGCAACTGCTAGTATGTTGTGTAGAGTTTAAGTGACCAAAACACTTTAGATTACAAGACTGGTGATATAAATTTGGTTTTCGTTATCATAGTTTTCATTTTGTGAACCGTTGAATGTTATTGTAGTGTAATATCTTATCCGGATTTTATGGTTAAATGTAATTACAAGACAGATGTTACTGCTTAACGTGTTTTTTAAGCAACAAGTTATAAACATGTCTTATTCATTTTCGTGTCGGGTTGTATGTGATGACCTTTACATTAAATGTGTATATTTTTTTATGTCCATAATTTCCAAAAACACACTTTCAATATACCGAGTGGTGAGTCTAACATTTGCGTTTTTTACTAACGAATCAACAAAATAGATACCCAAGGAGGACAAAAATTAATTTAATAAATAAATAAATAATTCCACTGAAATGTCAAGTACATGGATCTCGCGTGCGAATGGTTATCCAATGTAAGCGCACTTTGCACATTAGTATTTATGTATGTCATCTCCCTACAATCTGTAAACTAAAACACACTAAAGCAGATGCATAAACATTTTTTTCTTTGATGCTTATAGTCTAACCCGTTAGAATATTCCATTATCTTGAGTGTCGATATACTTGACGCTAGTGTCTTCAATAATAATGTTGACCTTTTTACCCCAGAACCAATTATAAGGTTAAGTTTATCAGGTTTAACCTTCACAAGTAACCAATTATTAATATATGTGTATGTATTTAAAGATACGTTGACATTATGCGTTTGATATTTACCAAGAATACGCTTTCGCCCTTATTTTGTTTGCAGTAAAGCCTGCTTCAATATTGTCAAAGTAATTCCACCTACCTATAATGTAAAAAACCAGATTGTAAAGATATAAAACAACCCAAATTCAAGAAAGAGAGAATAAATAACCTTTATATCCATTTGAAATGGTGTTACTCCATCATCATTCCCAGCCACCTACATCATTAAAGTTAAGTAATTTCATAACCGTTATGATAACTCAAAAACCATTTTTTAAAAATATAATTTACCTTAAAGTCCATATATCCATAAGCCTCCTGTGATCCAGTTATGTCAGATAAAATAAGTGGACCGTCTCCCCCAAATTCGTCCGTGTCTAGAACCATACCCATTGCTATACCCGCAACAGAACTGTCACAATGCATCCCCCAAAAACTGATGGCATGCTGTCACATCATCATACACCAAAAACAAGTATAAATGTTAAAAAATGTCCATTTGAAATGTGAGATAATAGAATTTGGCCAACTTTCAACCCATTTGACTCGTTACAGTTTTATCTAAAAGGTTATAATTTGAACCATTTGAGATACATAAATTCAAGTATTCTATCCATATCTAGTATTTCCTATACGAATAAAACACCCTTAAAAATTGTCATACCTTGAAGATCCATTAGTTTCTGTTATGGTGCTATTGACACGTATAGCATATGGAAAATCATCTTCAGAAGGCAAAATCAGGTCTCGGGGTCGCTCTGCAAGTGTGTCGTGCCCATTTTTGTTCTACTTGGTGCTCCATTTCTTCCAGCTTCCCCAACACATGATGATGGGAATGAATACTGTATAATCAACAAAAGACTGGTTTAGTTAATACTAATAATCTAAATAATATGTGTTTAACAGAGCTAAAAGCATAGTCAAACAAGGAAGAGGCTAAAAAAATAAGATGAAATAAATTAATTACTTCCCTATGAAGTAATAGTATACCACCAACATGCTCAGGAAATATATATACCGTATATTGTTTTGGTATATATAAAACCCAAAGTTATAAAAACACGAAACTTAAAATTAAGTTAAAGATGAGTCTAGATGTTTGAATCAACAATAAATGTGAAATCCCCTCTTTTATTTAATATGTAGGTGTTTGTTGCTGCGAAATATATGCAATTTATTAACACATATATAAATAAACATAAAAAAATTATTAAAATAAAGTTAGAAAGTATTCATACATGGCGGTAGTATGTGTTCACATGTCATTGGTCTAGGAGGATCTCTTGATAAACAACGTTATTGGTGAAAACGCCTCCTGCTTTGATTTTTTTGGATGGGTGCACCAAGACTTTCGTGTTTTCCATTGATGTGCCTCTTGACAAAGCCACGTATAGCTGACCATGACAGAACACCGGTTCTGGTAGGTAAATACCGACATGGGGAATGGTTTGACCCTGGGCTTTGTTTATCGTCATGGAAAAGCTTGGTCTAATTGGGAATTGTCTTCTTATTAGCTTGAAGGGAAACATGTCCTCCTCTGAGAGGCTTAGAGGGATTCTTGGGAGGAGAACTCTTTTGCCCACATGCTCGCCTACAACTATTTCAGCGTCAATCGCATTTGGTTGGAATCCCTTACAGACCAGTCTTGTGCCATTGCATAACCCATCAGATGGGTTCAAGTTTCGTAACAAGATAACTGGGCATCCTATTTTCAAGCGCAACTTATGTGGGGGTAATCCACCAACAGTTAGTGAGTTTAAGAATTCAACTGGGTATAGGTTGCGGTGGTCATCTTCAGTTGTATCAAAACTATAGTAGACGCACTCATCACCATTGAAAATGTTGATCATGTAATCGTTAACCTCGTCGACACTGTCATTTCGGGTTGTTAAGATTGCTCTGGAGCTAATGTAGTCTGGGGAGTGTGTGTTGCTGTCAAGTGAGGGGTAGATGATGTTGATTAGGTCTCTGATAGAGTTATCATTTGTGGTGAATGGTATGGTCATGGCATCGGGGATTTTAATGAAGTTGCCGTTTGTGGTTTCCTCAGTTCCGTCGCCGACTCGTAAAAGGAATTCTGAAAACCATGGATCATTAAGTGCTCTCATATTTATAGAAAGACGAAGTTTCTCTGTTGACGACCACAAAGGCGACATTCGGAAGCTAGCATCTACGATCTGTGCTCTCGTGCCACGCTTAACGACTGGTAACACCTGCCTGAAATCACCACCCATTAGCATTAATTTTCCACCGAATGGGAGGGTGCTGCCCATAATGTCTTGCATTGTGCGGTGTAGGGCTTCTATCGCTTGTCGTTTGGCCATGGACGCCTCATCCCATATGATTAGTCTAGCTAATCTGATTAGCCCAGCGGTTCCCGTTTGGATGGGTATGTAGCATGTGGAGTTGGTATCTAACTGAATTGGGATGTTGAATCTTGAATGTGCGGTTCGTCCACCTGGCATGTTATTTACTGCTGCGCCCGAGGAGGCTGTCGCAAGCGCCAGCAGGCCGCGTGACCGAACTTCGGCTAGCAATGCCTTGTATAAGAAAGTTTTCCCAGTTCCACCAGGTTCGTCGACGAAGAATACCCCAGGCAGATCATTGTTGACGTGGGTCATAATTTTGTCGAACACGTATTTCTGGTCTGAGTTGAGGGAGTGTTGTGTCTGGAGGTGCGACGGGTCTACAACTATATCGTACTCTTCTTGTATTTCATGTTGTACGGTTGTTTGGAAGTTCATCGGTTGCGCAATGCGTGGTAGGTCAAAGTCTTGCAGTGTTTTCCCCATTGAATGCAAGAACTCACCAATTTCGTTTACAACCATATCCTGAATGTGAGAGTGGTTTTGGGAGTTTCGGCGGTGGTCTTCAGACAAGTTGTCATAGTGGGTCGTCCATAGTTGACGGACATCTCCTGGCCGGCAGAATTTCAGAATGATTGCAAATAATCATAGTAGGGCCTTTGGAAATTTGAATACAGCCGCTTCTTCTAGGCACTGTGAGAGGGTTGTGTCGTCATCGATTAATCCCATTTCAAGAGCCGCTTTGCGAAATGTTGTGTGTTGGACACCGTTAACAGTGAGAAGGTCTTCGAACGAGGTAGGGCCCCGTACATGTGTAAGAAGCAGCCTTAAGTAGTAGCGTTCACCTTCTGTTGGGTTTGCTGATACAATTCGCCCTCTTTGTGTCTTTCTTGTACGACGATTCCAACGCCCTAATCTACCATTCCATGTGAAGAACTTTGGGAAATCTCTACAAATATGCCCTTGACGACATGTCCGATTGATTTTTCTCAAAAAAGGCTGTGAGCATTGTTTTTTCCCCCTCTCTCGTTCGATGACGTCTGACATTATGTCATTGGTCGTAAACCTGACCATGTGATTATTCGGTAGGTGCAATTTCAACGCTAAAACTGGTGGGTGGATCTGGGAAAGTGGGAAGGAAAATGTACGCCACAATGCTTCGGGGGCAGAGACGTACCGGGCGTCTTGATAGCGTTTGATTTCATTGATCACGGTGTCATGGGCATCTGGGTCTACTTGTATAACTTGTTTGTCGTGTCCTTTATACACGTATTTGTATAATTATTTAACTGATTTGATACTTGAGCAGATTTCAACATTTATATGGGAGTTGAACATCATCAGGAGTTTTGGATTATACGGGACAACCCATCTGTTGTCTAGCGTGCAGTTTCTAACGGTTACCTGCATCCCCGTGTCCTTTCGTCTATACAATGGATACGCGTCCTCCCCTTTGGTTGTGTTTTCGTTAAACTGTTTTGGGTAACGAAACCAACATGTTTTTTTCTCACCTTGCATGCAGGGGCTGGTTACTCTTAGGTGGCCACAGGGTCCATGCATCATATGTGCTACCACTAGGTTATGTAAGATAGGATGCGTTTGTGGGTGAGGGATTTCGGCACAGACAAATGTGTCATATTGGTCTGGGGTATGGATTTTGTGGTGTGGATACATTACAAGTAGAAAATGTGCATGCGGTAGGCCACGCTTTTGGAATTCGATTACGTGGACATGGTCCTTGACTGCATCGAGGATGTGTTTTTTGAAAAGTTGTTCTTTAAGATCCTCGAGTTTAGCACGAAACACACGGGAAGCTAGGTCTGGACGGTCTTGTGCAGTCTGTCCTAGTTTTAAGTTGTCACTTATTTCTGGCCAGTGTGGGTTACATGTCATGGTGAGGAAAATATCAGGTTTTCCGCCGTCTTGTATCAATGTCATTGCGTCGAGGAACCTGCGACGCATGTCTCGAAGTCCACCGATGAAAGACGCGGGTAGCACAATTCGCTTGCCCACCTGGGTTGGGCGCACGTCCCCAGCATTGACGCAATCAACAATTCCTTGGTACAAATCGGCTCTTATTCGTGTTTGGTTGTGTTGACAGAATTGTAAACGTGACGTCTCCAATTTGATGTATACGTCCACTGTAAACTGTTGCGTCAATCTGCCACCGAGCAGGATGGCGTTTTCACCTGGACAGATCTGGAATTTGTAGGAGTAGTATTCTCTCATAGTAACTGTGTTCCTATTGCCGTTTTCTGGTGCTTCTGCGTAACATAATGTAAAAAGTCAGTATATGGTATTTTATAAGCAATAGATGTTTCGTTGTGTGCGGGTGTGGGAGGACATTTGTGTACCTTCTGTGTCGTCATACAGGTGGCCTACATTGGTAGGTGTTTCCGTAAGGGCTATTCCATGACGGGGTATGTGCGTATGCCATCCCGACTCTCCATTTGGGAAGAATAGGGGGTACAACAGTGGGTCGTAGCAATCGAAATAAGGTTGAATTGTTTGTTTATAGTCAGACCTGCCATAGACGACGATGCTTCTGTTAAAAGCCGTTATGTTATCATTTCCTTCTACCCAAATACCAGCTACCTCTGATGTCGTGGGACGGTTGTAAACACGCTAGTCCAGCTCTACTGAAGCATTTAAAGTGACCCTGTAATTGTCAAGGGGACCCAACTCTGCGAGCCTTCGAAAAGTCAGGGCGTATGGATTCTCAGAAAGGGCACGTGTCAGCATTTCCGTGATTGTGCGATCTAGATTTGGCCATTCGAGCCGATGGCGAAGCTCCGTGTCAGAGTCATAGAAATACAGCTGTAAGTACCTGGGTGTTCCATCACGGGAAACCAATTGGTCAACGTGGTGGTATATTCCCTTATGTGCACGGAAGGTGTACACGCTAGATCTCATGTTGTTCACCGTCTCATCTAACGACACGCCCATTGATGCGAAAGCAAAGTTTGTGTTGTAAGCTCGGATGTTTTCCCTAAAAACCTTGCCAACGTCATCTTGGGAGGTGAATAACGTGTGTAGTTCAGGAGGTATCAACGTGTCTGCCAACACCGTTTTCCCATTCATGCAACAAAATGTTGGGAACTCAAACTGTAGAAGCTTCGTGCCACAGTGGTGGCAAGGACTTCTGTCGCCGTTTGTGTTTTTCGTGGTCATTAATGCACCGCTGGCAATCCCTATAAAGTGAGTTAAAAGTTAGCTCTGGTTAAGTTCATTGCATGTATTGTTGATATGTGGAAAATAACCTTCGGCAATAACTGTCGTTTGGATTTGATTCACAATGTTAGTTGAGGCAGATGTTGACGTTGCATCCGTAGTTGCGTTGTCAGGGTAGGTTGCTGGATGGGTGGTGTAGGTAATCGATTCTTCTCGTGGTTCATGACTAACACATTGCTGCTGACACTGGAGTGGGTGTGTTGGTTGCTAGTCACCTAAACAGTTGGGTGTGGTTAGCACAAGCAACCTTAGTATAAAGTGATTATTAAAGTTGTTAAGGAAGTACTAACCTTGTTGTTCTAGTGTTGGGGCATCCATTTGGCTTGGAGTAACCAGGGGCGTTGATGGTCCACTTGTTCCGGCCACTCCAGTGGGGCTCAATTGGTTCCTCAACTTAAGTGAAGCCCGATATCTCTTGTTACGCTGACTACGTAACTCATGTGCATGGTTTGGGTCAGGGTTATCTCTTTTATATTGGCTACTCATTTTGAGTTGTTCCGTGTGTCCTGATCTGGGTCGTGGTCAGATGGCGAAGTTTTATAAAACCTACAAAATTACATTTGCGATATTGTTAAACTTCAAAGTGGACTACCAATTCACATGAGGATCATGTTTTTAATAGGATAGTATGGAAAAAGACACTTGAAGCACCAAACGAAGTAAAATGATGAGTAAAATGATTATAAGTCAACAACATACTAATAAATTCCATCTGTGTTTGTTATTTTGTTTCTCATTAAGCATAGATGGAATTTATTAGTATGTAGTTGACTTGTAATCATTTTACTTCGTTTGGTGCTTCAAGTGTCTTGTTTGAATATAATAGTGTGCTATCATGTGACATTGCAGTCAATCGATGTTTGAATTTGCATATATGTATCCACCAAATCCAGGGTCGGGAAAAACACAAAAGATATAACTATCATGTGTAGATTAAAAACAAAGATTAACAAGAAGAAGCAAAACAGGTAAGGGTTATAAAAATGACATACATGACAGTAAAGTTTTATGAATATCATGTTTATTAAATGAAAGTGACATTAAAGGGTGACATGTGTTTCATGGTAACATGTAATAGCCTAATAAATTAACGTGATGTAAACCACTGACAGGAGGCAACAGATGCAAATCAAATAGCTGGTGAGATAATCGTATGTACAAACACCGCTCCCATATGTCCGCGAAACCAACTCACTGGGTAGAAACGGGTTAAGGGGTTGATGTCATCCGGGAATTCATAAAGCTTCCTTGCTCCGCTCATAACAAACCACCTTCCAGTTGTCATGTAGTGTGTAATGTTTACCCATACTGATAAGGGTATTGGAGGGATTGGTGGACATGAGATTTTTTGGACCCAGTGTTCCCCTTCTAGTAACCAGAGTTGCAGTGTCATGTCTTGCATGCCAGTTGCAAGAAGCATATGAAGGGAATTATGGACGGTTGACAAAATCGCTTGGAAAATTCCTGATGGTGGTACTGAAGGGAAGGGTATCTCGATCACCTGCTCCGTTATCGTATCAAACCCAATAACCACATTTCTACCAACAACCCAGCACTCGCAAACCGTGAAGTACAAGTTGTTGCCACATACAGTTCCAGGTGACCAATAGTAATCACACTTTGCGTATTCGTTATCGCATTGGAAGTGTAAGTTTCTCCAACTTCCGGAATGCCTAGAGTAAATTTGGGCTGAAAGGACGCCGAATTGTCGTTTTAGATGCAGTACCTTGTAGTCGTTAGACGGGACACTGTAAAAGCCAACCGCATCTGTAATGTCTTCATACAACCCTTGGCCATCAGTGTTGGCTAAGCATTTGTATGCAGCAGTCGTCGGGTTCCAAAGAACCAACTCTTTGGTGTCACGTAAACAAACACATAGCAAACCATCCAAATGCCCTAGCATAGCTACATTTGTAAAACCGTGTTCGAATGGGTATGGTATGATAGTCTGTAGCACATACTCTGCAGTTTCAAAGTCCATTATGTAAATTGCGCAGTCAGAATCACGAGCTAACAATGTTTGTTGATTATCTGGAAGCGACGAACGGGAGCAGTGCGCCATTTCAAACTCCGGCGTTGATAGTAGAGCATGCCATTGCTTGCACACACTCTTACAGGTAGCAACATCTTTTGCCGAGAGGCAAGACAGTATGCAAAATACAATCAGCTCAGTTGTTGGTCTGGCATGGTCAGATGGGTCCCTATAACTGTGCACATAGAGATATCACTTATGAAGAACAAAAGGGGAACAAGCATGGGATATAACAGTGGTTGGTGTGTTGGTGAAAGAAAGTATGAAGGGAGCAATGAAAACCTAAGAAAAATAAAACTAATAATCCACCAATTAAACCCAATTTAAAAATGAAATGTGTAACATTATAACTGGTTAACTAAAAAACAATCAAATCGTATGCTGAGTTGTGCCGAGTTGAGGCTAGCGTTATTTCAAGTCAACACCATACGTGCAATTTAACCGAATACTTAAAAAGAAATTGGAGAAAATGAAAACGTACCTGCTTTTGTGAGATACTGGGGGGGGCGTCACTGTTTGGGGTGGAACCTGACTGCAAACACTTGCCATACTTATAGGAGAGGTGTGGCAATGAGTCCTTATGTCAATTCATTTTTGCCTTTGAATAGCATTCAATTGCTTATTAATAGGTTGTTCATAACTGAAAATTGATTTAATGGAGCTTGATTGCACAATGATGTAGGAAGGTAATATTCAATTGTTCGGTTTACAGTCCTTGTAACAGCCGGCTTGATTGGAGCCTTCAATTCAGCAATTGTCACAAAAACCTGTACCTAAAAAAACAAAAATACATGCCAACATGATATAACAATATAACATCAGTTTTTTTATATTGTTAGTTGTATTTAGTTATAATTAGGGTTTTAGCCCATATAGTTGACTAAAGCCCATGGGCCTTTTATGGGTTGATAGCTAGGGTTTATTTGTGTATAAATAGATGTAGTTGTTTATTTATTTCTCACACCTTCAAGTAATAAACATTACTTTCACTACAACCATCTTCTTTACATGGTATCAGAGCTACGGCTCTCGATCCAAACCCTAGTCGCGATCTGACCCGAACCCGAGTCTGACCGGCCGTCACCAGCAGCCTTCGGATCTGAAACAAGCCCCTGCCTTGTTGTTCTGTCCTGTCACGAAATCTTTTTTTTTTTTTTCGACCGTGAAAGTACTGTTCACCGACGAGCACTGTTCACGTTGGAATCACTGTTCACGCTGGAATCACTGTTCATCGGAATACTGTTCACGCGCGGAATCACTGTTCACCCAGAGTACTGTTCATCGCCGGAAATCACTGTTCACGCGGAAATCACTGTTCACGCCGGAAATCACTGTTCACGCCGGAAGTCACTGTTCACTGCCGGAAGTCACTGTTCGTTTGCCAGAATTTCTTTTCACTGCCGGAAAGTTACTGTTCGCTGCCGGAATTACTGTTCGCTGCCGGGATTAACTGTTCACGACGATTAACTGTTTCCGCCGGAATCTGTTCCCGCCCTCCACCCGCACTTGTTACTGTTCACAGTCAATTTTCAGTTTCGTGTATCACTATGGGCGAAAATACATACATGTATACATTTACTAAAGAGGAGCATGATCTTATTCAACGGTTTCTTACCTCCCAGTTGCCTCATCCTCAAACCAGCTCGGCACATTCAGGTAAACCTTCTAGCCTTGACTTATCATGGGTGATTGATTCTGGAGCCACACATCACATGACTGGGAATCGGGGTATTTTTTCTAGTCTTCAAAATGTTTCCCATGCACCGGTACGTCTTGCCGATGGATCTTCATGTCCCGTTCTCGGCATAGGATCCATCAGTAACTCGGAAAACCTAAAACTGTCTTATATCCTATTTGTTCCTAAATTTCCTACCAGTCTTTGTTCAGTGAGTCAGATTACCAAACAAAACAACTGTTCTGTGACCTTTTACCCAACTCACCGCGTTTTTCATGAACTAGGAACAAACCGGGTAATTGATACTGGTTTTGAATCAGGAGGTCTCTATCGTATATCCCCGTTTTCGCATCTTGTAGCAAACTTATGTGATTCCGCTGTCAGGGAGGCTCACTGTCGGTTAGGTCATCCCTCTACAGCGGTTCTGAGGCAAATGCGACCAGATTTACCACTTTCGTCTTTTAATTTTCATTGTGAGTCGTGTCAACTTGGTAAACATACCAGGCGTCCCTATCCCCCTAGGGTGCCCAATCGAGTCAGTTCTTGTTTTGAACTGTTGCATTCTGATGTATGGGGTCCTTGCCCTATCAAATCTACGTTGGGTTTTGAATATTTTATTAACTTTATTGATGACTATTCTCGCACTACTTGGGTTTATTTGTTGAAATCTCGTAGTGAGGTATTTTCCATATTTCGAGAATTTAATGCTTATGTTCAAAACCAATTTAACACCACCATTAAAACTTTTCGATCTGATAATGCTAAAGAATATTTTTCCACCGACTTTTCTTCATACTTAAAAACCAACGGCATTATTCATGAATCATCGTGTGCTTATACATCTCAACAAAATGGTGTGTCCGAACGCAAAAATCGTCACATATTGGATGTTGCTCGCACAATCATGATCCAATCACGTGTTCCTCATCGTTTTTGGGGAGATGCCGTTCTCACTGCAACATATCTGATTAACCGCATGCCCTCAACCGTTCTTCATGGTAAAACACCGTTTTCTGTACTATTTCCCAACGATGATCCATTTCCTCTCGCACCTAAAGTATTTGGTTGCGTCGCCTATGTTCATGACCATAGTCCAAAAACCATCAAACTTGATCCCCGAGCCATTCGTTGTGTCTTTCTTAGTTACTCACGGGTTCAAAAAGGGTATCGATGCTATAGCCCATCACTTCACCGATACTTTACCAGTGCCGATGTCACTTTTCACGAGTCTCCTTACTTTCTCGAGTGTTCCACTCCTATTTCTGACCCGTTTCCCGACCTCGATATACCCACATCTCCCTTCATCCCCACCATTCCTGTGTCAATTCCTTCTACCGATCCAATCTCTACTGATTCTGACCCACCGACAGAATCTCCGCCACTGCTTTTCACATATGCTAGGCGGGGTAGGGGTCAAACATCAGCGACTCTTGATTCACACCCTTGCCACGACCCCGAAATACCCTCCGATACTCCGTCTACATCTGAGCAATCCACACCTCTCACTAATACATCCTTACCCGATCCAACAACCTCTGTTACACCCATTTATGATCCTCATGGTGCCTCACTTCCCGATATACCTATTTCCTTTCGCAAGGAACCCCGGAAATGTACTCGTTACCCAATTCAGGAATATGTTGCCTACACCCACCTATCTCCTGAATCTCATGCGTACACCACTACCCTTGATTCCTACCCGATTCCCAAGAATGTGACGAGCGCTCTCGCTCACCCAGGATGGAGACAGCTATGGAAGATTAAATTGGGGCTCTAAAGTCCAATCATACATGGGATCTTGAAACACTTCCTAAAGGGAAGCGTATTGTTGGTTGTCGTTGGGTGTTTACAGTTAAACTACACCCGGATGGCTCCTTACACCGCTTAAAGGCTCGGTTGGTTGCAAAAGGGTATTCTCAGGCATATGGCATTGATTACGATGAAACATTCTCTCCGGTTGCTAAAATGCCATCTGTCCGTATTTGTATCGCTCTTGCTGCCATTAATCATTGGCCGCTCCATCAGCTTGATGTCAAGAACGCCTTTCTTAATGGTGTTTTTGAGGAGGAGGTATATATGGAGCAGCCCCCAGGGTTCGTTGTTGAGGAGGAGGCCTCGAAAGTTTGCAGACTACGTCGTTCTCTATATGGTCTTAAACAGTCTCCCAGGGCATGGTTTGGTCAATTCTCTAGTGTTATGGGACAGTTTGGGATGACTCGGAGTGCCTACGATCACTCTGTCTTCTTTAGACACCAGAAAGGAAAGAGGATTATCGTAGTTGTTTATGTGGATGACATTATAATCACAGGTGATGACGAGGTCGGGATTATCGAACTCAAGCAGTTTCTTCAGTCTCAGTTTTAGGTCAGCGACTTAGGTCGATTGAGGTATTTCCTTGGCATAGAAGTATCCCGCTCTCCACAAGGAATACTTCTCTCCCAACGAAAGTATGTTTTTGATATGTTAACTGAATGTGGCTTACTGGGTTGTAAACCTGTTGATACCCCAATGCTTCCTACAAAGAAACTCCTCCCAAAGGAAGGAGATCCAATGAAAGATCCTGAGCGATACAGACGGTTGGTTGGTAAACTTAATTATTTAACCGTCACACGACCGGATATCTCCTTTACTGTCAGTGTTCTGAGCCAATTTATGGCTACACCATACACCGGTCACTGGGATGCTGCCATTCGTGTCTTAAGATATCTTAAGACCTCACCTGGCTTGGGTATATTATACTCCGATCAGGGTCATTGTCGTGTAGGTGCCTTCACGGAAGGAGATGGTCGGATATCAGGGTTCTCAAATGCAGATTGGGCAGGTTGTCCGATTTCTCGACGATCTACCACTGGATATTGTGTGTTTGTTGGAGGAAATCTTGTATCATGGAAGAGTAAGAAGCAACACACGGTTTCCCGGTCGAGTGCCGAATCGGAATATAGAGCTATGGCAGATGTAACATCAGAGATGACATGGGTTCGTCGTCTTCTCAGAGAGCTCGGGGTTGTTTCTAATGACTTGTTGAGGTTATACTGTGATAGTCAGTCAGCCATTCACATAGCCAAGAATCAAGTATTTCATGAGAGGACAAAACATATTGAGGTCGACTGTCACCTTATCAGAGATCGAGTAGTAGGCACACAAACTGATCCTCCTTCCATTCAACCAGTTCATGTGAAGACAAATTTTCAGCTAGTAGACATTCTAACTAAACCGCTCCGGAAAGCTCAGATATATTTTATTTGTAACAAGTTGGGCATGATTAACATCTATGCTCCAACTTGAGGAGGAGTGTTGGTTGTATTTAGTTATAATTAGGGTTTTAGCCCATATAGTTGACTAAAGCCCATGGGCCTTTTATGGGTTGATAGCTAGGGTTTATTTGTGTATAAATAGATGTAGTTGTTTATTTATTTCTCACACCTTCAAGTAATAAACATTACTTTCACTACAACCATCTTCTTTACATATATCCACCAAATAGTCAAAGAAATTGCATTTAATTAATTATGAAATTAGTTTATAATGTTAAAGGTTTGAACAATCCAAGCCATCAATGTATTCTATTATTGTGATTTTAGATCATGACGAGCAGGTTTGTTTATTTCCGTTTGCACCCCTAGTTACGACTCTTATTCTTTATAAGCAGTTTATGAAAAAGCTGATAAAAAGGTTGCGACTGTTCATACTAAGTCAGTCGGGATTTTAACGTGAGTTTGGATTATATTAAAAGATGGTCGAGGGTCGCACGAGCTCAAGTGTTGCGACCGTTGATAATAAGTCACCTGGGATTTAATTGACTATGGTCTGACCTGTTTAGTTGCCCCGTTTCTGGTTAAGATGACATAAGTCGGCCCGTTTCGTTTTAATGCAACGTATTGTTGAATTTCGTTTTCCCGTAATCTTACCCGTTCATATGTTGAACCGTTTCATTTTGATACACCATATTTGAAATCGTTTATACATCAGCTAACTATAATTTGGGAAAAAAGCATTCTTTCATAATTAGCTTGCTTATATTCTAAATAAACAGACGGTTAAATTTAAAAGCTAAAAATAACTAAGCAAAAGAAGTATTCATATTAAATAAATATCAGCCAAGTTGATGGGAAGCATCTTTCTGTAAGCTACGTAACCAACAAATGGAATTAAAACAAACGAAGCATGATAGCAATAGTAGGGCCAACATGTTACGAGTTTATTTTTTAAAACGGAAATGCAGAAACAGGTATTTCTCAAGATTGCGTTGAAGATATTTCATTCAGCAGGTACTTAGATTCACCTGCATAATCCACCAAACTGACAATCTTCACAGTAATCCTTTGTCTTCTGTCATTATTGTAGGCACGTAGTGCAACCATGACACGGAAAACGTGTGGGACCCATTTTGCTTTCTTAAGTTGTGTTTGATAGGCACTTCCATCAGGCTAAAAACATTTGAAAGGTGAATTAGAATGCTGGAGGTGGGCATAACATGTGATATCGCGTGATGCAAATTTTTGACACATTTTACAAGGGTTGTTCTATTAAAGTTGTATTTGTAGTTTATTTAAAATAGTATTTATTTTATTGTGTCAGGTGGATTTACCTTTGATTTCATGATATCAAGGTCAGCAGCAGAGCAGCCTATAATGGTTTCTGCCTCGTCAGCAAAAAGAGACATCCAAGCTTCACCACTGGCGTCTGAGAACTTGGCTGACACAACATACCTGGATGTAAACCAATTAAATATGGACGTCATGGCCACGAGTAGTAATCGTCGTAGTTTCACACACCTGAAGTTAGGGTCGGTTTGTGTTTTTCTGCAAATTAAAAATGAGTAAGCAGAACCAACATTGACGGTAAGTTTCTTGTTGCAAGTTTTGCAAGTGCGATAATACATGGCTTGGTCATCCTTGATGAAACTCATACATGCACGTGTAGTGTAATATACAGGCTGCAAGACAAATGTCATTGTTAGGCTAACATAATAAGTCAAAGTTGGTATGATGTTGGATGACATTGTTGTCACTTGTGACACTTTAGGTGATAGGTTGTCGGAAGCTATTACCGTTGATTCACCCAAAGACGGATTGTTGGTTATATACTCAAGTCCCACGCGATCAGAGTACATTGATGGGGCATCATTTGTATGCCCAGGTCTGAAAGTGGACCCAACAGATTCAAAGGTCGCGACACTTCCTTCTGAAGCATACCAGGTTTTTAGTTTCTGTGACTCATGGCTGTTCGGGTTTATCTCGATGATGGTTTTGGTGATTGTCGACAATGTTAAACCTGAGGCAAATAATCAACAACAAATAAGGAAGACGTAACTAAACGTGGTATGCAAGGATGTGCATTTAAGATATACATAGGTTGGTTTTTTGGGTTACCTCCAAAATCAGATACTCTTAACGATTTGATTGCAACAATTGGTGAGGCGTCAAACATGTCAAGTAGTTTGCTACCAATACCGGTGGCAAGGGGCCCCCACAAAGATACAATCATTGACTTCATCCTGAAAGATCAACAAGCGAAACTGACGTACATATTAGAGAAGATATAACTGTTAAAGGAACTAAAGAAAGTGGGGTTACGTGTCATCGGCTATAGTTATGTCACGTTTTGGAACGGATTCGTTATCAGCTTTCCGCCGAATGCTCATTGTTGATGATACATGCTGTACGACACCAATAACATCTGCAGTGGGTCAATTGAAGAATGTAAATTTCAAGTAAAAGAAAATATGAAAACTGAACACTAAAACTTTGATACCAATTAGTTCTTTTTGTTGTACATATGGTCCTAGTTGATCAATTGGGACGAAGCTGAACGTCAGTGTAGGGATAATAATTGGTTCGTTAACTGCCTCCTCCACTTGGGAATTTTCATTCAAGGTCATCTCATAATCATTGTCTACACGATTGTATTGTTTGTTAGCCCTTTTTAAGTATCCGCCCGATATGTAGTAAACTTTGCCCATGTCAAAGAGTTCAAAAAACTTCCTTGCAGCTGCGTTGAACATGATTGCTTGAATTTGAGTACCCTGAAAAGATATTTGTTAGAATATCTGTTTTTGTGCAATCAGTTATAAGGAATATCGAGATAACGGAAACTTACATCGTCATCGGTTAGCTCCACACTAAAAACGCAGCCTTCACCTCTTGTATTGTTGTAGTGACGCATGTGCCCTTTAGACGTGACACGGACTTTAATGGTCCAGTTTCCTTGATACGGGTTCAAGCGAGCGAGGGGGTAAATCTGCCTTGGTACAGACGTATGTGTTGATGTTGACATGCTGTAATAAAGAAATAACAACATAAGTTATGATAAGAGTAAGATGGCATAATGAAAACGCAAAGCCAACAGATTGCACAACAAATTATGTACCAAATAATATATAACTAAAAACCTAGCCAAAACAAAGCAAACAACCAAACACCAAAATTACAAAAGCATTTAAAGATACAGTCAAGTCAGTAGGCCTTTTCTTATATGCATTCTACTGTGACAAAATATAGTCAACGTTGCAGTTCAGTTTCCTTTATTATTTAACTACTGATCTAGTTGACTTTGAAACATACGTTGACTAAATAAAGTCTACTTTGCATTTTCAATCATAAATCTGAATATTGCAAATAGTTGTATATTAACTGTTTGCAAGGGTATTTTCAGGACTATTGTGTAACAAATTAATAGCTACGGGTAAATATTGAAGATCTGAAAGTAAAATGTGCATATTTTTGGCTTCAAGTTTGTTTTGAGAGTTTTAAAAGTTTTAGTGTACTGATCACATATCCAAAAGGGTGTTCATATTTAAAAGGGTATTCAAAATATCGTTGGGGTTATTTTTTTTTAATATTTAATACTTTAGTATCTATTAGCGTCCATTATTATTCATTTGCATCAGTTTAGAAAATTAGCAGACGGACACGAACTAACATGAACAAGCTCGATTCGTTAACGTACGGAACTAAGAAGGTAGCCAAAACAAAGGAAACAACCAAACACCAAAATTACAAAAGCATTTAAAGATACAGTATTGTCAGTATGATTCTACTTTGACTAAATAAAGTCAACGTTGCCCAAATAAGCCACAATTAAACAGAATTTAAAGGTGAGTAGGCTGCAAATACAATAGAGACCAAATCCCAAAAATCAAACTGGTTGTATAGATTACCAAATCAAAGAACCTAAGAAAATTTAACCTAATTATCCACCAATAACCCACAAGGAACCCGAATTTAAAACTGAATTAGGTTAAAACCCAGGTTCAATCAAATGAAGTATCATGGGAATTATTATAATACAAAGGAAGAGATGACATACCTGGGTGTAGAGTCTGGTGATGAGGATTCTGCTCTTCCTGTTTGCCTTATATATTACATTCAATTGATTGAAGAATTGATTGGTTGTTGAATAATAAATTGATTAGGCAGTAACGTATGGAGAGAGAAGGAGAGGAATTAAAAGATACAATTGAAGTGTCCACCGGAGTGATTGAATTGGCTGCCGGAGTTGGAAGGGGCGGCATGGTTGGAAGGAGGAGGAGGAGGAGGGTAGGGTAATTAATATTCAGGGGCGTATTATGAGAGAGAGAGTACTGGAATGCGAAAGCTGGTTATATGTATTATAATGTAATATATATATATATATATATTGTTTAAATTAATTAATATTTTTTAATATTTGACCGTTGTCAAACGGTTATTTATATATAATATTATTATTTTTTAAACCAACCGGCGACTAATATAACCCGCCCCCGTCCCTTTTCGCCCAATTATCCCCCGAGGGTGGTGTTCTAGCCCCTTCGCGCCCACATCTCGCCTGAGCCCACACCCATTACACTCAGCCAGTCAGCCTTAGCGGCTGGGTAACGCCAAAGCCCAAATGTCCTACAACTCAATCAACAATAAAAACTAAAATATTCATCATCATCATTATCGTACTCAGTATATCCCACCAATAGCAATGCTATGGTATGGTCTGAGGAGGGTAAGATGTAGACAGCCTTACCTCTATCCCATAGGGATAGAGAGGCTGCTTCCGGTGAGAACCCCGGCTCGATAGTAGTTTTGCATCAAGCCTTGGACATAAGACACATAGCACTCAATCATCGGGACACCGGCTGATTGGTGCATGTGCCATTGTCTTTCGGCTATCAACGCCACCACATGATGCCTGATTAACCTTCCGCCACTTTTAACGTTATTTTCACGAGATTAGTAAAATAACGTCAAAATTAGTGCAATTTTACTTTTGCCCACCCGAGGGTTCACACATATATACATTATATGCGCGCACTGCAAGCAGGGCGTAATAAAAACTAAAATATTAATATATATAAAAAAGGACCAAAATTGTTATATGATATTCACATGTACCGTTCTCATAAATAACTCCTTATATTTATTTTTCCCAATGATGCATCATGCATATCAGAATTGCATACTATATGATAAGCACATTAACTCTAATAAATTAAATGCTTGTCGTGTACATAAAGCTTAAAAGAGTATACGGAATCAAAAAAATATATCAATAAAAGAATACAACAACTTGGCTAAATGCATCCAGTATATTTGTTATATCCCGTTGATGTGACACATATATGATACATTGTGTTATATGGACTCACAAGACATGCTTACGGACATATATATTGTTTTATACAGACACATACATTATATAGACATATAACAACCTGTATACGGACGTATAGCGTGTTTTGAAAAAAAAAAGATGAAATGAGTAATATGATAAGTGATGCATTTGGTAAAGATGAAGGGGGAATCGGGGATATAGTACATTTATCAAGAAATTCAAAATACAAAAAGCCCATTTCACTTCATAACCATTTACTT
This sequence comes from Bidens hawaiensis, assembly GCF_021521415.1. Lineage (NCBI taxonomy): Eukaryota > Viridiplantae > Streptophyta > Magnoliopsida > Asterales > Asteraceae > Bidens > Bidens hawaiensis. Next base: position 331,615 of record NW_027493846.1, read on the forward strand.
ATTAATTTTAACTAATGCCAAAATAAAAGTGAAAGTAATAAATAAATTTCATTTTATGGATCACGTTTTATCAAAATCATAATATATAATATAAGCACATGTATATTTCCTCGTAAATAAGTCTTTATTCTTTTTATGATAACCATATGCATGCTATCATTCACATAATGATTCATGTATTAGTTCTATCAAATTAAACACTCACAAGTTACAACGTGAATAACGCTTTAAAATGTGTGTAAATAAGAAGGACAAAAAAAAAACTAAACAGATGATGAGAATTATTTAAAACCAAAACTAGCAAAAAGATTGGCCACATGTTGTATACTTAGAGCTTGACTTTTGGGTTAGCTAAATTAGATCAAGACTTTAGACCTTTGATTTTTAGGGACCCTGTCTAAAATTGAGGTTATGTATTTTATGTATTATGAGTCATTTTAAAAGTGATTTTTTTTAGAATTAGAAACTCACTGATAGTCACAAGTTAAAAAGCATAGTGTAGCTTTAAAGGGGGTGGAGGCGTCCCACCATCGTCGTTTTTTCGTTTCGTAAAGTAAACTTTTTGCGATTTTGTTCAAAAATTTTTATAGGTATGCAACCCGGTCATCACTCAGTAGTTTTGATCACCTCTAAGACTTGGCCCAAGTTTCACCACTGCTAAGAAGGAGGACCTCGCGTCCATTATCACTTCATATACTCGACATCGTACTCCCTGGCGGTTTCGCATAAAAAGAAAAGTAAATTAGGCCTTTATATTTAGTTTTAAGCCAGTCGACCATGAATATACTCGTTATACCCCTATTGTAACATGTAAAATGAAGTATGCACATTTTGTTAAGCAATACGGACGTATAAACAGTCCGTATGTGTATGTATGTATGGACGTATAGTATGGTCCTTTTACCTCTTATCTAACGCGTGCCAAGTAATATAATAAATTGCATGCAAGTAAAGTAAGGAAAGGTGTGAGTAGAGTCCACGCGCTGTCACCGCATCTGAAAAGTATGTGTTTCACTTTCTTTCTTTGTTTCGTCCCGTAGACGGAGCAGACCAGACCAGACCCTTCATTCTCCCAACTGGTATCATATCATATTACTCTCTACAAAACCCTCTCAATCCTCTTATTATTTGACTTCTCTCAACTCCTCGATTCAACCCCAGGTAACCACTCTTACTCATGCTTCACGTTTTGCATGTTTCCATCCTTACAATCAACTCTTTTTTCATCTCAAGAATACTCTTCTTGCTTTTCTCTCTTGTGGGGTTTGGGTTTACATGTTCGGCCCGATAAATTAGATGCGGGTTAACGTGATTGACTCGCATTACGGTTTTCAACCCACCCCACTTCTTGTTACAATCTTGATTTCTTGCGTCTATGTATGTATTGGTTTTAGGGATTTGGGTTTTTCATTTCATGGGGTTTGTGCTTTCTTCGATTCAGATTGATGTTGTGGCCTGCTTTCTTAAACTTAACTTTTTTTTTTTTTGCTTTGTTGTTTCTGTTGTAACATCGGCCCCCTCATACCGTCAAATATTGTCGGTTTTAACAACTTATGCATAGTCAAATTGGGTGTTGTTAAATGAAGTTGCTTTCGGTTGCTTTAGCCTTAGTTTGCCTTAATGTAGTCGTGGCGTGTAAATTCTTTTAGAGGAGTGTGTTGGTTATTTTAAAGTGATTTGTGCTACCTTATTCATGTCTGTATGAGCTTTTATCTGTTATTACTATAGTTTTACCATCATTTTGTGTTATCAATGGTTTTCGGTTATTGGGATGAGCGGATTAGGCAGGATTTGCTAAATTTTCACCTCTCTAGGGACATGGTCGAGTAGGACTTTGTGGGCATGGGATTAGGATTAAGGACCTTTTTTTTAGGGTAGGTGGGTACAAATTTGTGTGTTACCTTTCTGTTGTCGTTGTCATTCTATGATGTTTTATGTGTTATTATTATCCTTTCATACCTTGTTCGGTTACCGGTAGTTCACTAGGGCTATATTGTTGGTAGTTTTCATGTGGATATTGTTTTGGCTATTTAGATTCATGCTAGATATACGTACTCTATGTTTTCGATATACTTTTCATGTTTGGAGTCGGGGTCTCCTTGGAAGCAGTCTCTTTATCCCCTGGGGTAGAGGTATGGTATGGTTTGCTTACATTCCACCCTCCTCAAACCCTATCAATAGCTTTGCTATGCTTGGGATTTTACTGGGTATGGTTGTTGTTGTAATAGTTTCCTATTATTATTTTTGGTGCTTTTAGTACTGTTGGGATGTGTTCATTTAAGAACCAATAATATACTGAGGAACGCAAGGACCGCATAATGTATTTGTACATGTTGCTTTGAATGTGGTAGATAAGGCAGTTGTTTAACGTCCATATTTTCTCTACCATTACCGCCAGCTATCTTTTATGTACTTTGTACAAGTACATTATGCGGTTCTTGTGGTTTCCATTTTCTCAACATAATGCTGGTATTGAAAAAAATGCGTTCCTAGTACTTTTATACTTTTTTGTTTCGTTGTGGTTTTGGTGTCCTAGGCCACATTGTATGTTATTTGGATACTATTCTTTACATATTAAGATAAGGTTTTTCAAGACCATGGTCTCAACGCGAGGAAAGGTTTGCCCTCATCATTCCTCCCCAGACCCCACCACGGAGTGGGATTTTATTGTGTGTGCTTGTTTGTTTATTTGTTTAAATTTCTCACAAAAACCAAACTCATGCTTAGTAAATGTCCATAAACACACATTTATTTGAAAATGTTCTCTTTTAGACTATGACTATTGTGATTTTGTTGCTGATAGTTGAGCTGAGTTTTGTTTCCCTTGATATATTGTGCAGATAATTTCAAAACAATGGATCCAAATGATGATTGTGACATTAGTCCTTCAAAGACTTATGCATCCAGTCTATACGGACCGTTTAGAAACCTTTCTCGTGTTGGTGACGAGTACCAAGCCGAAATCCCACCATTGCTTACAAAATCCGAGTTTCTTGATTACATGAAAACCCCCTTTCTTGAAGAAACAAAGTCAGAAACGCCCATTGATTTCTTGATAGGATTAGATATACCAATTGTTTGGATCAAGCAAGAAAATATGAAAGATAATAAAGATAATGTTGTTGTTCCGGGGCGCGTTTTGGAATCATGGAGTGAGGTGGAGAAGGGTGGTTTCGTCCTTGGGTTGTATACTTTTAGGAAGGATTTTGTTCGATTGAGTAGATTTATGGAGAGTAAAAAGATTGGGGACATATTGGCATATTATTATGGTAGTTTTTATATGTCCAGTGAATATAAAAGATGGTCAAAGCGTAGGGAGCGCAGAGGGAAAAGGTGTATAATGGGACAGAGGATATTTAGTGGTTTGAGGCAACAGGAATTTCTTGCGCGTTTGGTTCCTCATGTGTCTCAAGAATGCCTCAATGATCTTTTGGAGGTATGTTAATCATAACTTATGTTATGATGCTAATTTTATATGTTTCTTGTTTGTTTGAAATTACTTATTAAGTGATTTAGTAAGATGCGTTTGATAAGTATTATATGATTAGTACTGAAAGAGTAGACAAAGTTTTGAAACCACATTGTAAGTGTTTCTGCATAGAATTGCAATGAGGATCTTGATGTTAGACATGTTCTTCTTCTTTTAATTATTAAGATCAAAGTAATATTCTTGTTTTATTAATAATTTATTTATTTATTATTTGTAATTTTATTTGAGTTATAAATATTATTAAAGAAACAATAACAATATTTAAAATCACATGTAACAGATCCAAACCAGTTTTCACTTGTTACTACCCAACACAACCCGCTGAATTTTAACCTCTACAAGCTAATGATATAACCCAACACAAACCGCCGAATTTTAACCTCTACAAGCTAATGATATAAGAATAACATTTATCATATTTTTTTGTAAGGGAATCATATATATATATATATATATTGTTACACGGACACCTAAAAATAAGATGGAAATGAGCAGTTGGATTGTAAATCTTAAGGTGTTTGAATCAACAATATCATCCTAAAATAATGAATGTCTAATTTAAGATGATACTGTAAGATGTCTTGCGTATCGCATTTAAAGCAATATGTGTAAATGGCCAATCGTGCTTCCCTTTAATAGTCATTTTTGTTCTGAGAATCAAGGGTATTACTGATATTTGCTATGCAAATGGGGCATCACTGGTCATTTTCTATCAAGGTTAGGGACAGTATTGGTAAACCGGGACCTACTTTTAGGAAATCTTTCTCTGAAACACACTAACAAAATGTAAAATGTAAGTTGAATTTTGACTTCCTGGACTGTTTTAAAAAAATAAGTTTATAAGTTTTTTTTTCTCTTAGTCACAAATACACATATAAATTGTTTCTCAACTTGTTTTCAGTTTCTTCCTGTTGTTTGTGTTTGTTAGTTATATTAAATCGTTTAATATTATATTATCATCATATGTTGTTTTCTTTGACCTAGCCTACCCATTTTGACTTGACCCAGTCTCACACTACTAAGAGTGCAAATGAGCCGATCCGATCCTGAGTCTTACACTACTTGAGCTCGGCTCGTTAGGCTTTTCTGAAGCACGAGCTTGAGCTTTTTATGATTTCGAGCCTATGTTTTTGGGCTCAAACTTGAATCGTATACAGAAATTGAAGCTTGGGATCGGCTCGAGCTAATTTGTGAAAAAACTTAAAAGGGGCCTAAGCTCAGCTCGAGCTCGTGTGCGATACCTTAAACGAGTCAAAGCTCGGCTCGAGCTCAGGCTGCTCAGCTGTGCAATTTGAAAGTAATACATAGAAGTTCAAAAGAGTTAACTTAAAAATACAACAGGTTCGTTAAGACTCGGCGCCTAAACGATCTTCCCATACAAGACTCAAGCTCGGGACCGGGCTCGATAACTAAACGAGCTTTTTTGATGCTTGGGCTCAGCTTGGGCTCGATAAGGCTTGGCTCGTTTCAAGCATTTTATCGATCCCCTATCGAGTAACCCGCAAGCGACTCAGCTCATTTGCACCCCCCATTCGAGCTTTATATGCATGTGTGTGTGTATCTTGTAAGGGTTGATCTCTTTTATTAATGAAACAATATATCTTATTTTTCTTTTGTAATAATTTGTCAGGTTTCTAGGACATTTGGAGATGCAAAGATATCACTCGAGCAATATGTTACCTCCATAAAAACATTAATTGGGATCCAAAAAATGATCGATGCAGTTGCAATTGGAAGAGGAAAACAAGACTTAACAGGCAATGCCATAGAGCCAACTAAGCAAAACCAGGCAATCCGCATCCGCCCCGAAATCCCAATTGGGCAAGCGTGTTCTTCACTTACTCCACCAGAAATCATTCAATTTCTCACGGGTGATTATCGGTTAAGCAAAGCCCGGTCCAATGACCTATTTTGGGAAGCGGTTTGGCCCATATTGCTTGCAAGAGGGTGGCACTCAGAACAACCAAGCGGGTACAATTATGCTGCAAATGGGAAGACTCCTTTGGTGTTCTTGATGCCAGGTGTCAAAAAGTTTTCAAGAAAACTAGTCAAGGGGGATGATTATTTGGATTGTGTTACTGATGTGTTGAACAAAGTTGCTTCTGACCCTCAACTTCTTGAGTTTGATAATGGTCAAAATGGTCAAAATGAAATGACATTGGAAGATGAGGAGGAAGAAGAAGAAGAAAATGGGTTCGCTGAGAAACCAAAAAGCCATTATCTTCAACCTCGAGCTCCAAGTTTGAATCTTGGTAATGTTGTAGTGAAGCTTACAGTGGTTGATACAAGTTTCCGTGGCAGGAAAGTCTATAGGGTTAAAGAATTGGAAACCAAGAAGTTTGGTTTAAGCTTAACGTCTCGTTCTGACAAATCTCATAGTGAGTTGGTTTCTAGTGATGTTTCAGACTGTGAAAACGTGTTTCTTGAGGATGAAGAAACAAACTTTAACCGTCCAAAGCCTGCCAAGAAACAGAAAATCTCTGATGAAAGCAAGAATCTTGGAAAAGAACATGTGAATGATGTTTCCGCTTGTGAAAACGTGTTTCTCGTGGATCAAGAAACGAGTTCTGGCCGTCGAAAGCATGCCAAGAAACAGAAAACCTATGCGGAAAGCAAGAATCTTGGAAAAAAAACATGTGAATGATGTTTCAGATTGTGAAAACATGTTTCTTGCGAATCAAGAAATGATTTTTAACCGTCATGAGCCTACCAAGAAACACAAAACTGATGAAAACAAGAATTTTGAAAAACAAGATTTGAAGACTGTCAAACTGAGCAGGAAACCGAGCCTAGAAAATTCAGGGAATCATGCAAAACGACGAAGGCGATTAACTGCATGTATACGTGTGGATTCAAAGGCGGGTTCTAGCTTGGATTCTCATGCGGGTTCATCATCTCAAGCTAATATTAATAATCATAAACTGTCATCCAATTTAAGTTTTACATCAAGATGCAGCTCAATCGACACTGTTGATGAACAAAAGCGGCCTCAAAAGATGAATTTAATCGACTTGAATGTGACCCCTGAATTTGGAAACAGTGAGCTTGTGACAGAAGTTAAAGATGAAAGTAACGAGCGGGTCTCACTGAGACAATCTGAGAATCTTGTGGGTCCCACCGAGCAAGAAAATGGTGGTTCAAGGAGGCACAGTACCAGAACCAGACCACCAACTGCTAAAGCATTGGAAGCTATTGCCAATGGGTTCTTGACAGTTACCACCAGGAAGGGGAGTAAAGATAAACAAGAATCAAAAACAAGAAATTACCAAAATACCCCTGAAGTTGCGGTTATAAGCGAGTCTAGCACAGGGGATGCTTCTTCTGCCGTTAAAGGAGATGATGAAAATGGTGAAATTGAGAAATAGTGGGAAAATACATTTGTATATGTTGCAGAGTTGGGTAAAGTTATCAAAATTCGATTTTGATGGCGACCCATCGAATAGAAAGTGCTTGAGAGTATACCCTGTTTCAGATTCGGTTAGACTTGGTTATACTGGTTGACTTTTTTTTTTATATTTGACCTGCTAAGATTTGACTGAAAATTCAAAAAGAGGTTTATATAGGTGAACTTTGTTTTTTTTTTCATAGAATTGTTTATGAGAATTTGACAAATGTATGTGTGAATCTGGAAAATGCATTACATAGTCTTTTGTAGCTTTAGTCATTGATGGCTACAGAGTAGAGATGCATGAAGAGGACTAGGGTTAAACCAGTTCCATAACCAGTCTATACATGGTTAGATTCATCCGGTTCGTACAGGTTGGTTTAGGGCTTGCTTCAAAGATCTGTTGGAACTGATTTCAAGCATGGTCCAAGGATGGGTTCATAATGGTCTTTTGAATAGGGTTGTTATGAGCTAGACCAGCTCGAGCTCGCCTCAAATTTTAAATCGAAAACTTGAGTGTAGCTCAACTTGGTTTGACTCAGTTAGATTCTTAGAATCTAGAAGAAAGAAAAAGTTTTGATATGAATTAGAATGGATAATCATGGAGGTTTAAAAGATTGAATGTCTTTTATCTGGGTCATGTTAAAGGTGGGGGGTTTACTTAAGCGAGCCAACTTTGGCTTGACCTCGGCTCGTTTATAAACCGTGCCAACTTTGAATGAGCTTCAAGTCATAAGCTATTTGGACCATTCCTATTTTGAAAAAAAAATAAAAATACCTTTATCCATAAACTCTAGAAAAAAATATATATATTTCACATGACGTTTTATGTTTAGAATCACATTCGGTTTTCTAATTTTCTTTTGTTGTGATTTAACCCATGGTTATATAATCGGGTGATGTCGTCATGTCCCTTTCACCTTCGAGTCCATACAATTGATGTAGTTGATCTCCCAAGTCGAAGATCTTTTGGTATGTGTTTTGTTTAGTTTTTAAAAGGTATGGGTAACACGTAAATATGTTTCGTTTTGTTTAGTTTTTCTATATAATTAATACGAAGTATGATTATAATAACTATACTATTGCAATAATTTAATATTTTAAGTAAATAAACATGTATGAAACCAAACTCTTACAGGGATTTGATTTATAACAGTCAAACTGCTAGCATTATTTTACGAAGCCATATATAGTGCATCTATTCTATGTGATGGATGTAATTAGATGATTACAATCAAGTTTGATTTATAATATCTCTCTGTTTAATAAGTATTGTGGTTTAATTCTTTTCTAATGTGTGTACTCGCTAGCAATCAAAATGTTTAAATGTAGGATGAAAAAAATAATAAAAAAGTATTTGATAAGTTCAACCCATATAATATAATTCATTTATTTATCTCTCGTCTATTTGTTTAACACGTTTATAAGTTGATTACAATCCGTTTGACTTGCTAAGATAAATGAGTTAAATGAATTGTGTTTAGACTACATGATTTTATGTATGTTTGGCAGGGCCGGCCCAAGTGACTAAACAATCAAAGCTAGGGCTTTGGTCCTTCAAATTTATAAAGCCCTCATTAAAAAAAAAAAGGACTATATGTAGATATATAATATTTACTTGGAATAGGAACATAAAATGTTACTTCAGTGCAACGCTAATTTGTTTAGTTGTTGTGCCTTTTTCTTGGTCACCACTACCAGCGTTCGATTCTCTTATTAGTCTTAGTGTATAAATATTTGATTTTTTTTATTTAACCCCAATAAAGAAAATTCTCTTAGACTTAGTTTAAAATATCTGAATTTTTTTTGGGATTCTAACCCCAATAGGCCAATAAAATAAACATGTTAAAAAGCCCAAATTTGGATATAATTTATTTACGTATAGTATCTATATTTTATTTTTCACATTAATGATTAGTTAAACAAACTTATTTTGTAGTATTTTAAGTAAACTCAAACCAAAGATTAATTCAATAACATGAGCATATGTTGTATATGTTGTTGAAAAGAATAATAACTTAAGCATGTGTAGTTGTTTATAATTTGCAGTTAAAACTTGTTACAAGTTAATTTAGTTAAATTTCATTATCATCTTATTTATCCTATTTATACTTTCTCTGTTTCTCGGGAAGTAAGAAGATATATGTGCATTGTAATAGTAAACGCCCATGTTGAAAATTGACCAATATGTGTATTGTTGTATACTGAAAAACATCTTGTGGACATTCTTTCTCGGGAAGTAAGAAGATATAAGATGTTTTTCAGTATACAACGATCAAACTACATTCATCATACTATAAAATTAGAGTATCTAAATTATGGTTGGTTTATTTTAAGAAACAACTCACGTATGAGCTTATGCTATAAAATTGAGTATCTAAATGTGAAGCGGAATGAAAAAACTTTTAGAAAGTACGAACAATTTTTTTAAGAAAAGGCCCCCGATTTTTTTACTCATTTTAGGCCACCAAAATGGTTGGGCCGGCCCTGATGTTTGGGTTTGGGTTGTTCTATCCGACCCCAATAAATCAATGGGATGTGTGTGGGTTTATCGATTCTACTTTACAAGCCAACATAATTACCACCTTTGCTAAGATAACCCTTACGATTGCCACCCTTACTAAAGATATGGGTTCGAAGCGTGTTATCTGCCATACTCCATGTGTTTCATTGTAGTTTTTCATTATAAGTTTGTTGAAATGCGTCTATGCATTCAAGCACCGGTGTTAGGATTGATGAAGCCAGGCGTTGGTTTATTTTGGCTCATGTTGGAATCATATGCCCATATTTCACCATGTCTCATTATTATCTAACTAATGTTCAAATTAACGTTAAACTGTGTACTAGTTTTGCATTTATTATTTAATAAACAATATATAGAATGAGATAAATAATAATAGTTAATATTTATTCATTTATGATGCACTAGTAAATTGTCATTTATTAATTTTGCAAGTCATCTTGCAATTAATCAGTTATGCACTAATCTACTCCTAGTTAATTAGTAACCAATCTAAATTAATTATAACATGATTAGTTTATTAATAGGTTTCAAGTGTTTGGTTGGAATCTAGTTATAGAAGAACTAAATTGGTTGGTTTCAACTAAAATACATGTTGCAAAACTAAATATACAAGTGATACTTTATATTAATTACAAAAGTTAAACCAGGGATAGAACGTTTTCAATACCAGTATCAATTGGTATCGGTACTGGACCGCTATCGAATTGGTACCTTCTGTACTGAATCGGTACCAAGTTTTGAGTTTTCGTTACGGTACTGGTATTTCTCGAATTTTACACGAAATACTGGTACCGAACCGACATTTCGTTAATATTTAGTTTGCAACATGTATTTTACTAGAAACCAACCAGTTTAGTTCTTTAATAACTAGATTATAACTAAACACTTGAAACCTATTAATAAACTAATCATGTTATAATTAATTTAGATTCGTTACTAATTAACTAGGAGTAGATTAGTGCATAACTGATTAATTGCAATATTAATAAATGACAATTTTACTATGAATAAATATTAACTATTATTATTTATCTCATTCTATATATTGTTTATTAAATAATAAATACAAAACTAGGACATGGTTTAACGTTAATTTGAACATTAGTTAGATAATAATGAGACATAGTGAAATATGGACATATGATTCCAACATGAACCAACATTTGCACGAATACTGGAATTGAGTCACAGGTATCTAACATATTCATATCTAAGGCTTTTCCACAAAGTGGTGACGAAACGTATAACTTGTACAAATCTTTCCATTTTCCAACTCGATCCAATCCATTCGTTCGTAGAGCTATTTACTCGATCGCAGACATTTCTGGAACACTTCTAACAGAGGGACAAATAGTCAATTTTGAAAGAACTTAAACCTCTTTCAGATATGAATCTATCTGATTCAGAAGGGGAGAACTTGTATCAGTATCTCAATTTCAATTCAAACATGGGTTTGATTCACACTCCATGTTCTGATAAATCTTTATCATCCGAAAAGAGGAAAAAACAGAGTCTTTGTCTAAAGAAATGCGTTGAGAAATGGCAGATGTATAGAACTTTTCAACGAGATAGTGCTTATTCAACTCTCTCAAAATGGAATCTATTCCAAACATATATGCCATGGTTCCTTACTTCGACAGGATACAAATATCTTAAAGTTTTTATTTTAGATACTTTTTCAGACCTATTGCCGATACTAAGTAGCAGCCAGAAATTTGTATCCATTTTTCATGATGTTATGCATGGATCAGATATATCATGGCGAATTCTTCAGAAAAAATTATGTCTTCCACAATGAAATCTGATAACAAACCGACATTTCGATATCGCTATTTCGAATAAACGATATCGATACTATCCTGTGTTCATCCCTAATTTAAACCATTTACTTTGTTGGCTTACTATAAGTCTTCCACCACCCTAAGAGGTAACTTTTGGAGTTAAAAATGCATGGGATACTTGTTATTCAGACTTGGTCAAAGTTTGGTAATATGCATGCTTCTCATTGGCTTATGGCATGACATGTTGGTAATCCACGTGTAGTGCTTCTTTGGCCAAAACTGATTTTACTAAACAAGGGAGGCATAAGTTACTTATTTTATTAGGTGGTGAAGGCCAAAGCAAGAATAGGCAAGTGTTTTTTTTTGTTATCTGTGCTTTGACTGATGTTTTGGATAAAAAACCTAAAGAACATTCAAGCTTACATTCTTACGTACATCATAATCTACCTAAGAAAAAGTTCTTATAGTTTCTTTAATCTTAACATCAAGAGACTTTGGCTAGCAACTACTTGGAGTTCATTGCTTGGTGTGGATATAACTTTGTCAAGTTTCCATCTTCATCAAATATCTACAATTTCTTCTGATGTCACAACAGTCATAGGCGCAAGTTAATGGGGGACCCGGGATGTCCTTGCCCACCCCCGTTTTTTTCTTAGTAGGGTGAATTTTTGTGATTTCGTCCGATAATCTTTATAGGTGTACCCCCCCCCCCCCCTTCTCTAAAATTGAAATGCACCCTCTATACAAACTAGAAAAGTGGTAGAGTGGCTAAGACATTGGTTGTTAACCTGGTTGCCCCAAGTTTATTTCTTGTTATATGAAAGTTTTTTTGATTTTTTTTATCATGGTATATATAAATTTTATATATACATATTTATACACCCTATTAATTGCTATATGAAATTCCCAAGGACAAACTTAAACAAACAAGATAAGGGAGAAGTCGTAAGCTGCATTGACTATATATACAAATATTATCATGAAAATTATGTCTAAGCATACATAATTATTTTGTCAATAACTTGTATTTTTGTATATAGCCATTATAAATATAAGCTTAAAATTATGTATATTGTCAATATAAATTACAAGTTTGATTGTTGAAATTAAATTTTGTTGTTGAAAGCCTTTTGTTACGTTTTGTTAGAGCGATTGTTGAAACTTAAATTTGATTTGTAGGTATCATGAATATCAAGAGATATTTCCAAAGAGAACCATCTGAACCGAACCAAATCACCGACATGAAAAATTATATTGTCTGACCATAACCGAATCTTGGGTCTGTGACTTTGGTCACTCCTATGATTTAGTCCAAGCTTCCCCACTGACAACATGCATCATGAGGCCAAACATATGACTTCCAATTGGTACTATTTTTATCATTTAATCAAAGTTTGGTAGACAATGGAAATTGTATGATTTAAATATTAATTTATACAAACAAGAAATTCAGTACCCCTTTATTTGGTTACGAAACTCCTGTTTCACAATACCAGTTACAACGAGTTAGTTTACAAACATTATCTTAACCATCAAATATCTATCACATAGAGAATCTTCCATTACTTCGGCAACTATCATTGGTTATCCTATATTTTTGATTACCTGAGATTTTGAAAATACGTCAACAAACCTGATGAATGATGCTTTAAAACTAAAAAAAAAATAATTAATAAACCATTAAGACACAAACACCAATAGCTATCGTGTCCTCTTCCTGTCTTAGCAAACTAAACACACACCCAAACTTTCTATAGGTAACATAAGTTTATGAATGACATGACACGAACATATCACATGTAAAAAAGGCTTACACCAATCCACATATAATGATAAATTGGTAATGAAAGAAAACTTCATAGTATAAGTTCTTAAAAAAATAACTTATTGATGTGTACTCAGTTTCTTGAAAATATCATATGCAAGTAGTTTCTTGATAACTTATCTCCTTTGGATTTAATACCACACCAAACCAAAGAACGAGAATGTGAGATTCAGTTTGACTCTCCTCTGATCTGAACATATGGGGTTATTCTAATTCGCATAAATGATCATTGGAGTACTTTTTTAACTGATTAATAACAATTACCACACTTTCGTGGTTCACTTATAAACCATTAAAAAATTTATCTAGACTACTAAATCTCCAAATTATTTTACTCAAAATCAAACATGTAGATTTTCACGTGAAACATGTGAATGTCGACACAAACAAAACATGCATACGTGGATGTCATATATACACAAAATTCTAATGAGAAAGCGTACTAGACGATTAAAATTACATTATTATGTGACTTATTTTAAATTATACTTAAATTTGTAATTTTGAAAATTTATTTATATTTGCACATTTCATAAAATGAAACACAAATATGTAACATTCAAACCTATTTATTACACGAAGTAAAATAAGAGAAAATAAACACCACCTAAAATATACACTTCATCCCATTCTTCTAGATATATTCAAGCGTAATGCACAATGATGTTAGGTTAGTCTTTCACATATGGACGTTCGATAATGGACTCATTGGGAGACTGTAAACACATATTAAGGCATTTTGACCATTGCAATGGCGGATACATAGTAAGTAATATGATAGATCCACTTAGTAGGAGATATGATCAACAATGATGGTTCCCAAATACCATGTATGGTAGCTTGTTAATTGATGATCGTATCTACACATTTTATACTTACTACGTGAGTAATGTCATGCTAGTGTTGGAGCTTGAATCTAACGTTTGTTATACTTCAAAAACTTAAATGAAAGTTCAAACTGACATATATATCAAGCATAATAATACCAAGTTAACAACTCGACGATGAAACACACACAAATTTTAGTTGTCATCATAATGTTATTAGATTCACACAAGTCTTTATATCTTAGACGTCACACATACCAATATTTACTAAAACATCAAACCTAGACAAATAGTTTTATATTATCCCATATAAATTTTTGAATCAGATCATAAATGTAAAAAAAACACTCCTAATAACTTACTAATGAATTCAAGCATCAGATGGAAGAAAATGACTAAAATTACAGTTTTATCATTATCATGTTTTAAGATAAAAATATAATGTGGTCTTAAACCGAATAAAGACACAATTTTTAAAACATTAAAGGAAATTTTATCAATTTAAACAACATTCTAGTATCTAAATCCATTAAAATTTAAACTCATACTAATATACTATAACATCCTTCATTTTTCTATGAAGAAAAATACAAACTAAATAATAATAATAATAATAATAATAAAGTTTGGATCAAATACAAATTAAATTAACTTGCTGACTATGCAAATCAAGTAATATATATATATATATATATATATAATGTAATTATCCTATACTTGATTCGTATAGTTAGTCCGCTAGTACGTACTTTAACTTTCACCGTAAGTCTGCCAGTGTTGCAAAAATTCCGACTAGACGTCGATTAATCCTAGTCCCCACATCACTGATTAATTTTGGACTAATCGATCAATTAATCGGTAAATGGTCAAATCAGACAAAAATCGACGGTTTTCGACGGGATTCCGACAAAAATCAATGGTTCCGGTGAGATGCTGACCAAAATTAGCGGTTCCTAAAAGATTCGATCAAAAACCAGCGATTTCCGGCGAGATTCGATCAAAACCTAGCAGTTTTCGGCGAGATTCAAGCTTATTTCCGGCCAAAATGTGTTTACGTAAAACTGAAAATTATGTATAAAAACATGTGCTGCATTTATAAAATTGAAAGTTATCTATTAAAGTCTAATTAAATTAATCTTGATTAATCGTTAGTCACCCCACACCCGACTAACAACTAGCGATTTTTACACCTAATAAAAACAACAACAACAATAATAATAATAATAATAATAATTGTGTGGGAAGGGAAGATATGCACGAAAGGCTTGCAATAAAAGGAGAGAGAGAGAAAAGAAACCACCGAAGAAGATCCAAAATCCTTCATCTCTCTCTCTCTCTCACTTGTATACTCTGCTCTACGATTCATTCCAATCAATCTACTCAGGTAGTACTAGAACTATTCAATTCAATCACCTTCTGCTGTTTAGTTTATTACCTATTTGATTTCTCACCTTTATCCGATTCAATTTCTTACGATCATATCTTCCGTACCAAGCTATCTGTTCAAATCAGTTGTGCGTTTCATATCGATCGATTCTTTACATTCATAGATACATGTTGACGCGTTGTTGTTAGGTTTAGGTTACGGATTTGGGGTTTCTGGACTTCTAGGGTTTATAAGAGGTTAGAATTAGGGTTTGTGTTTTGCTATTAGCTTATTCCTGCTGCAGATTGTTTCATTTTGTTATGCAATTTTCCCTACGGCTTTTACCGACCTAAGTTTATGCAATTTGCGTCTGTTTGATTTATGATATTTTTTTTTGCAAAATCGGATTATGTTTCGAAGCTATTTGATGACATCGGTTTTGTGTTCGATTGCGACTGCATGTTTATGTTTATCGATATTTGTTGATGCTTTGTTATTAGGTTTAGGTTATGTTTGTGTTGGATTTAGGGCTTCTAGACTTGTAGAGTTTATGCGAAAGCTTGTTGTTTGTAAATTATGGTTTGTGTTTTTTTGTAAGTTTATTGAACGTTGATCTTGATTATTCTATAAGTTCTTTTTTGTTCTTTTCTGTTTAACAGATTTTCATAAATGCAAGAATTATATACTTATTATTATTGTTGTTGTCTAATTTCAGACAGGTTTGAAAGGTTTTGAATAATAATCTGGTGTGAAATCTAATAAAAATGAACGAGCGGAAAACGATAGATTTAGAGCAGGGATGGGACTTCATGCAGAAAGGAATTACAAAGTTGAAGAACATTCTAGAAGGTCTTCCCGAGCCGCAGTTTAGCTCAGAAGACTACATGATGCTCTACACGTATTATTCAATCTCGCTCTATTCACTATAGTTCTTGTGATTTTATTTCTCCCTTATTGTATTAACTACTATGCTAAATTTTGTGTAATTTGTTATTCTAGAACCATCTACAACATGTGCACGCAGAAACCGCCTCATGACTACTCTCAGCAGTTGTATGATAAGTATCGCGAGTCTTTTGAAGAGTACATGACTTCAACGGTAGGATTATTGTTTTACATTATTCGTTTATTTATGGTAAGATTGTTATTATATATGTTGGTTTTAATGGTGGATTTTGTTATGCAGGTGTTGCCTTCTTTAAGGGAGAAGCATGATGAGTTCATGCTAAGAGAGCTTGTTAGAAGGTGGTCCAATCATAAAATCATGGTTAGGTGGCTTTTTAGATTCTTCCATTATCTTGACCGTTATTTCATCGCCCGCCGTTCTCTGCCTCCACTTCATGAAGTTGGACTTGCTTGTTTCCGTGATCTGGTAATAATGTTTATATTTAGTAAGAGTTACAAAGTAATCAAGAATAATATTGAACGCGAATAAATTCTTCAAGTATCCGAATTATATTTGTAACATCTATGTTAGGGGTGTAAACAACTAAGCTGAGCCAGAGCTCGACTAGGTCTGAGTTTGACTCATTTGACTTACGAGAGCTCGAGCTTGGCTCGTTTCGAGCTCTATAAGTGAAGCTCGTGCTTGTTTAAACAAGCTTAGTTTTAGGCCCATGCCGTTTAAACTCGGCTCTTTTCAAATTTTTAGCGAGCGAATCTCGAGTAGTTTACGAGCGGCTTGGCTCCTTTTAACTTCTAGTGTTCATTCCAAATTAGGATGGATACATGTGTCAACTACTTTGACATGAATCATTCTATTTCATCTTTCTCTAATTTCTTGAAATATTTTGTGTTGATTTTACTGTCGGATATGGCTGTTAGGTGTACAGAGAGGTGAATGGGAAAGTGAGAGATGCTGTGATATCTCTGGTATGTGTTCTTTAATGTTTTTTTCTGCAAATTTGGTTGTGATAAGTTTTATTGTGTTATTATTTAATGATTTGTAACCAGATTGATCAAGAGCGTGAAGGCGAGCAGATAGACCGAGCTTTACTGAAGAATGTTCTAGATATATTTGTTGAGATTGGAATGGGGCAAATGGAGTATTATGAGAATGATTTTGAATCATCTATGCTTAAAGATACTGCTGCATATTATTCACGCAAGGCTTCAAACTGGATCTTAGAAGATTCTTGTCCAGATTACATGCTCAAAATAAAAAAACCCTTTATTTTGAAAGTGAACTTATGATATTAGGCTTCCTTTCCCAAATATTTTGTGAATTGTAAGCATCTTTTATAAAATGTTTCAGGCAGAGGAGTGCTTGAAAAGAGAAAAAGACAGTGTCTATTTATCTTCATGTCAGCAGTGAGCCAAAGCTGCTTGAGGTTTGTTTTCTTAAGGTTTGTCTTATTTACTTTTGATGGTTATTAATTTGTTGTGTGTATACTTTATCGATATTCTCAGAAAGTTCAAAATGAGTTGCTGTCTGTTTATGCGACTCAATTGCTTGAGAAAGAACACTCTGGTTGTCATGCATTGCTCAGGGATGACAAGGTGTGTATTTATCATTTAACTTTTTTCTTTTAATACTTAGTTTGGTTTTGTTTATATGAGTATTGACTTTTTACTTCTATTTAGGTTGATGATTTGTCAAGGATGTACAGACTCTTTTCAAAGATACCAAAAGGACTAGAACCTGTGTCTGGCATGTTTAAGCAGGTTTGTTAATTGTTATGTTAATCACAAGTTTGTTGCTTTTATATTCTTTTTTCAGTCTTTTTTTATATGCATGATGCATTTCTATTATGTACAGCATGTCACTGCTGAAGGTACAACTTTGGTCAAACAAGCTGAAGATGCTGCAAGCAACAAGAAGGTTTGTATTTTGTACATGCTAAACATGCTAATTCACAATCTATTTAAATCGCATGTTTGTTAAGCCGTTTTGTGGCTTTTTACAGGCTGAAAAGAGAGACGTGGTTGGCTTGCAGGAACAGGTAATATTGATAATGTGGTATTTGCTGAGGGGTGCTAAACAGGCTGTGTTCGCTGGTCCAACCTGACAAAAACCTGAAAATTGTGTTACATGACATGAATGCTCGCGGGGTGACACGGACTCAACCTGTTTAACTCTATTTATTTTTGCATATTAATACTTCACAATTACAATTTTACAACAAAAGATAGAAATGTATATAAAGTAATTACATTTTAGCTATAAAGTATTATGTCATTTTTAATTTTAAGTTTTGAATTTTGAGATAAACTACCCAACTAATTTAAATTATGC